>NC_140978.1:7270491-7280491 GCF_056783735.1 Eptatretus burgeri
ATCGGGCGTATTTAGCCCACTACCAACCCTTTATGTGAAGTAAGATGGAGATTCAATTAAAGAAAAGACGAAGCGAAACGGGAAAAACAGTTCAACATAATTCACATTTATTCCGCGGCACACGGATAGCACACATATACAATTACAATTATGCACCAAAAGCAATTGCAACAAAAGAAACACAATGCAGAGATACGACCGACTACGCGAGCACACGGCAACACTTACACAGTTTTACTTTACAGACGGCGCCGACAACACATATACTCAAAAGTAAAAGAAAAGGGCCACCCTCAACGACAAAGGGGCAGACGTGGTCTGTGGGCACGAGACCGGGCGGAGCCTACCCGTCTTGTGATGAGCCGCAAATGTCGCGGCGGTGCCCCGACTCCGCGTTCCTCCGCGGGTTTCGTTGGCACTGATTGGAATGGGGTGGGAACGGGCCCCCTTTCCGCACTATCTCAGCACGGGGGGGGGGGAAGGGGGGGATTGTTGATGCTCTGGGGAAAGAGGATAGCTGGCTTGCTTGGGTCCCGCGACGAGCGACTCCACTGCGACCTCGACCGCGCTCCCGGCTTCACCTCTCTGCAGCTCCCCGACAGACTCTGACTCCGACAGACTGACTCTCCTCCAGACCCGTCTTGACTGCTGCTGCCACACTCCGCCGCCGCCGCCACACCTCTCCAACTCGCCCGAGCCCAAAACTCTGCCGCTGCCACACTTCGCCGCCGCCACACCTCTCCAACTCGCCCGAGCACAAAAAACTGACTGAATTCGCCCCGCGCTCGGCGCTTTATAGTACGGCAGGAGAACCCATATGCAAATTTCCGGATCAGGATGAGCTCGGGGGCGGAGCCACGCTCGCCCATTGGACGGAGGAAAAGTGGGCGTGAACCTCCCCTGATCCTCGAATTTGCATATATCGATTCTACTCCGACGTGCCTGGAGGCGGGGCCAAATCGCCCCGCGCTTGCTGATAGGACGGATCGGAAGTGGGCGTGTATCATTCCTGATCCGACTTCCCCTTGGAAAGGCCACTTTTTGCACCCGCTGCTCGGCGCGCGCCCTGTACGAGTCCAGGACAGCCTGACGCTCGGTGCGGAAATGGCCGCAGAAGGAGAGGCGAAGGTGGTGGAGGGTCTAAAGTGGTGGTCCCTGGCCACGGTGATGCTTGGAATGGCGGTGATGCGATGGTTGCGAGAGCGAGTTGTGAAGGTAAAGGTCGTGGCTGTTGGCGTTGTTGTTGTTGTGAAGCGGCGTTGCAGTTGGTGGTTGTTGTGTGATGGCGGTTGAGACGTGGTTGGTTCAAAATAAAGATAAAACAGAAAAATGGCTATCTTAAAGGGTCGCAGCCCGAATGAATCACATTTATTCCCTCTAAACAACGGCTTTGGGGCTAACTATACATGTACTTACAGAGATATCTCACCTACGGGACCTGAATGATGGTTTGCGAATTTCCTCCACCACAACACTACCCCCTCCCCTTTTTACAGACTCGTCCCGAGTCGTCAAATTTTCGTGTGCCATCATGTGTAGTTCTCCCCTAGTACGTTTTACCTACGGATCCCTGAGTGTGACATTCATGGTATTCGTGTCCCCAAAATAAATAACCTGAGGGCTGAGTAACTAACTAAACAAACCCACTCACACGGACGACTTAAATAAAATTGCCGGTGCTAAGACATACATGCCGGGGGCGCACTCATATGTACAGTACATCTTACCTTAACTTACAAATTTTACACTAAACCATGGCCCAGGATCAATGGACTCTGCAAAAAGAAAGTAGTTAGCAGGGAGCCAGGCTGCTCGCATGCAGTCTCTGGCTCAAACAATGCAGGTGACAGGGAACGTGGCCGGCTGCTCACACGCAGTCCTCGGCCTCCCCTTTTGAACTGAACGCAGTGAACCACAACGGTGCATGGGCTGCACAAACGCAGTCTCCGTGTCAGCTCAAGTGGCACACGCAATGAGCACAACGGATGGATGGATGGATGGATTAATGGATGGACGCAAACACGGTGCACGGGCCGCCACTGCAGGCCCGTGTTGTAGCTGCCAACAGGGCAGTTCTTGCAGCTTGCAAACTGTTGCCTTGATCCTGGCGCACATGGAAATGAACAGGGGGGGCAAAGCAAAATTGAACGGGGGCTGGTGAACAGGGGCAGTGGGCATGGCATGGCAAAGGTGATCAGGCAAACACAGCCTGCAGAACAAGGCCGCTGCAGGCAAACACAGCCGGCAGACGAACTGGCCGGCACAGGCCTTGCAGAAAACAGCTGCAGACGATCAGGCCGGCACAGGCCTTGCAGCAAAACAACAGCTGCCGATGAAGTGGGCCGGCACAGGCCTTGCAGCAACACAGCCAGCAGATGAAGCTGGTCAGCCTTTGCCGTGCAGTGCAGGTTGGTGGAGGGAGTGCGGTGGTGCTGGCTACTCGGAAGGCGGGCTCGGACCTACCCTACGGTCTCCCTCCCAACCAATTGCCTTTGCCTGTCACTGTCCATACCCACCCCCTTAATTTGTCAAAAACCAATTTAGCCCTAACTAATTTTTTTTGTTGTTTTTATTTTTACTTCCCCACTATAAATCGTCCCCTAACCCCCTTTATCGTCCTTGTTCGGCTAACCTATCCTGTCACCTAGCCTACTCCCAACCCCTACGTTCCCTTCCCGGAGGGGAATAAGGGAGAGCAAGCGTCCTGTGTCGAGGCCCAACTCAAGCCTCAGGATGGCCTCCCCAGAGTTCAGCGATCGATAACACAAAGTGGGTCCAGCAGCCCACAACGGGAGCGAGGGGATGGATGGTGCGGAGGGGTACATCTCCTAATCTACCCTAACCATTAACTCTTAAACTACCCCAGGGCTTTCAACAAGCGCCTCTCGCTTAAACTATTGGTTCTAAAAACCCAGATTCCCGTCGCCTGTGTTGGTGTCCTCTCAAATTTCGGGCCTCGCCCCCCAATCTTCTCTACGTGCCCTCACACGGTCTCATGGCTGGGACGCGTGGCTCCCCTTGGCAGGCACTACCCTCTGCCGAATCTCCAGCTATGGCACCGCCGGGCACTACACTGCCTCCGAGCCTACCAGCGCCCTAAACACTGGGGAGTGCCCCCCATGGCACCTCCCCTGAAACGCACATGTGGCAGGCTGGCTTCCCGGGCCCCTTTCCGAGGGTCACCCGTGCCCACAACACTGCCCACGCGGCTTACGGCGCCCCGGACCCCTGCACCAAGCGGGCGCACCCGTGCCCACTACGCTATCCCGGCCGCCCATGGGCCCTTGGCCTACTACGGCCGACTAGCCTGGTGCCCGGGGTACCCACTCAGCGATACTCACCTTTCGCAGCCACGCTCCCAGCCCGTCAACAGGGCTCCTGCACCCCTCCAAACGGGTTTCGAGCCTACTTCCCCACCAACAGCAAAACGACTTCCATTTTTCAATTTGACTAACCCAGCTAACTCACTCTACACTGACCCCGGGTCCCTTGGGCGGGAGTCACTCCTCCCCCCAATCACTCATCGCACCATGCATTCCACATTCGCTCCATACACACAGACCCGCTGGGCTCACTCACTCACCAAGCACATGTTTCCACTCAACTCACCAACTCTTCAACACACACACCACTGAACTCTGCCATCCTGCAAACAACATCCCCGAACTAACTCGTGCTCCCACGTCGTCCCTTAAACTACAGCACGTTCCTTTTAACACTACGAAGCTAAGCTACGTCCCCACTACACACTCACAAGTCTGTCACTGTCCTCAAATAATCCCATAAATCCATTTTCCCAACCTAAATCTCATCTAAATCCCTCTACCTAATCCATTCCACGGGCCCCATGAGGACTTACCCCTGCCCCATGTAGCCGGTCTAGCTAAGCTAACCCTTCCCCCTAACTAGTTTCATCCTGTGCCCAGGTCAAGGGGATCATCCACCCCTTGCCCGGGAATCCTGTTCACCCGAAAGTGAGGCTTGCTGTTTTTTTTTTTTTTATTGCGCAGCACCAGCGCGGCAACTCACAACCTGCGCACCAGCGCGGCAATTCACAGCCGCGCACCTGTGGCGTGACGTCATGGCAGCTGTTCGCGTCCCTCGTCCCTCTTGGACGGTACCATCCGGCAGGGATTCACCCTCTTGCCGGATTCCAACCACACACGCAGCCATGACGTCACCCGGCGCATAAAAAAAACACAAGCCTCACGTCTCGAGGGGTTCCCCACGCGAACACATGTGCTCTGCCCATTGGAGCTTAACACACACGCCCGCGTGGAGAACCCGTCCGGTCCAAATCCGTAATCCTGCCTCAACTTTGTCCGTCCACGGGATCGGCAAATCCACCACGTGCGTTTCCGGACCGGGACTTCACTCCCGCAAGCGAGCACGTGGGGCCTCGTGCGTTGCACAGCACGGACCTCGCGCTCGCTGCTGGGTGAACCCGGCGCGGTGCGCAAAACATCTACAGCCGCTACCCAGCTTTTGTCCCTCTGTCGCCGTCGTCGTCTCCATTCGACACACGCACACCTGCGTGTCACGACACTCATACACCACTCCATTACACTCACCCCGGGAGACGCGGCTGCATGCTCACGCATGCCCACTGTCATCTCCCTTACACACAGCGACCTTGCACACGCTGTCTCTCTCACACTCGGCCGCTCACTCACTCGTGCCATTTCCCTCACACAAACCATACTACTCACACACGCGGGGGCACTCGCCCGCGGTGTCTCACTCACACATCGTGCCTCACTCACACACCGTACCTCACTCACACACCGTGCCTCACTCACACATGCGGGGGCACTCACCCACGGTGTTTCACTCACACACAGCACGCTGGGAAGCATGCTCCTCGGCACACTTGCCACCACACCACTCACACACGGGGTCCCTTCCACACACGGGGACGCACTCACACCTTGCACCACACACACCGGGACAACCACACTGGGGATTCGTGTCCCCACAAGGGTCTCCGGGGCCTCTATACCCCCCAAGCTTTCCGTGCACCTGTCCACAGCACTCCTCCCCTCGACCTCGCAAAGCACGACCGAACCCACCTGGTCATGACTTTCCTCAAGGGGGCATACTCCCTCCCCTCGTTCCTGGAGGAGGCTATCCAGCTGCTCGCACTGGGTCTCCACCCAGTCCGCCAGCTCCCCCTCATTATCCTCCCCGACCTCCGTGTGTGTGCACGTCTCTAACCCCGTCTTCATCATGTAGTCTTCCCTCTATCGTTCCCATCTCCCGTGTCTCTATTATTTCCGTCTCTTCCGTTATCTCCCTTGTCTCAACTATTATTTCCATCTCTTCCCTTGTTATCTCCCTCGTGCACGTCTCCGTCACCCCAATTAGTTTTTCCCTCTCGGTCACCGTCACTGTTGCTTTCTCAGTCACCTTCACACTTCTCGCCCAACACGTCCCCCAAATTACTTTGTCAACCGCCTCCACCGCGGGCCTGACAGCCGTTGCACCCCTGCCCAGCTCGTTCGCTCCCACACGTGGCGTCGCCATTTTAAGCTCCCTGGTTACTGCCTTCATGCCCGCCTGCAGGCTTCGGCCCATGTTCTGCGTCTCACCCCGCAGTTCTTTCATTTCTTCCTTCATTTTGAGTGCGTTTGTTTCCATATTCGCCTTCACTTCATTCATTTGCTTGTTCATGTCTTTTATTTCGTTTGTGTTTGTATCCATTTTCGTTTTCACTTCGTTCATTTGCTTGTTCATGTTCGCATTCATTTGTTGCGCATCCGCATTCATCTTTGCCAGCATGGCGAATAGCTGGGCCATGTCAGTTGCGCTTGGATGAGCCGTTTCGGCAGGGATCGTGGAAGGGTTTTTGTGGAGAGGGGGAGGGGAGGTGTCATACACCGCGGCCGCCGCCGCACCTATTTCGGGCTCTGGGTTCAGTTGGGCGAGTTCGTCCTGTACAACCAACATTTCCTGCTCGGGGTTTTCATCCTGGACCATGGATTCTACACATTCTAAATCCATTTCTAATACCCCCGGCTCCTGCTCGCCTTGAGACGCCATCTTATTTCTCGTAAAGGGTTAATTTGAATCGCTTGTAATTTGGAGGGAATCGGGGGTCGCTCCTCTCACCCCTGGACCGATTCCCGTGAATTTAGCTGGAGACAGGAGAGCCCGTTTTCCTGCTCTCCGACACCAGTGCCGCGAGGAGGGGGATGGGTTTGTGTCCACGACCTGACACCAGTGTTGCGAATTCGCGCCCGCCGGCGTGCGAGCGGCCACGTAACTCGAATCGCGGCACGTCGCCCACCGGACAGACAATTCTGTCGTGACCCTCTCGGACTAACGCCGGGAACTAGTCACGGGTGGGCCTTTCGGCCTCACCACGATCCTGCCAACCGGCCCCCCGCATGGGATAGGGTTGTTCGCCAAATTCGACCTACCTAAGTACCCACACGGAGGGTAGACCGGGCGATCGCACCTCGCCGCAGGTCGACCCCGGACATGGGCCACTTAAGCGACCCGTTCTGTACTATCGGGATAACCGAGCGGTGTTATCGTCAACCTCGACGGTTCCGATTAATTATCGGGCGTATTTAGCCCACTACCAACCCTTTACGTGAAGTAAGATGGAGATTCAATTAAAGAAAAGACGAAGCGAAACGGGAAAAACAGTTCAACATAGTTCACATTTATTCCGCGGCACACGGATAGCACACATATACAATTACAACAATTATGCACCAAAAGCAATTGCAACAAAAGAAACACAATGCAGAGATACGACCGACTACGCGAGCACACGGCAACACTTACACAGTTTTACTTTACAGACGGCGCTGACAACACATATACTCAAAAGCAAAAGAAAAGGGCCACCCTCAACGACAAGGGGCAGACGTGGTATGTGGGCGCGAGACCGGGCGGAGCCTACCCATCTTGTGATGAGTCGCAAATGTCGCGGCGGTGCCCCGACTCCGCGCTCCTCCGCGGGTTTCCTTGGCACTGATTGGAATGGGGTGGGAACGGGGCCCCCTTTCCGCACTATCTCAGCGCGGGGGGGGGGGGAAGGGGGGAATTGTTGATGCTCTGGGGAAAGAGGATAGCTGGCTTGCTTGGGTCCCGCGACGAGCGACTCCACTGCGACCTCGACCACGCTCCCGGCTTCACCTCTCTGCAGCTCCCCGACAGACTCTGACTCCGACAGACTGACTCTCCTCCAGACCCGTCTTGACTGCTGCTGCCACACTCCGCCACACCTCTCCAACTCGCCCGAGCCCAAAACTCTGCCGCTGCCACACTTCTCCAACTCGCCCGAGCACAAAAAACTGACTGAATTCGCCCCGCGCTCGGCGCTTTATAGTACGGCAGGTATATATATATATATATATATATATATATATATATATATATATATATATATATATATATATATATATATATATATATATATATATGCGTTTATCAACTGAAAGTTTGAAAAGGCATGCTTACCGACATGGGAACAAAGTGTAAGTGTAAATCTCGTAAAGGGACATTGAAAAAATAACAGTTCATTTTTTATTTTCTTGAAATGAATAGAATTTCAGCAAAGAATGCTGATGAAGTCTTCCCATTTAATTGGAGCATTATGCACACCGAGTGAGCAGTTTAAAGTTGGCCATGACAGTCTGGATTATAATGAATATCTTGCTATCAACCTATTTGGCATCATTCACTCATGTCAGGAAACATCATTCAAGGGAACAAAAGTGTCATGGAGGACTGCAAATAATGAGCGAAGCCTTGTTTAAGAACTATCGATTAGAATTGTGAGTGTGGAAGCAACATTACCAGCACTTATATTTCCCTCTCGTGTTTAAAAGTGTAACTTTCAAAAAACCAAGAAAGCTAGCATTCAACTCATGAAACAAATTGCTTCTAAATTATCCAACACTCTCACCTCATTTCCCTCGAGCTGGAAGAGCATGAAGCGCAGAGTGATGCGATGTTGCGTCGGTGCCACTATCTGCCACACACAGTTCTTACTTGGTGGATACAAACGTGGCCAGCCTGGGCTTGTCAGCGAACCATTGGAATTTGTGAGCAAACCTCCACAAGCCGCTATGAACTCAACAGAAAGCGAGGCAATCGAAGTGAGGAAGAGAAGTGCAACCTTCAACCTAGCTCAAAAACATCTCAAACCAACACTAGAAAATGAGAACAATAATTTTTGGCAACTAATGTGAAGTGGGATGTTTGGCTAAGACGAAAAACATACCACTGCATGTCTTTTTGTTGCTGTCAAGTTCATAGCCTGGATCACAAGCGCAGGAGTACCCTTCCAAGGAATTGATGCACCGTTGCTCACAGCCTCCATTGTCAGGATGCAAGCATTCATCCATTTCTGTCCAATGAAGATGCATTAGGCACTTCCATTTTCAACAAAGCAATCCTCAAGCGTTGGGATAAACGGCACACTCTCATTAACATGACTGGTCTACAGTACAGAATGTTTTGATTTGTCTTCAGGAATATTCATCTTAAATGAGAATGTGCACTATTAATAACTGGTATGTATAAAACCCATCAAAAATGATGGGTTCGAATAATTTTATTCCAAATGTTCAAGGAGACTGGAAAATATGATGTTTCATTGCAAAGAAAAAAAACGTAATTCCAAAACACTACATGTACGTACAAATGTGACCTTATTTTCTTAATCTTCTGGAACCTTTCATTTAAGCAGGACAGCTTCATGAGCGTGCCAAAGTCTGAAGCCTCGGCTGAGCGTCAGGTGTGCTGATATCTTCTTTATTCATTAGACATCAGGTCATGTTAGGTATTGGAGCATGCAGCGCATCACTGCGTTCAATTTCTACCGGTACTCCAGGGGCCTCCATCCGGCCACCCCCCAGGCAGATGCCTGGCCCATCCCCATCTCCTTGAGATACTGATCAACCTGCTGCAACCATGAGGCACGTGGTCAGCCCATTGGCCTCATCTACTCATGAGGTTCCCTCGCTGAGAGAATCTGGTGAGCAGGATCAGCATCAGGAAAATGAGCCACATGTCCATACAGTCACAGCTGATGCTCACCGACTATGCAGGTAACAAGTCTCATTTGAGTCTCTCTCAGCAATCGATCGTTGGACACAAAGTCCGACCAGCAATAGCCAAGGATTCTCCGAAGAGACCTGCTACCAAAGGAATTTAGTCTCCGTCTCAGATACCTGGTAAGTGTCCAAGTCTCACATCCACAGAGCAAGACTGGAAGCACCAAGGACCTGAAGACTCGGACTTTCGTCCTCCTGCACAAATTCCGATAGCGCCACACCCCTTGATCCTGTGAATCCATGACTCCCCAGGCCTGACCAAGACGAATATTGACCTCTGACTCACAGCCAGCAGAGACATGAATATCACTGCCAAGGTAAGTGAATCTCTCCATGACCTCAACATCCTCACCACAAACAGGTACAGATAAGGTAACAGCATCCAAGATGTCATTGAAAAACTGGATCTGAGTTTTAACTGAGAAAACCAGTAATCCCAGCGGCTCAGACTCCTCATTCAGCACCTCGAGGGCCCCCAAAAGGATATCCAGAGTCTCCGCAAAGATGACTGCATCATCTGCGAAATCAAGGTCAGAGATCTTGACATTCCCAAACGATGCACCCCAGCTTGATCTCTCTGACATCCTCCCCAAAATCCACTCCATACAATTGCTGAAAAGTGTAGGGGCCAGCACACACCACTGATGAACTCCATTAATAACTGGAAATAAGTCAGATATGGTATCAACACATCTCACAGCACTCTCAGTTCCAGAGTATAGTTCAGACATCAGATTGATCAATTTTGGTGGCACCCCACAAAGACCAAGAATCCTACAGGGCGCATCCTGATTCACTTTCTTGAACGCTTTGCAGAGATCAACATAGGCTGCAAGCAGCCCTGCTGAAAACTCTCATCTGCGTTTGGTGAGGTGGTAGGATTTCAATGCATCCTTTTGAATGCATCCTTCATGGTGAGATCACTTGCC
>NC_140978.1:7287991-7312991 GCF_056783735.1 Eptatretus burgeri
GTAATGTACGAGTATGTCTCAACCAGTGATGCACAGCCACAAATGACACCATATTCCCCGAAGAAGGCATGCTTCTGACAATAAAGGCAACATGAAACAATATGGTGAGTCGGGTTCCGTCTCAGCGAAAATGCCAATGGTCGTGAAAAAAAACGTTATTCAAACAAGGTTTTAAAAAATTGTCCAAGACATGCCACTTTGTATTGATGTTTTTCAAGATTTCATGACGTACAATTAAAAATAACAATAATGGAGGCCCGTACTCTTGACGGAGCTTTGGAGCCTTTACACCAAGTCGAGAAACGTCAAGGCTGAAACCAATCCTGGACAGGTCGCCATGGCATTTTGTGGCCTGTCTTTGATGATCGTATCTCATTTCAATTTGTCTGTCTTTTTTTTTTAATCAACTCGTGTTTAAAATGTGTGATTAGGAATGAGCAAATGTAACTTCAGAATATTTTCCAAGCAATTTCTCTGGATGCATCCATCTCTTGCGTCCATGACTGACTATCAAATATACATGTGATGTTTGCGTTTTGTAAGAAAAATGGGTGTTACCTTCATATGAAGCCAGAAACCCCCGGCCCACCCAGTTACTAATGCTGCGGAATTCCACCCAGAGTCGGCTCTCAGTAGAGAAGATAGCCCGTGGCAGGCGATTACCACAAAATCTGCCTGAAAGATAGAGGTGACAGGGAAAGACATCTCAGTTTGTACCATGCTTACTATTGAGCTGTCTCATGAGGGTTCAATCTTTGAGGGATATCAAAACTAACTTCAAGGTGGTGTTAGAGTGTGATACCAGCAGGGAGCTACACATCTCAGAGCAAAGCATCCTTTGTATGAGGACCTAAGATGGGTTGTTCAGTCTTTATTAAATTTGTGACAGTTACAAAAAAAAGAATACCACAGTACTCTTTTAAAGGAAAAGACAACTGCATACTGATACCCTTTCCAAATTTCTTGCTTGGAGTTACCCGTCTAATACGACCTGTAGTCGGTCGCAATGCTGGATCATGCAAACATGAAGTAGACAAATACATGAGACAACAATGGATTTACTAGTGTGGTTTGAAGTGTAATCCCTTTGGATCTGTGTGCTAAAATTGATTTTTTTGCATTTTCAGTTTGATTTGGAGTCTATATGTTGAAAAATGATGGGGTTCAAATTTTCCTGACCTGAGATCTCATTCTGGAGCCCCCCTGCCTTCTGGGAGCCCACCCACTCCATCTTGGACTGAACTCATGTCTATCTCCACTGCTTATGAAACAATTTTAGGAATGTTGTTTTATTATGAGGAACTTTTGGAACATGCTGATGCTGTTTTTTTTGTCTGTTTCAGATGAGACATTCTAATCATCATGTCAAACAGTGTGTGCATCAACTGCAATGAGGGTGCTATCCCAAGCAAGAGATTGGTGAATAACCCAAATATGATTGAAGATCTAATTGCTTGCTGTAACGAATGATAATCTTTGGGTCAGCTTGATATGAACCAACTTAGTGACTGCTTTGGTATCTTGAGTGAAGCGAAGTGCAAATCTGTGCGTTATCACAATGAATGTCGGAAACCTATCATCAACAAGAGCATGATTGGAAGGCTTAGAGGTAAACGAATCCGGACTGATTCCCCTGCATGTTCCTCTCGAGGTCCTGGGTGACCTTCAGTGCAAATTATTCTTCCCGCCCAAAAAGGACAAAAACCACACCAAAGGCCCAGGTGTGTTTGTTCTTGTCCTGCAGCTTTTGGCCTAATGATGCTTTGGAACCTCTTCATCGCGTTTTTGTCAGAATGGGTGAAAACTTCCTGGGGATAAAATGCAAGACACAAGATGACCATGTGGGAACTTGTGTATCTGAGTTAGAGAGCGCCGGGGATGCTTCTGCTCTTGAAAAGTACTTGGAAAAAAGAAAAAAAGATCACAGGAAATGCTTGCATTATGCACAATGCACCTTTGCTCCATTAAATTACAGTAATGCCCAGCTCATTCTCTCTGTATGTGATGAACAGCTGCTCCTCTCCATTCAAAACACCCTCTCTAATGATGATGTTACCCTAAACATGGCTGAGGTGAATGATGCATACTTGTCAATTTTGAAGAGGTATCAGGTAGAGGTTAATGAGACAGAAAACTACCGCAAGCATCTGAAAAAAACTGGTATCTGAACGGCTTCGTAATGTCCAGTTTGTCAAATCGCTACGCAAAAATGAGCTTCACAATCTCTTCCTCCCAACAGCAGTTCGCATTGCTATGGAATTTCCGTCCTTCCGAACTTCCGTTCATCCGCGATGCTGGATAATGACACAATTGACCACTTGAAGAGCATGGCAAACATTCTCCGAGAGGAGATAATGGAGTACCGAAACTTGTCATTCAACAGTAGCTTTGAAGATTTGAGAATCCTCCGCTACTCCAGTTCTTCCTCACTCATCTCCTCTTTGGCCGTCATGTTCTCAAAGTTTCTGGGATTCGCAATGAAAATGTAGACAAAGTTGTCGACATCGCTTGCCAGTTCCTCATCCAAAATACTCGAGCTGATCATCAGGTGAAGCATCAACCAAAGAAGGAAGACGGGTTTCAGCAGACTGTCCAGACACCTCTCTCAATTGGCCTGCCCCTCACCATTCATTTTCGGGTGCGAGATAAGTACCTCGTTAATAAACTCTCAGAAGTCTACAATGGCAGTGACTACCAGAAGATCCTTGACCTCAAAAAATGTGTGGAGCAAGGTGTTCTTCAGAGGATGAAGGAGACTGGTGGATTTTGTCTATCACATTTTGTAAAGAAAGGAGTAAACATCTGGTTCACTATTGATAATATTGATCTCCTGGAAGACACGCCTACTTGACAGAACACATTCAATGGCACAGTGATCGTGATCAACCAGCGAGCAGAAGATGAAGAGCCCATCAACCAACTCTTGTTGTTCCAGTGAAGCTTCTCTTATCAAAACTACTTGAATTTGAAGTAAAATACCTACCGGAGCAAGTAATCAAGCCAAAACCTTTGCAATTTGAGGACTACCAGCTGGGAAAGTGAAAGGGTCTGATTTCAAATTACTTCACACACTTAGGCTCTTGCTACCGACTTTGCAACTGATGACATCAGTTGTGAGAATACAAATGATGGACAAGTAGAGGATAGAGAACAGCAGAAGATGCAAGGGTAGCAAGAACAACATGAGCCTTATCCAGATGATTCCATTCTCTCAGTGAAAGAACGCTCCCATAAGGGTAGGAAGTTAGCAAAGCAAGAAGTGATGCCAACTTGGGTTTGTACTAAATCTCTGTTATCATGCAACTCTCAGAGTCACAGCTAGACAAACTCAGAAGTGGTTGTTCCATTGTTCAAGACCTCCCCAACAGACTATGCAACCCTGTACAGTGTACACTGTTCTGATGTTGACACAGGGCATCTCTGCTTTTGTAGTTGGTCCAGAATGAATAACCATCATTACACATGACCTGGATCTTTATAGCTGCACACTCCAGATTCAGCAGACAGTAGGTAACACCAACTGGATTCTCCAGGCAGGTGTTTTGCATATTGCCTTTGCTGTCTTGCATGCTCTTGGCAAAACGATTCATAGAAGTAGTATCGATACATTTGCCATTGAAAGTGGAACATACACCTCTGCAGCCCTTCGTGGGATCTATGGTGGCAAGGCATACAAGCGAGGCATTGAATACCACATTACGACGAGCTCGGCTATTATAATGGTGAGGTTTGATGCTATTTCCTTTGCATTCCCTCAAGGATCTGTGGTCAGTGCGCCGCTCTTAGGAAGGCTCTAGATGAAAGCAGTCCAGACATGGTTGACATCTATGAAGACATCCAATCCGGGTATTCCACAAATCTGAAGCCATATGAAGGAGACGACAGAGGAGAGCTCACTCGGTTTCTCATGCAGTACCTTGAACAGGTAGAAAGCCTTCGAAATCTCATCAGTGCCTGTCGCTCAGGAGACTGGGAACATTACTTAGCAACACTGGAGAACCTCATCACGTATTTCTTTGCACACGATCTTCTGAAATATGCTCGCCTGATGCCAGTACATCTCACTCAAATGAATGCTCTGGAACAGGATGATCCTGTTACTTGGGAAGCACTGAAGTCTGGAGACTTTGTCGTGGCGAAATCAGAAGTTCTCTTTACCCACCTGTTCACTGATCAGACCCCCTTGAGCAGGAGATAAAGGGGTTGAAGCGCTATGGTGGAATGGTTGGACTGAGTCAAGATGAAGCTGCTTTGGACCGACTCATTACCACCACCCCTCATCTCGCTCGAACAGTGAAACAGTACCTCAACAGCTTCCCTTAAGTCTCCAAGTCCTCTTCCTGAAGTGAACACTACCAGCTTTCTGGAGACGTTGCTGTGAGGACAAGAGAAAATGCTCTGAAGCTGTGTCACTCCATTGAAATACATTGTGAAGGCCATCCATTCATATTGAAGTCTCCATTGAAAAGCCTGGTTTCATCAGCTCTCGTACCACAAGATACAAAGCACAATATTCTACACTTTGCTGAGAAGGGTCAGGAGTGGTTTAAGCAGTTCATTCATGACAGATTGCTGCCAACATCAACAGGTTCAGTTTGGGACCCAATGAAAAAGCTCAAATTGAAGACCTCCTCAAACTGCATAGAGAAAACAAAATTCCATGTGGGTGAAAAGGTTATCAAAGTTTGTGATGAGCATGAACTGTTCAGGAGATTTCTCATCATCCAGGGAAGCCATCCTGAACTGGTACCAAAACTAGAGGGGACAATAGGAGAGTATGAGATGTCAGTAGTGCCACATTCCCTTTGTGCTGTTCATGGCTCTCTCTATATCCCAACGGACAAAGCCAGTCTGATGCACGTGGTTCAAGAAGCCAAGGCTCAACTGTCTCTGCTCTTGAAAGAGCATCTGAGGGTTCTCCAACCCATGTTCTTGTTGTTGATACAATTGCTGTGCTGCAGGGCATGAAGAAAACACCAACCATGCGCAAGCTTTCTGATCTTCAACAGGCATTCATCAAGCACAATGAGATGATGATGGTTGACTACGATGACGGTGGAATGGTATTTGACTGTTACCTGGAACAGCCTTTGAAGAAGAAGGCACACCAGAAGAGAGCAGCAACGTCCACTGAATTTGAAATTCATCCAGAAATGAAGCTCACCATGTCTCTCAAAAAGATTCTGTCTTCCTCAAAGACCAAAAGTAGACTGACAACCATGTTCGCCCAGGGTTTGCTTTAAAACTTTGATTGTTGTGTACAGCAACAAGACAAAGGGTGAAGACTTTGAAGAACATTCACACAAAGAGGCCAATACGCTTATTCCTCACCAAGTCCTGTCATCTGTAGCCGAGAATGCTTGGTGGGAGATATGCGTTTGGTCACCAGACACTGACGTTCTCATGCTTCTTCTTGACCTGGTCTCTCATGGTCGACTGGGAGCTCTAATTTGCCTCAAGTTCTTGACTGGTAAGGGGACAAGAGACAGAGAAATTGATGTGGTAGGGCGAATGCAAGTAATTGGACATTACAAATGCCAAGGACTCATTGGACTCCAGAATTTCACCGGTGCTGACTGGGGTGGGAAATTTGTTGGTATTTCCAAGAAGACCTGGGTTGGTGCCTAAATGAAGCTTGAAGAAGATGACCCAGCAATCAACTGCTCCAAGGTACTTGGTTAAGGTCCTATTCAGTGTCCTGGTCAATGGCGAATTGCCACCACAGGTTAAGGGTTTGGAGCATTTCATCTGCCACTTGTATTGCTCGGCAGATCCCACAACCCTACAAGCTCTAAGATGGGAAATGTTTCGTTTCAAGCACTTGGAGGGAGAGATGTTACCTCCTACTCCTGCTGCCTTACCACCACATATGACACGTGCAAATTTCATTACCATGCATGATAAGTCATACACTCCCAAATGTCTGGCTCTTCCTCCCATTGAAGAAAATGGTTGGAATGTTAAGGAAGGTGTTTTCTGTTCCAGTGAGGAGTCTCGCCCTGCCCGCCCCTCGAGCTGTGATTGAACGACAAAATGTGCAAGTAAATCAGGGTGTAAAGGAAGGTGCAGCTGCTTCAAGAACAGATTTCCCTGTACGTGCTATGGCAGTGATTGTGGAAACATAATTAAGGATGTTACCCATGAGGATGACGATGAGGATGATGAATAAATGAGCAAACAGTTTAATGTGATGATGATTGATGTGGATAAGGACAAGGATGATAAATCATTATGTTCTTGGTTTGGATTTTTATTTTTAATATTCCTTTGTACTTGTGTAGATTAAAACATTCTGAATTTATCAAAAAAGGACAAACCGAAGGTACATTGCCAATTTTTACAGTTCTTCCAAAGTATGTTTTTCATTCGAGTTGGACTGCATTGTGAAACAAACCCAATATTAAAGGTGTACATTGTGATTGGTATTTTCAGTTTTTATTGGGTAGTCAATCTAGTCTACCCTTATTATCAGTATTTCCGTCGATATGTTTGTCTGTCTGTATGTGTATATATATATATATATATATATATATATATATATATATATATATATATATATATATATATATATATATATATATATGTCTGTTCGGTCCAGTGCTCCGTTAATACAATGGCGATTTCGATGAAACTTGGTTGGTAGGTTCATACCATGAACTAGTTGTGTGTAAATGAGAGCCGTTGCTATGGACCCATTTGAAATTTTCAAAAATATCTCAAAAATTAATTTTTTCGAAAATCATAAATTGGGCCATGAGCGACTGTGGGCAGTACATTCAGCCATATTGTCAAAAATTTCCAGCCGGATTCTATGAAAACTGTCGGAGAAGATAGACTTTGAATGAACCCTGGTCGATAACAATAAAAAAAACGAAGTTCGTTATATCTCAGAGACTATGAGTCAGATATACATGAAACTGGTATGGTAGGTTC
Source organism: Eptatretus burgeri (assembly GCF_056783735.1). Classification (NCBI taxonomy): domain Eukaryota; kingdom Metazoa; phylum Chordata; class Myxini; order Myxiniformes; family Myxinidae; genus Eptatretus; species Eptatretus burgeri. The sequence continues at coordinate 7,294,925 of NC_140978.1, forward strand.
ATGGTACATCCTAGTTATGTGTGAGAAAGAACCGTTGCTATGGACGCTTTTGTTGGCGAGTAACGGCTGAAAAACGACTAAATTTGACATGATCGACTACCCATGTCCGCCTACCAGCTTGTTTCATATATAGTCTTGTGCGAAAATTGCTGGATCATCTCATCAGACGGTTCAGTTTAAGTCGGATCCCTTGATGATACATTGTGTAGATCACTCAGGATATGTCATTTATTGACTCATATTCATTCAAAAAAATCCCCCCAAGCAACTCATAATGTCAGACACATTGATTTATTATTTACGCAAGATAAGCACAGGTTTATTACAGGGCGGGGGTCCATTGACGGAACACCCCCCTCCCCGACCTTGCTCGTGACATGGGGTCAATGAATGTACGGGCCACTTTAAAAGTGTCAAAAATGGATTCAACATCATCAAAAATCCCTAAAACGACTGTAAGATTATTAAAGTGGGTTCATTTTAAGCAGAGCTAGTCCCAGAGGGGGGTACAGGGTGGAAAGGGGCCCCCCAGAAGGGGACCCTGGGCCAAGAAGATTTGAACCCCATCATTTCCCTTTAGTTTGACAAAAATTCAAGACAGAAAATAAAAAAATATCTATTTTAGCACGAAAATTATACGGGAGTTACTTTTAAGAACATTTCATACCACACTATAATTTCAAACAAACACAGCTGCTGAGCTTGGGAAAAGCGACTTCACATCCTGGGGCATTCTGGGTACCGACAATGCCATCATTATGATGTCGATTTATCTCCACACTCAACGGAGCAATTGAGAAGAAATTGCCTCCTCCCCAAGGATGCCAACCAACATGCTCTATCCTTCAAATGTTGAGTGCCAAGTAAGTAAAGGCCCGGTCACACCTTGACGTTTTAGCCAACGTATGCCAATTTTTGAATTTTTTTTCTAAAACGCTGGCACACGTTGAATACGTTATGGGTAAGTTTTGATAACATTGACAGCACGCTGAAAAACACTGCCATACGTCGTTGTACGTTGGCTTTAAACGTTGTACTTTTTGGTTGTCCTCAAATTTTTTCATGCTTGAAATTTCACGACGTATGCCGGCGTATGACTCACACGTTCCGCTACGCTGGCCACAAGTTGTATGCACGGTCTGCGATCGTTGACAGACGTCAACACATGCTACTTGTAAGTTAATCATAAGTTGAGACACGCCGAGGTAATGTTTAGCTTACCCGAAACTTATTTCTAACCTATGATTAACGTGTTGTTGGCACGTTACGCGATCGTTGCCACACATCGACAGACGTTACTTTTAAGTTACTCATAGGCTGAAAGACGTCGGTATAATGGATCGTCCTTGCGTCAACGTCCACGGCCACGGCCAGGACACTTATTTGCAGCATTCTTCAAACTTTTCTTCGGCATGACGAGGATGTTCACACTTCGATGTCTAGCTTGGCTATGATTCCAATTGTCCATCGGCAGCGTCTATTTAAAATAGTCGAGTTTGAGCGTTTTAACACGTTCAGAAGAAACGCTTCAAATTTCCAAACCCCAGCGTCAAAAAACAAAGGCGAGTGACAGCAATTTAAATCGTTCATTGTAAACAATGAAAATAGCTGAGTGGTACCGTTTAAAAGTCGTTGAGTGTAAAAAAATCGAATTGTTGAGCGCAAGCGTCTACTTTCAATAGTGGAGATGCAGCCATTTAAATCGTTGAGTTTATCATTTAAATCGTTAAATTGTTAAACGCAAGGACGATCCATCATAACCCACACCCTCCCCCTCACACTCACCTACTACTGCCAACATGAACAAACTACTACTAATACTAATACTAATACTGATACTGATACTGTTACTGCTGACATGGACATCGACTCAAAAAGGACTCGAAAACACTGTTGGGTTCCCCTTTTATGAGCACAATTTTTATATACTAATTCCCAAAACCGCTGGGAACACGTCTTTATATGGCAGTTGTAAGCTAGAAACACGTTCATTTATTTTTTTTGTCGACTGGAAGACATCATTGGAATACGTCTACATACGTCGATGTGTGTTGGGACTACGTAAAGAATTGGTTCAAAGCACGTCAAACATAAGTTAGAAATAAGTTTCGCGTAAAAAAGACATTACCGCGACGTGTTTCGACTTAAGAGTAGCTTATAAGTAGCGTTTGTGGACGTGTGTAAGCGTCCACATATCGTGTGTAAAACTTATCCCCATCGCATGCGAACGTGTGTCATACGCCGAGTACGTCATAAAATTTTGAACATGTTTAAAATTTCTTGACGTACTCTACTTACTACGATGTATGATAGCGTACTTTAGCGTTCTACTCACGTAGATACCAAACTTACTCATACCGTATTTGACGTGCCCCAACGTTTTAGACACATTTTTCTTAGGTCGGCATACGCTGGCAAGATCGCCAAGGTGTGACCGCGATGTTGTCACTTCCATTTCTACGGCAGTTATGATTCGAATCGTTGTGCGTCAGCCTTTTAATAGGCTACGTCACGACATCGTCGACGATGCGTGCAACGCGCTATGCCTAAGTTAGACTATCGTTGGGCATCGGTTGTGTAGGCCGACAACAGGTTCAGCATTTGTTGGTATAAGTTATCTATAACACAACGAAACGTTCTGTGTCCGTTACCAATGCGTTATACATCAGACCAAGTCGCTGTGAATACGTCCGAATCTTTAAAAAAAAAAAACATCAAAAGTTCAATAAGCCAGCGTTTTAGATACATTTTAATACGTTGCCATCGCTGGCTAAAACGTCAAGGTGTGACCGGGCCTTAAGCAAGCAAGAAAGCAGACTTCCAAGATGTCCTATTCAGGCATATTGAATGATAGCACATATAATTATTGTGAAGAAGTGCTGTGAGGGAGTTTGGGTGAAAGGTAGTTTCAGGAAAAAAAAAAATTTCAAAGAGAAATTAGCACAACCTACCCAAAAGAGGTGCTTGCTTCCAGTATCCATCACGAACCTCCAGATAATCATACCAGCAGTGCATGCTGGGATATATATCAAGAGATGTGATGTTCAAAACAATCTGGAATAAAAAATAGGGAACATAAATTGATCATGACTTTGAATAATAACTTTGAAACAGCAAAGCTGCATGCATCAGTATATTATGCATTATATTACACCTGAACAATTTCAATTAGTAATTAATTTGTTTTCATACATTTCGCAAGTCTCATCCTTGCATTTACTGACCTCAGCACACTCCATCATACCTTCTTCCGTTTTTCGCTTTTATTAACATCATTTTTTTCCATTGTTTTTTTTTTGTGGAACAAATTATTTTTATTGTTCTGACAAAATCGATTTTTGCAGTGGTGGGTGAGGCAGAATTCACCTTCTCTCCTGGTGTGACGGAGATGCGCCAGATGCAGTGTGTGTAAGATGGGTATCCATTGGGGAAACCGGGAGAGGAGAAGTTTCCGTCAGAATCTTGAAGCGTCGCATCACATTCTGAGGAAAGAACATGAAAAATAAATTGTTGATGAGCAATAAACTAACTTGGTCCAAAGCCATGTATTCTACAGTGTTCTCAATTTTCATTTTTAGGGTTGATCAAAGACCAATGATATGTAGATGGTGTTCTGAAAGGAAGGTTTTGGTCAGTGTTGTGTCGTAAAATACTCCAAGAATGAGGAATTCAATATTCTCCAATGGTTTTATTCAACCGAACATCGGAACGTAACAAGCTTTGCACTGCACACCTTCTGACCTCTCACCCCAAACTCCTTCCTCATCGCACCCTTTAGCGTCCAGTGTATGCACACCACTACAGTCAGGAAGATATTTCTTTCCCTTTCCCCACCTCCCACAAAATACCCTTAATGATTGGCTTTTCACCTTTAGTTTTTACTCATCTAAATTTTACCCAAATTCTTACTCCAGCCAGAAAACAACATCTGGCCAACCTCAAGGCCGAATTCTCAAACCTATCCCTTTTTTCAAAGATGTGGTGGTGCTGCACCAAGTCTGTCTCTAGTGTATGCTCCCTCCATCCCTTCCCTCACTTCAAATGACACCACACCTTACTCTGCTCACTCATGCCTTAATTCTGTGTTTACTTCCAAATCCTGTGTACCCAACCTCTCATTCGCTACACCTACCATACCCTCTCATACCCAACTACTCCTAGATATTGTCCTTTTGACATAAGAAGGTGGAGAGGTTTCTGGAAACCTTGACTCCGATTTTGTGACAGGCCCAGATAGCATTAGTGCATGTGTCCTACAAACTTGCTCTCATGCTCTTGCTCATCCTCTTTCTGCTCTGTTCACTCAAACATTCTCTCTGTCAGTTTCTGTCTGCCTCAATGTTAGCCAATAACACTGCAATACACAACCGTGGTGCAAAAATGGATGTTCTTGACTACAGGCCGATTTGCTTGCTCCCAATTAAAAGCAAGTTAATGGAATCTATCATTGCAATTGACATCAAATATTTCCCTTTCTCCAATGGACTGATCTTAGATCATCAGTTAAGTTTCAGACCTAGTAATTGACATTCAACATGCTGCTTCTACTCTTCCAACAATGGATGGACGTCTTCAATCTCAGACATGAGATCAGGGCAGTCTCTCTGGACGTGTCTTGAGTATTTGACACAGTCTGGCATCCCACCTTGATCTCCAAACTTTCTGCTTATGGCATCCAAGGCTACCTCCTCTCATGGATCACATACTTCCTCCACTCCCGTATTCATAGTGTAGCTTTTAATGGGATCCTCTCATCTCCTCTCCCTGTCAAGGTTGGGGTGCTCCAAGGCATTTTCTTGGGCCCAGTCTTGTTCCTCATCTTCAATGATCTTTCTGATTCCCTGGGAAATCCTGCCTATCTCTGCTGATGATTCGGCCCTCTGAAACATCATTTCTCATCCTTCAGACATGCAGGCAGGAGCCACTTGCCTCTCTGCAGCCCTCAATAGAATCAGGAGCTGGTCCAATACTTGGAATACATCTTTCAACCCTGACAAATACCACACACTCACCCTGTCTCTCTGAAAGGACTGTCTGGCAAACCCTCACATGTACTTCCTAAACAAACTACTCAAAGACATTAAATCACTCAAACTTTTGAGCTTCACCATCAGCCATGATCTTTCTTGGGTAGATCATATTTCCAAGATAGCCTCCAAAGCTAGCCGTCAACTGGACATCCTTCATCGTGCAAGATCTTTCCTTAGCCAATCTAACTTTTTGGCAACCTACAAGGCCTTCATTTTCAGCTTAATGGAGTACTGCTCTCTCCTTTGGGCTAGCACCCCTGAGTCACACCTTGCCCTTCTTGATGCTGTGGAAAGCAAGGCCTTCAAAATTATTGGGATCTCCCATGACGAAGCTGAGCGTCTAGGCCTGTTCTTCTCATATCACAGACAGGTTGGTGGCCTTTCTGTATTATCCCACCTTATTTTGGTCTTGCACCCTCTGCCCTCTCCTGGCCCTTTCCCTGCCAGGTTTCTGCAGTGCGCACATGGTCTGCCAGTAACCCTTTTCTTGTTAAACTCCCCAAATCCATGCTCACTGCTTGCCTCCACTCATTTATTCCTCTTTTCTCTCACATGTGGAGACAACTTCCCCAGTCTCTTCCCTCCAGGGCTTCAAGACAGCTGTTCATCATTACCCCAGGTCACCCCCCATTCATACTCATGATTTATTCGACCACCATTGACCCCATTCCCAAGCACTCCATTTCTCCAGGTTATTGTAATTTTAACCCCTCTCCCTCACCTCTTTTCGTGTGGTCATTGTTGGTTCATTTGTTCCTTTTCTGTTTCATCCTCACTTTCCCCTTCCCTTTCTTGCTGTGTTTCATTCAGCCTGTGAGCAGTTTGCCCACCCCCATGTGTCCTCCATTTCCCCTTGATTACAGTAACACTTCTACTCTGCCGTTGGTGTTTGTTTTTCCATTTTTTTCCCTTCCATTCTCCTCTTGCTTTTCCACAAGCCTCGATCCTCAATCATGTATATAAAAACAAAAAGGATTTTTATTTTCAATCTTCAGTAAACATATTCATAAGGCATCTGGACATGACCCATCGACTGGTTTGAAACTAGCTAGGTTCTGGTTGTAGATGCTTGTGTCTTCTGAGATTAGATTCGCTTTTTTTTCTGAAAATTACAAGTCGGTCATAACATGAAATCACATGTATATCCTCAATTGAGTTAAAGTAAAATTAAAATCGAATTCTAATACTTATCGCACTTTGTCTGACAGGATGGTGCATTGGTAAAGCACTTGCCTTTACATTGTCGAGTCTGGATGTGATTATCGCCCCAACTATGAACTCTGTTGGATTGGTGTTTCACAAGCAGGGCGTTGCATCAAAGAGTGTGCTGTCACTCAGATTGGACATTAAGCTGTTGAACCATCGGCTAGCATTGATTGCAGGTGAATGTTAAATATATACTGCCACCACCATGGCAAAATTCAAAATCCCTGCCATTAAAATCTCTATAAAGTCCATCCTCCAAGTTCTGGAATTCCCTCACCCACCAATGACCATTGGCCTGAAACATGGCCAGGGCAAGTTAGACCAGAGCCTGAAACATGGCAAGTATAAGTATAAAAAAACAGCATGAATGCATTTTTCACTTTCCATCTTTGTTTACAGAAAAATGTATTTTGAAACAGAAAATACAAATTCACTTAATTTTCCAGTTAGATTGTTTTTTTTGCCAAAGGCCACTATTATCTTGTCTTTGTGGACCCCTGGTTGGCTGTAAAATGCACATTTCCATTAAACAATTTGATGCATTCGTGGTAATCGTTCTGATAGGATATAGGAATGTGATGTACCTCATAATGGCTAATTTTACATCTAACCTCTCCTATCCCTCCTCTGCCCCTCTTGTGTCCTCTGACCATTTTCTTATTCATATCTCTGTGTTTGTTCGAGGGCGACTTCAATGTCACATAATCTGGTTGTTTGCACAAGCTAACTGGGCAGGGACTGCAATCTGCCCTCTCACAAAATGATTGGGCTGCTATCTCCACAGTACCTGATATTGATTCCACCTGGGAATACTTTCACCAGCCTGCTGTCTCTCGTGGACTGGCTTATCCCACCCTGTCTGCAGCTATTCTGTCCATCTTCTCAGCCCTTGTACAGTGAATCCTATGGTGAAATGTTGTGGTCAAGCAGCTTGTTTTCTCAACATGGAAGACTAACCCAAATGAGGACAACTTCACGTCTCTCCTGAGGTTCAAAGCAAGTGTGCGTCCATCCTTATGCAATTGAGAAAACATAATCTTGCTAATCTGAAGGCTGAACTCTGCATAAAATCTCCTTTTTCAAAAGGCTTTGTCAAACCCATCTATGGTATATGAATCCCCCTTCCATATCCTCGCTGACCACAAATAGCCTCACTGTAAACTCTGCTCTAAACAAGGCAGACTATCTCAACTTTGTGTTTGCCTCCAAATCCAGTTGATCCAACCCACCCCGCTCTGTCACCACCTTAATCTCTCTTATCCACAGGCTTCTTGTCTGTCTCTTTCACACCTGAGAAGGTGGAGAAAGTTCTGTCCAGTCTCGGGTATTGGTCAGTGACAGAACTAGATGGCATTGGTGTCCATGTTGTCAAATCTTGTTCTACTGCTTTTGCTTTCCTTCTTTTTGCCATATTCAGTCTGTCCTACTCCTTTGGCCACGTCCTTACTGCCAGGCAATCCACCAACATAACTGCCATTCACAAGAAGAGCACAAAAACATTCTCTGAACAGGCCAGTAAGTGTACTTCTAATGACAAGCAAAGTCATGGAATCCATAATTGTTGCTGATGTTATCTTTCCTCTTTTCAAAAAGCCTGATTTCTGACCATCACTTTGGACTCTGTCCCAGTTATTCAACTATGGACTTGCTGCTGATTCTCTTTTAACAATGGTCAGAAGTTCTAAATGTTAAAGAGATAAGGACCATCTCCCTGTACATATCTCAGGCATTAGACAGTCTGGCATCCTGCATAATGTGTCAAGCTCACAGCCTGTGGAATAAAAGTAGATACTGGTCTGACAAATGTAATATACCTTTCAATCCTGGAAAATCTCACAGTCTCACCCTGTCGCTCCAGAAAGATCGTCAAACAATCCCACCAACTCTCATGGTTGGCCACTGGAATATGTTCAGCCTCTTGAACTATTAAGGCCTCCATCAATCATAGCCTGTTCTGGGCTGTCCACATTTCAATGCTGACCTCCAAAGCCAGCTTCAGACTGAAAATCCTTCATTGTTCCAAGTCATTCTTTTAAAAATCAAAACTACTCACACACTACAAGACCTTTATCAATAGCTCAAATGAGTATATTGCTCTCCTTTATCGGCTGACTCCCCAGTATCGCATGTGTCCCTCCTGGATTCTGTGGAATCTAAAACTCTGAACATTATTAGAATCTCCCGAGATGAGGACAAAACACAAGGTCTGTTACTTTCAAATCACAGACAGGTTGGTGGTTTCTGATTTTTTTTTTCATCTCTGTTCCATTCTACCTCCCTTTTCCTTCTCAGCCTCTGACACTCCGCTGCTCCTCCAGGATGTACATATTCTTCTAGTAACTCTCTTCTTGTTAAAGTCTTCAAATTCAGGTTTTCCACCTATTTCCACTCTTTTGTTACACTTTTCTCTCATTTGTGGAATGGCCTTCCAGAGATTGTTCAATTGCACTTTCCCTCCACGGTTCAATTCCCTCCAGAAATTCAAACCATGTCATGTCACTTTCCATCCCTACTCATCATGTTTTCTACCCCCATTCACCCAAAGCAAACCAACCATCTTACTTTCATGTTGCTTCCCTTCTTTGCTCTTTTTCTGTTTTATTTCCCCCTTGTTGTGTTCACTATGGCCCTCACTATTGTGTGTGTGTGTGTGTGTGTGTGTGTGTGTGTGTGTGTGTCTGTGTGTGTGTATGTGTGTGTGTGTGTGTGTCTTCAGGTTTCAGAAGGTGGAACGGAGTCCTCCCAGGACTCGAAGTATCCACCTTCATTTCCGTGAAGGATCATGATTCAGAGGCTAGGTTGTGAAGTTGTGTTGTTCTGATAGTTTTGTTCCGAGGGCTCTTGTCAGGATCATCACCGAACCTCAGACAGTTTCCAATTGTAGCTCATTTGTGGTAATGTTCGTAGGGATGGTTTTAAAGATCTGCATGAAGTTTTTTCTTTATCATTCCTGTTGCTCCGTGTGTGTGTCCATCAGCATGCAGGGCAACATTAATAATGCACCTCCGGGCCACTGTCCCCAAGTGTGTTTCCACAGACCTCCCATGGTTTAAGGTATACATCAAGGCTGATGAGCTCAACTGGCATGCCCAAACCAGCCTTAGCCATGGTTCGACAAAGTTCTCCAATTTAACCGTATTATTTTTATGTCCAATTTCACCAAAAGTTGATTTTATCCCTCGAATGCACATTATGTCCAAGTTATAGACCATCTACTGCAATCTATATTATACATTGAAAGGTGCTTACAAATTCTGGAACACAAATGTAGCTTTGTGCAGCAATGAAATAACATAATAAATTCGCATTTAAAATACAATGCTGAATTATCAAATTTTATTTTTAACTAGCGGGTAATCCCCTGCCCTCTGGGTGGGAGTGCCCTTGTCGGCCCAGTTACCGGGCAAGGTGATGCGACTGGCCTGCCACAAAGGAGAAATAGTCCAAATAATAATACCCATGAGAAATTGGAAAAAGTCCACCCCCCCCACCCAAAAAAGTTAATTAAAGAAAAAAAAACATTTCTCAAAAACCTTAGTAGGGACCCTCTGAGTATACTCTGAAAATGTGGTGTGAATTCGCCCAAGGGTATCAGAGTAGTTACTGGACAAACAGACGAACATGTATACAGACACCACTCTGTTTTATATACAGTATTAGATTCTACCTGCATTTTTAATCTGCAAAATGTCGAAAGATTTTGAGAACCACCATTGTCGAGGGCAGCGTTTCTCAACCGGGGGCCCGTGGGACCCCTTCGACCAGGGGGCCATGAGCGGACGCCGAAAAACTGCGATTCAGAATGCAGAAGCTTGAAATGTACAATTAAGGTGACGAGTCTCCGGTCATAGTGTCAAAGTAAAAAGGGTAGATGAGTTTAACCACGATTTTAAAAGAGAAGGCGGAGCCCACAGAGCATTCATAGTAAACCAATGTTTACAAAAACGTTAGAATTTTGTTTTTTCAAATTTTTTCTCAGATGTCAAAGGTTCGAAAATGGAATGACAGCTCTGTCAAGTTTGGATTCACGAATGTCAATCGAGATGGCGTGGACTGCGCGCAATGTCTGCACTGCTCGGTCGTGACATCAAATGCGTCACTACGTCCTTCCAAACTTTCAAACCATCGCGACAAGATGCATCCCGGAAGGAAGGAAGATAATATCGACACTCTGTCTGCGAAACGATCACGATATGACCGTGAAGCGACACTTCCCAAATTTGGATTCCGGCCAGAAGAAAAACCTGCTCTTCAATCCAGCTACGAAGTGGCATACCGAATTGCGAAGTGCAAGAAGCCGCACACTATTGCTGAGGACCTTATCAAGCCATGTACAGAGAAAATGGTGGAATTGATGATCGGATCAGAGGCGAAAAAGATCCAGCAAGTTTCGCTCTCTAATGACACGATCCGACGACGGATTGACGACATGGCCGCTGATGTGTGCCGTCAAGTTTGCTCCGAAATCAAACAAAGCACGCGCCAGGCTAGCCTTCAATTAGACGAGTCGACCGACACCGCCCTGGAGAGCCAATTGATCGCCTTCGCTTGCTACGAGAGAAAGGGAAAGATGAAGGAAGAGTTCTTGTTCTGCAATACCCTACCAACCACAACGACAGCGGCAGATATCAAAGCTATTGTGGACTCTCTTTTTGAAGCTAATGGACTCGGTTGGCAGAATTTCAAGCACATTTGTACTGATGGTGCCCCAGCGATGGTCGGCGTCAGAGGAGGGTTCGTCACGCTTGTGAAGAACGAATGGCCCCATGTGACGTCCTCCCACTGTTCGCTACACCGATACGCTCTTGCGTCAAAGACTCTTCCGCCTCGTTTGCTGGAAGTCATGGACGTCACGGTCAAAGTGATCAACTTCATTCGTGCGAAGGCCAAAAATCATCGGCTCTTCCAACTCCTGACCAACGAAATGGGAGCGGAACATGTTGGACTTCTGTTCCACACCAAAGTCCGTTGGCTATCGAGGGGGAAATGCCTCTCTCGGCTGTATGAACTCATGTTTGAGGTGGAAATCTTCCTGCGAGACAACGAAAACAACCTCTATGTCCACTTCGACAATGAAGAGTTCGTCATGATGCTCGCCTTCCTGGCCGATATATTCGGCCGACTCAACGAAATGAACCAGTCCTTGCAAGGCCGTGATGTGACAGTCAGTGACGTTCAAGACAAGCTTGCCAGACTGTCTGCTCGAATGGAAGTCTGGCAGGCACGAATCAAGGCCGGGTACACTGCCTCGTTTCCTTTCTTGGACGAGCACCTGCAGACGCAGAGGATTGAGCTTCCCGTCGGCATCAAAGATTGCATCACTAGACATCTCGACAATCTCTCCGCTGAGTTCAAATCTTATTTCGACGATGCACCATTGGATGTTCCGTGGCACAAAGACCCGTTTAACGCCAAAATTGAACCTACTGAAGACGAAGCAGAGGAGCTGGCAGAGTTGAAGGTTTCAAAAGCAATGAAGCTGGTCTTCAGCAACAAAGAAGACCACTCCACCTTCTGGTTATCTGTTCAGGATGTGTATCCACAACTCAGCAAGAAGGCATCCGTAATGCTCATTCAATTCGCCATAACATATCTTTGCGATTCTGGATTTTCTGACCTTGCGACCATTAAAACGAAGTCCAGAAACCGTCTTGACGTTGGGAACGATATTCGCCTTGCTGTGTCCAAGACGGAGCCGGACATAAGAGGCCTCGTCAGACAAGCCCAACAGCAAGTGTCTCATTGATTGTATTGCTTAGAAAAATGTTTACTTTGATTTATCTTTTAAGACTGAGTAAATAAATTTCATAAAACGAAATCTGCATCTTTTATTGAAGGACAGGGGACCACAAATGTTAAACGACTCGGTAGGGGGCCATGGGCCATCAAAGGTTGAGAAACGCTGGTCTTGGGATTATACATTCAAACCCCCTGAGCCTCACCCATTCTCAAAGCGTTCTGTGTGTCAGTGAGTGAGTGACTGAGTCCGCACTGGTTCTCGGATGGACTATATGAAGTCCATCCCCCGGTGAAGCTCTGAATTGCCAAATGTTCGAGTGTCTTGTTAGCCTCTGTCACCTCACTCTTTGCTGAGCCTGGATCTTGTATTTAAAAAACACAACACCTTTTCACACAACTCACAAAATAAGCCAAAATCAGAAACTTGCTTCTTCATTCATATGCAGCACAACACTCCAGGGTAGGATCACTGGCTGAAGGTACAGTTGTACCACTGATGCAATGCATCCACTGTTGGTGAGAGCAGGAATTTGGCCATGGTGCCAGCATTAGCTCACCTATTCTTTGTGAAGGACACTATGAGATCTTCAACATCCACCAACTTATGCTGGCAGACAGAACTCGTTTAACATCCATTCGAGGGACAGGACTCACATTGATGAATCACCATGCCTGTGAAGCACCAGGATGACAGTTGAAAGCTGAGCCAAGATTCGAACCCAGGCTATAACATCTTGGAGGTGAGTGTGCATACCTCTCGGCCATTCCGTCAGCCCAGAAACTTGTTTAAGGAGATTTTGAAATAAACAAAGCTCACTTTGTTTCAGTGATACAAGAATAACAATATTGCTCTTAAATCCAAATGCATTTACAAGTTCTTGAAATCCCCAACTGTGATTAGTTCACTCAGATTTTTCACAGCCGTAATCACATTATACTATTTTAATGAGGGTTTCCAATGATTGTTTTTAACAGTGATGAAGCCCCAAAATGAAGCTGGTACTCCGATTACATGATGAAAACGAAATTAAAGCAGAATTTGCAACATTTCATCCAAGATATAGTGAGATATTATTGTGAAAGAGAACTTTACTGTCAAGGGTGTCCAAATATTTTGTAAAGGATCACATCAAATAATGGAAAAACAATTTCAGATTTGAAAAGCTTTAAAAGCAAGGCATGATTGTTATCATTATGGACTGCAACTCACTCGACCAAATATTTAGTGAAGCTGACGGCTGTTTATGCTTATTTCCATTATACTGTGCCTGAGCTGTGAGCACAAACACTCAAACTTACCGAGACAGCGATACAGCTTTCGGGCCTGTGCAATGTCTCCTTTGCTGAGGCGGTTTCTCTGCCCAATGGCTGGCCGTACTCCGTTCTCATCCTTTCGTGGCAAGATGGTGTCCATAAACATTCCTCTGATGCACGTCCAAAAGTTAATCAGTTTGAGATATTAAAAAAATGCACAGCATTGAGTATCCCTCCACTGAACAGTATATTAATTTCGTCGTGGTATAAGCATCACTTCGAAGCATAGATATCTATATTTTAAACTCTAAAGCAGATGGCTCACTTTGAAGAACCCTGAAGGAAGGTCTTCTGTAAAAATGAGCGCAGTTTCAAGCAAACTACACTAACAGATGACATCAATGTCATACCAGGTGAACAGAATAATTGTTTGCTTTTCGTAGGTTGCATGGCAATTATTGCAGAGACAAGGTCCTCAAAACAACAGGAAATTCCATCAAATAGATTAGCAATGTTCTCTTGTGGAATGGCCACTCAGGTGGCCTCCTCTTTTTGGGACAATTGCACTTCTGTCAGGGCAGATTGAGGAACATGTATGATATATTACACCCACATTCAACTGGAAAAATATTAGGAATACTCATTGCTGCATTTAGACATTTACGCAACACATGGAGTTTGTAACATGTTAGTGGAATATGGTGTCCCACGTCTGTTGCAGCAAAAAGCATTGCAATGGATCTAGATGCATAATTGACAGTACCCCACAGCATGTACAAAGCATGTTGCTGAAGCTTACCAAACGTCTTTTGTGTCTCCAAAGCCACCTTCCAATGCACTTGCACAATATTGTGGACACATGGACTGGGATGAATGGCAATCTGAAATGTGGCGTATCCAACCACATTTAGCGTTTGAACAAATTTATGGAGATGTGGGTCATGCTTGGCAACTATTCTGGGTCTGCAACTAGATACTGATCTGCCCATTATGTTGAGGGCAATCATCTTTCTTATTACTTTTTTAGACTTTCAATAATGGTCACATTACTTTGTGGAATAGACAACAATCTTTATTGCTACATGCACAAACCTTAAATGATAAACATGGAAGACCTTTCCCAATTTATGAACAACATTATGTCAAAGTGAATAATGGATGAAATCAACAGGGCATTGATTGTGGTATGCTAAGTGCTGTGGGAAGCAAAGAGAAGCTGACATATTTCTCCTTTTCTACGATGAAGGGCTAAAGCCTGAAACATTGGCATTTTCTTGCTTCCCACAGTGGTTAGCATTACTCAATAAACACCCTGTTGATTTAACGCATTGTTCTTCCTGTCCGCTGACGCAGATCCATACTATAGTCTTCATGAGCAAGTCTAGGTCTTCATTCGATCTTTAAGTGAGCCACATTCTTTGTAGTGAGAAAATTAATGATCATTTTTAAAATGCAATAAAAAAGGAATAAACAAGTGTCACAATTGTGAAAAATGCACACACAAGCATACAATCATGAGGAAAATTGGGCTGACAGGATGCAGGATGACCTAGAAGTACACACACTCGCCTTTCAGTTTTCTAGCCTGGGTTCAGATCCCAACCCTGCCATCCCGGTGTTTCACAGGCAAGGTGATTCATCGATGTGTGTGCCGCCCCCTCAGATGGACGTTAAACGGGAGTCCTGTCTGCCAGCTTTTGTTGGTGGACGTGAAAGATCCTGCGGTGTCCTTCACAAAGAGTAGGCGAGCTATCGTCGGCACCCTAGCCAAATTCCAAATTTCTGTCTTAACTTAGAGAGTGCATTGCATCAGCAGCACAGCCACACCCTCAGCCAATGATGCTACCCTGCAGCCTTGTGCTGCATAAGAACAAAGAAGAAGATGATGATCAAAATTTAAATGGAAACTCACCGTGAGAAGGTGTTGCGTGAATAATGCATGATGCTATCGAAGTCGTAACTCTCATCCAGAGAATGCACTTCACCAGGTTCCATCTTGAGGAAGTTTTCCTCCTGACCTTTGATCCAAGCAGACAGAGTCAAATTAAACACAACTAATGAAATTGCAATTTCCTCGAAGGGAAACAATATAATGAAGATAGACACCAGTTAACCAGTACTTTTACCATTAGCAAAGATGAGACGCACACATACCAGGCTGGATATTGTCCCTCACGATGACAACATGATTGTCTCGGTCAGGTCGTGTGTGCTCGTGCCAGAACCCAATCACATGTCCAAGTTCATGCACAACGATGCCAAACTTGTCACAGTTCTTCCCTATTGAAATTGCTTGTGCCCCATCTCCCATTCGACCAACAAAAGAGCAGCACCTTCAAACAAAAACACGATTATCAATTTTGCACTAACTGTGAATTGCCACCAAAATCCAGTAACCATCTTCTCATTGCTGTAATATTTGCAACATATAGGGGTCAGGTATTGAATGTCACATTACTGTTGCTCACTATTCATCACATTGCTGTTTTTGTTTTTTAATGTTTTTGTATACTAAGTCAAGGCTCGTAGGAGAGCGAGAGCACAGAAATGATCGGGAGGCAACAGAACAATAGGAACAGTAGAAAGAGGGGAGGAAACAACAACAGCAGGGTTGAGGGACAAAACAGAGGGAGACTTGAACGAATGAGGGCTAGGGGAGGACAGACAGGGTGGACCACAAGAATATAGAAACAAACTCTCAGGAAGGAAAAATTTGAACTTTGGAAAGAGGTGACCTTGGGGCGGGGGAGGGGGGGTGTAAACAAGGGTGGAAAAGATCATGGTTTTGGATTGGGGATGATCTGAGATAGTAGTGAACAACTGTCTTGAAAATCCGGAGGGAAGAATGGGATTGGAAAGAGTGTGGAACTTGATTCCACAGGTGGGAAAAGAGGGAACAATTAATGAGTGGAGGTGAGTAGTGATTCTGGATTTTGTGAGTTTCACTAAAAGGGGGTGCCCGTGGACCACATCCATCTCCCAGATACCTGGGTGTGGGGTGGGGGGGGGGGACAAAGCATGGCGATGGCAGAGGGTGCAAGACCAGAAAGGAGGCAGAAGAAGGAAGAGAGACCACCGACCTGTCTACGATAGAGAAGTGATAGACCCATAGACTCAGCTTCATTGCAGGAGATTCCAATAATCTTAAAAGCCTTGGTTTCCATGGTGTCAAGTTGAGTAAAGTGTGAGGAAGGGGCACCAGCCCACAGGGGAGAGCAGTACTCCATCAAAATGCAGAAGAAGGCCTTCCACATTTCGACGCATTGAGACAGGAGTTCAGGTGTGCCAAGGAAAGACTGTATGATGGAGGATGCCCAGTCGGTGACTGGCTTTGGAGACCAACTTAGAAATGTGGTTTACCCAAGAAAGATCATGGCTGATAGTGAGACTTGGGAGTTTGAGTAACTGAACTTCTTAGAGGATTGTTAAGAAAGTCGAATGGGGTGTATACCAGATGATCCTTTCGGATGGAGATCGTGAGAGTGTGACATTTGTCATAATTGAAAGACATATTCCAATTTTTTGACAAACTAGTGATTTTGTCAAGGTCTCATTAGAGGGAAGGGGCTGCTGCCTGTCCATCTGAGGGTTTGATGGATATCATGGCAGATGGTAGAGTTATCAGCAAATAGATAGAGGATTTTCAGAGTCAGATGCATCATTAATGAAGATTAGGAATAGTATGAGGCCTATAACACTGCCTTGAGGGACTCCAGCCTTAACAGCGAGAGGAGATGAAAGGATTCTATTGAGTGCCACATGTTGGCTACGAGAATGGAGGAAATCAATAAGCCATGTGTGGAGTTGGCCTTGGATGCCATAGGCAGACAGTTTCGAGAGCAAGGTTGGATGCCAGACTTTATCAAATGCATGAGTTATGTCGACAGAGACAGCCTTGGTCTTGTGTCTGACAATGAGAGCCTCCATTCATTGTAGGGAGAGTCAAAGCATGTCAAGGTCGAGTGACTTGTTCTGAATCCGAATTAATAATCTCAGATGAGGTTGTTGGAGAAGTGGAAGGATGTCATATCAATTATGATGATGGATTCCATAACTTTGCTGATGATTTGAAGCAAGCTGAAAGGACTGCAGTTAAGGGGATCCATGTTTTGCACCTTTTTACATAATGCAGTAATGTTAGCTGACTTCCAAGCAGATGGAAGATGACCTCGCACAAATGATAGTGTGAAAAAAGAGAGAGAAAGAGAGAAAGAGAGAAAGAGAGAAAGAGAGAAAGAGAGAAAGAGAGAAAGAGAGAAAGAGAGAAAGAGAGAGAGAGAGAGAGAGAGAGAGAGAGAGAGAGAGAGAGAGAGAGAGAGAGAGAGAGAGAGAGAGAGAGAGAGAGAGAGAGAGAGAGAGAGAGAGAGAGAGGAGAGAAGAAGAGAAGAGAGAGGAGAGAAGAAGAGAAGAGAGAGGAGAGAAGAAGAGAAGAGAGAGGAGAGAAGAAGAGAAGAGAGAGGAGAGAAGAAGAGAAGAGAGAGGAGAGAAGAAGAGAAGAGAGAGGAGAAGAGAGAAGAGAGAAGAGAGAGAGAGAAGAAGAGAGAGAGAAGAGAGAGAGAGAAGAGAGAAGAGAAGAGAGAGAAGAAGAAGAAGAAGAAGAGAGAAGAAGAAGAAGAAGAGAGAGAAGAAGAAGAAGAGAGAAGAAGAAGAAGAAGAAGAGAGAAGAAGAAGAAGAAGAAGAGAGAAGAAGAAGAAGAAGAAGAAGAAGAAGAAGAAGAAGAAGAAGAGAGAAGAAGAAGAAGAGAGAGAGAAGAAGAAGAAGAAGAAGAGAGAGAGAGAAGAAGAAGAGAGAGAGAAGAAGAAGAGAGAGAAAGAGAGAAGAGAGAGAAGAAGAAGAG
>NC_140978.1:7317991-7345491 GCF_056783735.1 Eptatretus burgeri
TCATTCATTGTAATGATTGATTTTTCTTTTATCTCTTTTACTCTTTGTTTCTCTTTCTTTGCCTGTCTGTCTAGGTAAAAGTGAATTCACGCAGAAATTTTTTCTGTAAGGCTCACTTGGCTGCGTCTGGATGGGTTTAAGGGTAGAGGAGTCACGGCTGAAACCCAAATCTTATCCAGGTTCCTTCTGATGACTCCAATGCAGTATTTGATCTTCTGTTTGATTATGTTCATTCTCTCTTTTTTTCTACAATTCCTATTAAAAGATGTCAGCTTAAAAGTTAAGGTGGCTGGCTTAAAATCTTAGGGTTCTGAGTTTGAGCCCCTGTCATGCTTTTAAAATAACACCAGGTGGGTTAACTTAGTCTGTCATCCTTTCGAAGGTGGCAAAATGAGTATACTAGTTCACTGGGAAGAATGAGCCATTCGAGTATCCTGTGTCGGAGGGGCGACCCGTACAGGATTTCGTCCCCTCGCACCTTGCCAATTAAACTGTCTCGGCAGCTCCTGACGGCACGAGGAGGATCAGTATGGATAATTCAGTATGGATAATTCAGTATGGATCAGTATGGATAATTCAGTATGGATAATTGAATCATTGTTTAAAGCCTTGAATGGTTTCAGGAATATGGCCTAAAACATGTTTATAACACCCTCGTCTCCAGATTTAAAAACACGCAAACATGTTTAGGATGTGTTAAACAGTTAAAGAATCGCATCAAGGATCTTACACAACTGCCATCCTCTGATACAATTACGCTCAGGCCACAGAGTGAACTTGCACCAAATATTAATCAGATATAATTTATCATTGTGTGGAGTTATGATGTTGCAGCTATCATTTAGACCAGAAGTGGTCCAAAGTCACAATTAAATTTATGGTAAAAAGTAGTCCAAAGTTAGCAATCACTTTGACATTTTTGTGGATTTAAAATTCATACATAGTTCCATATTAACCCAGGTGTTTCTGAAACATTTGGAAAAACAATGTGTGAAGCAGCAAATAAATTGATGTAGTTTGCAAATTTTTGCCCATGATGTTTGGTGTCATCACAAAATTGTAATCTAAGACCGATTGGTGTTTGATCACATGGATGTCTAACATTTCTCGTAAACATTCTGGTAATTAAGCATTAAAAGCATAAGATTCAGGATGATAGCAAGGAAAAAGAGCAGCGTGGCTAGGCTTAATGACTCATTCAGTGATGGTTGATTATTGTGCATATTTTTGCTGCTATGATTTTAAGCTAGATGAGAATGTGAATGATTTCCATGACCATAAAAATTAGAATAAATTCTCCATTGTGACATAACAGAGGCAGGCAGGCAAATCCAACTAGTCATTAAATTTAACTTGACATTTGATTTACTTACATAACATACCGTAAACCACTCATCCAGCAGTATGGAAGTACACATCATGCTGTACAATAAAAATTGTTATAAGGTCATTAATTGCTTGGCAGAATGGGAGACCAATGAGGAAGATTTTACTGCAGTTTGAAATTTCTTGCATCCTCAGTGAGCATGCTCATATTCAACCAACTGAAATATCATAAACATAGCAATAACTAGTATTACCATGACCTACACAAGCATGAAGTAGCCAAATGCAAATGAGCAGGCAAAAACGGTTTCTCAACATCCCTAACCAGCTAAAACGCACTCATTCCTACTCTCTTTACTACCTTCCAGATCCCTTTCTCTGCCCTCTTCCTTTCTTTTTCAAACTCTTATTTTCTTAACAACTTCACCAATCCTCAGCCCATGCATGCATAATATGTAGACTAGCTTTTAAGCTTTTAAAATTGTTGCTTTCCAAACTAAAAATTATTTTGGATTGTCATCTTGCAAAGTGAAAGGCTAAACATGAAAAAAGCCATGTGGTTTGTCATTGATCTTCACAGTCAACTTGCACATCTTCAGGATAATAATTGCACTGAGACTTTTTGGAAATTCTTGAAGAACATTTTTTAAATTCCAAAATTCCT
This sequence comes from Eptatretus burgeri, assembly GCF_056783735.1. NCBI lineage: Eukaryota > Metazoa > Chordata > Myxini > Myxiniformes > Myxinidae > Eptatretus > Eptatretus burgeri. Next base: position 7,319,982 of record NC_140978.1, read on the forward strand.
GAAGAAAAACCTTTTAGAAAAAAAATCCAAGTCTTAAAATGTCAATGATCCTGAAGATGTGCAAGGGTACCATGGGGATCAACAACAAACCATGTGGCTTTTTTATGAGCTAAATCTCTCACGTCTGACACATGACTGGACACATTACGACCCCCAAGTAGTTTTTGAATGGATGGGGAAGAAAACCACTCTTGCCTTTTGATACTGCTTGCAGGGATCTGCCTCTTTCATAAAGCCCCCCCACCAAACCCCCAAAAAACTGCAACCCTTTTTGGCAGAAGTGAGAAACAACCCTACACAAACAGAACTCAGATTAATGATCATCATATGGTCTGCACAAGAGGCATCTTAATAGTGACAGCTGGGCAAAATAAGTCTCACATTTTGCTTCAATTATTGTAAAAAGAGAGAGCTTTGTATTTTGAATATGGCTACATGTGTAGAAGCAATGCAGAGCTAAAAGTAATTGGTTGAGGTGTGAATGGGAGCCAAGGTAAGCCCAGGAAGAGTGTCCAAGAAGATTCCGATGCTGAACTGCACAGTCCCATTGGCAGGCAGGACTGTAGGTAGCGCCAGATTGGCATTTCACCACGTGCAATTCAATCCAAGCACCCTGCTTCTGAAGGAGCAGACTCAGGTAGTATCTGGCACTTAAATAATCTTTCACAAAGAGAAAAACAGAAATCATTATTCATAAATTTCCGATTGTTAAAGCTCATGTGAGATTGTCGAGTTCAAGGTTTATGGAAAATTAGGAAAAGTACCCGTTCCCAGTGACGGAAAAAGTTTATTAATCTCTCAATGAAAACATCATTTCATGGACTTTGAAATGTTAATTGTGTTGCACTCAAAAAATCTGGCCTTTTCAATTTGGAACTAATTGGTCGTCGTGTTTGCCAAAAATTGCTATATTGGTCACTTTGGCCTCAATACAGTGTCTGAGGCCACGGACACATAGCCCATGTTACTTGTTGCACAAAGTTGTATCGGTAACTTGAGTACGGAGTATGCAGCTTTAAAGATGTGGTTGTGCATAAGGAACAGACCCAGAGAGAGAGAGAAAGGGAGACACATTCGTGTGCCCACGCACACACGCACGCACACACACATATTACGAGAACTCAATGAGACTGTTGCAATAAAAATATTAATAAGAATTCTAAAAATTAAATGTATTAGAGAAAACTGTCAACATAATAATCATCAGCATTATCAAAATTTATTTGTTTGTGTTCAGCATTTAACCGTATTTATTTCTGTTTATTACTATCATCATTACAACCACGATGTGTTACGTTACCACTCACTCCCTGGTTAAACATGTTAACATCAACACTTTAAACACTGTAATGAGAGCATTAAACCAAGTTAAACCCTAAATGCTGGGCAGTATATAGAGAAGGAAAGTTCAGGAGAGATAAATTCTCCGACTAAAAATAATTGGGCAAATGTGGGACATGGGCTCACATGTGTCTGATTTGCATCATGTGAATATCATCAACAGATTATATAAATGATCAAGGAACAGTATCACTGTCAGTTCACATGTTTTAGTGGAAGAAGTTAATAGAGCTCCATTGAGGAATGATCGGCTGTCAGAGTGGGCACTTCCATCAAGACTATTTCACTCATTCGCGCCTTCCCCAAATCAACGACAGGGACACATCATCATGAATTGGAATAGTACAGGCAACAACTGCGAGCACTTTGACAAATTACCTGATCATCCTACAAAAACCTCCTCAAAAGGGAAAAATGTCCTGACAATGAATTTTTAGATATCAAATCTCTATAAAGCAATGAAAGATTATAGGGAGGTAGTGGGATATCAAGTCAGCACTTGTACTAGTACAGTTCATAAAGCCATGCTTTCCAAAGAATACCATAGAAGACAAACTGCACAAAAGCCTTCCGTCAGTATGGTCAATGTATAGCATCACATGGGAAGATGCAAAACATGTGTATCCTCCATCCTCAAAACATAAGAACAGGTGTTGGTGAGTGACAAGTCTCATTGCACATTGTCTGGTTCAGACAAGGTCTCTGTACATTGTTCACACATTGTCTATGGGATGTGTTAGAATACTAATTATGGATGTGAAGTAATAACAATTCTCTCCGCACAATAGTTATCCTTATAATCAATCAACCAATCAATCCACATTTATTTCCTTCTTCAAATACAATCCAAAACATTAACAGAATGCGGCATCAATCCCAAGAAGCAATTTGCTTGTGTTTGGATGCTGTAACAAAAACACAAAATTGCACACAACAATGCAATCAAATAACATGAAGAATAATGTTGGCTAAAGGGTTATCTTGTACCGCAGATTTAGACTGGAATGGCACTCGGTAGAATGCATACCTCTGCCAGGCTGGACAGTTTAACTTTTGTATCCCACTGATAGACAAGATCTGCATCCGGACCTTATCAAAAATATAATTGTGTTGTTCTTTTCACCCACCCAAATCATTCACGTCGTTTTGTCATAACTCATCCACAACTTTTGGAAATATCGTGATAGACTACATATCGTTTCTTACCCTATCTCTCAATGGTGAAGAATCACTTAAAAATTCTAGTATCCAAATCCAGATCTGGATCATCACCGAAATCTAATCAACTGATTCTTGACACACACCCAATCTGTCCACAGGATTTTGTCCGAATCTGTCAATAACATCTTGAGATATCCTACTCACAGACAGACAAATAAATAGAAAGAGGTGAAAACATAACATCGATCCAATTTTGATGGTGGAGGTAAAAATGAAAACTGAGAAAAGAAGGAAAAGGGATGACCACAGGCTAGAGAAGGATGGGTAGGAGAACATGAGTGGAGAGAGAGGCTGGAAGGGAAAGGTAAGGAGTGAATAAAGAGAGGGTGGAGGTGGATTTATGAGGAATCTGGGGAAAGGAGGGGTAGAGGTCAAAACTTTCATCATTTTACAAACGTAACTAATATATATTTCCAAAGAAAGTGAGGGAGAAGTTAGAGGAGATAAATTATGCAGGAAAAAACGAGATGATATAAAAATTCCTCATTTTGCACAAGTAACATGCAGCTAACCACGAATTATATAATTGTATGTGTTCTTTCATTCAATCTGAACCTAATATCCAAGAAGTTAAATGAATTTGAAGAAGGAAGGATATGATTGATGGTAGTGTCAAGAAATGAAGAAGAAGGTGAAGAAAGGTAACCCACCTCTTACCTTGGCTATCTTGAAGCATTGTTGATTTTAGAACCACATAGAGCTAAACAACATCATATCAATGCTAAATAATTGTTTTGCTTCATAATTACGATTTCAGACAAAAGTTCATCAATGTGATCTTGGAATGATATGACAAAATGAAATTACTGGTGATTTTTTAAAATCCAGATGTCTCCGGGTTATGACTCTTATTGACATCTCTGCATCGTAAATCCATATCGAAGCTACATCCAGATAACAGCTGAATTGATAACTTGGCAAAGTTGTGAAGTCAAAATAATAGATTTTTTTGGATGATTTCATTGACTTTTGTGCTTTTGCCTCCATCCTCTCAGACAACGTTTGCTCAGTTAATGTGTGCTCCCCCCCTCCCCCCCTCCCCCCATCTTCTCAGACAATATTTGATGCAAAGATTACCCCCTTACTTCCCAAAGAACACAACTAAACAAAAGCTGTGTTGCTTTTGTATCACTCTATGCTTTCATTCAACAACAGAAAGAAATTTGGTTCTTTCAGTACAACAATCAAAATTCATCAAATCAAGACACAGTTATTTCCAATTAAAATTATCACACTCATTCATGTGCTTGAATTTTTCGTCATCTTCATTTAATTCCAAAGACATAATAAGTAGGGTTTTTTTAATATAAAAAATATTTTTTATATTTCCTATACATTTTATGCTGATTCTGGAGGATTTCAGAATCGAAACACAACCAGATGTAGCACACGCACAGTTCTTAACATTTAATAACGTGCTCTGGGATTGAGTCAGTTGCATGGAAATTGTAACATATGACAAATAAAAGAAGACTTCTAGGGTTGGAAGATAAATATTGTGAGGTCACCATTTATACCAAGCAAATTAAGTATACCCATATATGGATGCAAAATAAAGTTTTCATTCAATGAGACAAAATGTTCACTTGATGATGGTATTATGACTATAACGCGTAGTTAAACACTGTGCCTGCACGCATGTGTCATTATACATGCCAAGAAAGGCCATTCAGTCCATGTCTGCTTCACTAAAACCAGAGGATAAAAATCCTTGTGTCTCAAAAGGCATCATACGAGTATGTCAGACATCATGAGGGAAAATCATAACTTGTAGGTTCAGATGAAGTATGCATTTGTTTAATGCTCCATCACTTGATGAACCTCAAGGCATTTTGGGGAACAGCAACTGATGCAAAATATTTAAAAAAAAACATCACTCGGTAGAACACATATCTCTGCTCGGCTGAAGAGTTTACATTTTGTATCACGCTGATAGGCCAGATCTGCATCCGGACGTGAACCAAAATCGAATCGGCATGTTCTTGTCACCTACCCAACTCATTCACCTAGTTTTGTAATGGCACGTCCATAAGGTTTTAAAATATAATGCTATATATCGTTTTTGGCCCTATCTCTCAATGGTGAAGATTCACTTGTGAAATTCTAGTGTCCGGATCCAAGTCTGGATCTTCACCAAAATCGAATCAATTTGTCCTTGTCACACACCCAGCATGGCCACCAAGTTTCGTCTGAATCCATCGATAACTTTTTGGGATATCATGCTATAAAAGGGGGCCTTGCCATTCACAGGGGTTATGTTCTTGAACATCCCCATGAACCGCAAATCCGTGATGTGCAAACTTAAAGGGTAATGGTGGAAATAGGGTTAGGGACTTCAGCATTAAAACTTGTCACTCATTTTTGTCAAACTGTACCTTTAAATAACATGGTTGTGCATTGGTTTTCTGCTATTTATTTTCATGAATAAAAGAGTAATTAAGAACAAAATATAGTATTATTTCCCTGTATTAAGAAAATAAAATCTTGTTGAGTTATTGAGATCATGAAACTTACTTTTCATAGTCATGATGATAAACTTGATCCAATAATGTGGTGATGATGATGGTGATTTTGCGCCGATAAAGACAAGTTGATAGAGATGATGGTGGTGATGATGTTGGAAAGTTTGAGGGGGTTATTGTGTTGACAGCCGATGCTAATTAGGTGAATAAATGTGGAAAATAGCTCATCAACCTGCGATTATTTGAGCACATTGACCGCAATCCCCAAACATTGCCTCAATAAATTGATCGAGGTATAACAAATCCACGAAGGAGAAACCTGCGAACGGCAAGGTCCTCCTATATAACGTTTTTGGCCCTATCTCCCAATGATGATGAATCACTTAATGAAATTCTAGTAACTGGATCCAGATCTGGATCTTCACTAAAATCGAATCAGTTTGTCCCTGTCACACACCGAAACTGTCCACCAAGTTTTATCCGAATCCATCCACAACAGTTTGAGATATCCTGCTCACAGACAGACAGACAAACAGGGGTGAATACACAACCTCTGTCCATCTTCAGAGGTGGAGGTAATCCTTACTATAATTCACGGACAGGTATTTGTGCATGCGTTTGTTGTGCTGTTCCTCCGACAGTTCTGTGCCGATTACATACAGACTTGTTACATAGTATCAGCATGACCCCAATTAGTGTATAGGGGTGTTTTTATCTTTGCCAGTGGTCTTGGGGGGGGGGGAGGGGGGAAGGGGTGAATGTGGGGATGACGCAAGTTCTCTATGTAAATGTGTATCGTGTAGCGCCCCCCCCCCCCAGCTGGGGGAGGGTATTATAAGTCTCCACTATTTACAGTACAATATTCCTGTCCCCACGTTGTCTAGTGCAGTGAGGTGTTTTGAATTATCAGCAGTAGGTATGTTTTTGCTTTATGCATGTAACCTGGGTTTTATTTTTATTTTCGGGAGTGATTGTGCTCAATCCCTGACATACTTTATTTTCAGCTGTTAGTTGCCTATATACTGCCCAAATAAAGTTTTGTGCCAGAAGAATGTGTTTCATGCTTGTAACAATATCGGCCATCAGGAGGGTTCTGCTTGTAATAATATTTTCCTTACACCGCATTTTATATTTTGCAACAAAATCTCAAAAGGATTTTAGAAACAGTACAGGAGTGCATATGGGTAAACTGACAATAAAAAGAAGTTCATGCAAAGTTCCATTAGATACTTATCTGGGAATTGAAAGTACACACCCGCATGGCCGATATGTGAAAACAATGTAACTCTCCTCCTCGATTCGCTCCACAAACGTCACGCACGCGTGCTTCTCCCAGTGACGCATAGCCTTCTTGAACATGGCACGCTGGCTGCCTGTTGCACACGCCGTGCATACTCACTTCCTGCTGGCTGCCTGGAGCACACGCCACACACACTCACTCCCCACCGGCTGCCGAGAGCACACGCTGCATGCCAGATGCCACGAGCTCCCTTTTCGCTAATTATTTTGAATAGGTGTAGACGGAACCAGTTTCTGCTGACTGCTCAATCACACAAGGATCCATTCCAAATGCAAGCCACACACCCATGAACTCACACTAAATGTGTCAGAATGTCAGTTTCTCATCATAATATGCTTATCTAATCCAAAGATGTTCCCTTTTTCATGTCAAAAACTGCTTTTTCTGCAGAGGTTGAGACTCGTGAAAGACAGCACAGAGAGTGTAAGGTCGACAAACCCGCAAACACGTGGAGAGGAATAATTGGACAATGGAGATCAGGCAAACAATATCAGACTATGTGGATACAGCTGCAGTCAGAAAGAAGAGGAAACGTTAGTTGGAGTATGAAAACTCATGAGAACATATGGGAGACATCATGAGATTGTGTTTAGATGCGGTCTTTAAGGACTGGAGAAAAAAGGAGGACAAATGAGTGAAGGTGAACAAAAAACTCAGACTCAGAGAGGGGAGCAAGGAAAGGGTTATTCAAAGAATGCTTGCAATCTTGTGGGGCTGGGGAGAAGCAAATGGCAGAAAGAACAGCAGTGACAGGATACTAAGAAAGATGACACAGAACCACATGGCTACCCACCTGTCTGGCATGAGAGAGAAGAAGACCCTTCTGAGAAGGCCTTGCATCTTTCTGCTGAGAGAGGATAAATCTGGAGCCTTGGAGTCGACTCCCAGGGGTGTGAGATACGATTCGGCAAACATGAGCCATTGGAGGGGAGTCATACTCTATAATACCATGATTGAATACCTTTCTATGAATATATGAATGAATAAGAAGTATCCCAAGGTGGTAACCAGTCTTGGAGGCCATTTTTGAGATATAAAGAGAACAAGCCAGATCTGTGGTGACTGGTCCAGCCAAAAAGCTTCAATGAATGCATCTCTGCCAGTGGTCACGACTACAGAAGAAAATTTGAGAATTTGGCTGCTAGTCTTTGGAAAGAGAAAGGTCACTGTCAAGCTAGCTATCCAGATGACAAACTTCATATTGCACTTACCATACATTGTAGTTGTTGGCATTCCTCACCTCACCCATATATTTTAGGACCCAAACAATAAAAATCTACTGGAACACTGCAAAAGAATATATGGCCAGCCAGTGTTTGGGTGGATAAAATAAATAAATTTTTGTTTTCGTTTTGGTGACAAAAAGAGAGCTGAGTGACAATAATTGACTTGAGTATGCGAAGGGGGAATGGATAGATTTTCATTTCCAATTATGAGGATTATCAATACAGTACAATCCTATTTGCCTCGAAAGTACAGGGTGTATACAAAATTACCATTCCAAAATTAATCCCATAATAAAAATAAATAGCCCCGAGGGGGCTAATGGTCATCTCTTGAGGTTGTAGTTCAGACTGAGATTCGAACCCATGCCGACTCAATCTTCTGGTATTGAATGTTACAGGGTGAGATTCGGGGAAACCCTCCTGAGAGCCACCCGATCCAAAATAGAAAAATCTAAGACTCTGCGGACCATCCAGGAGAAGGGCTGTATTGGGTTTCAGAGCAATCGGTTGGTAAATAAGGAATGAGTAGAGATCCGAAGTTTCAATGGGTAGCTCCCCCCCCCCCCCACCATGATCGATGATCCAACGTTTCAGAGGGAAACTCCCCCCCCCCCCGCCACCCTAACCCCACCAATGATCCATGATCAGAAAATCCATGAGCTCCCATGATCGTAAATCGAAAAATCAAAGCCTGACTGATTGTATGGGCTACTGTCTTGTATTCATGTATCAAATTTCAGAACAATCAGCCCGTGATAAAGGCGCTGTCACACCTTGACGATTTAGCCAGCGTATGGCGACTTATGAAAAATTTGTCTAAAACGCTGGCACACGTCGAATACGTCATGGGTAAGTTTTGATAACATGAAGAGCACGCTGAAAAACACTGCCATACGTCGTAGTAGGCTGGCTTTCATCGTTGTACTTTGCGGTTGTCCTCAAATTTTAGCATGCTTGAAATTTTACGACGTATGCAAGTACATGACTCACACATTCCGCTACGCTGGCCATAAGTTGTAGGCACGTTATGCGATCGTTGACACATGCCGACACATGTTACTTGTAAGTTACTCATAAGTCGAAACACGTCGAAGTAATGATTAGCGTACCCGAAACTTATTTATAACCTATGAGTAACGTGTTGTAGGCACGTTACACGATCGTTGACACATGTCGAGGCACATTATGCGATCGTTGACACACGTCGAGGTTACTTGTAAGTTACTCATAAGTCGAAACACGTCGAGGTAATGCTTAGCGTACCCAAAACTTATTTCTAACCTATGAGTAACGTGCTTTGAACCTATGTGTAACTTACCTCCAACGCATATTGATGTATGTAGATGTATTTGATTGACGTCTTCCGGACGACCACAGAACTTACTGAACGTGTTTCTAATTTACAGCTACCGTGTAATGGCGTATTGGCAGCGTAAAAAATAAATAAATAAACAAACAACAATAACTTCCGATATTTCGTCACGTGCCGTTACGTCACGTCCAATTGCCTCTTCAGTTTGCTCATGTCTTATTCTTAGTTCCTCCTCTGCATATTTTCTGTTTGAGGATATTGTCACATCGACATCGAAACTTAAAAGCAAATGTCCGAATATGTTTTAAAATTCGTGATAGACTAAAAAAATAATAATAATAAAAAACAACAACAACAACTTCAGATATTTCATCACGTGCCTTCACGGAGCCAAGGAGAAAAAAAGAAAATGTGCCTTGACGGAGAAAATAAGTTTCGGGTTTGCTAAACATTACCTCGACGTGTTTCGACATGAGCAACTTACAAGGAACTTGTGTCGACGTGTGTCAATGATCGCATATCATGCCTACAACTTATTCCCAGCGTAGCAGAACGTGTGAGCCATACGGCGAGTACGTCGTAAAATTTTCAGCATGCTTGAAATTTCACAACGTACTCGACGTACAACGACGTATGACAGCGTACTTCATCGTTTTTCAGCATGCTCTTCACGTAAACCAAACTTACCCATAACGTATTCGACGTGTGCCAGCGTTTTAGACACATTTTTCAGAGGTCGGCATACGCTGGCTAAATCGTCAAGGTGTGACTGCGATGTTGACACTTCCAATTCTCAGACGGTTATGATTTGAATCGGCGAGCGGCAGCTTATTAATAGGCTACGCCACGTGATCGTCGGCGATACGTGCAGCGCGCTATGCCTAAGTTAGACTATCGTTGGGCATAGGTTGTGAACGCCGACAACACGCTAATCATTCGTTGGTATAAGTTATCTATAAGACAACGAAGCGTTCTGTGTACGTTACTAATATGTTATGCATACAACCAACTCGTTATGAATACGCCAAAAACTTTTAAAAAAACATCAAAATTTCAGCGTGCGACAACGTTTTACATACATTTTTATACGTTGCCATTGCTGGCTAAATCGTCAAGGTGTGACAGCGCCTTAAGGGAGGACTAGCAAAAATATCAAAATGTTAACAGACGACCCGACGGATGGACGGACAGACATCCGGACATCCTGACCTATTTTTATAAATTAATTTCTTTGAGAATCGCGATGAGATGACCTAATAATGAAATGGGATACAATGATGCAGTTTTCTGCATGTGAAAGAACATTTCTCAAAGTTTTATTGACTTATTTTTTCATTTCCAGTGTTTCCTGTGACACGTGATGTCACATTTAATGCAAATGGCACCCCAACTAGAAAAAGTGCAGTGTGTTGCCTGGTTTTTAGAGACCAAATCAACTTGATGTACATGTTTAAAAATGCTTCAAGATGACTTATGCAAGACAGCCACTATTGAAAAAAAACAATTCTTGAGTGGAAGAAAAAGTTTTTGAGACTGACAGCATCCTGCAGAGGAAGAGGTCAGGCCAGTGAAGCACAAGTGGTGAGGATGTTGAACACATTCATGAGTTGTTCGAGCACAGTCTCCATAAGTCAGTTTGAGTTTGGAAAATTTGAAGAAATGTTCTTTCACATGCAACAAACTGCATTGTGGTATCCAATTTCATATATATTTTTTTTTTGAAACTTTGGTTTGAATTAGGAATGGTAATTTGTGGACACCCTGTATATTCCACATGCTGACATCAATCTTACTCATAAATACTGTCCACCGAAATGGATGAGCACTGTGCTGGCAAGCGTTAAAGTGAGACTTTGAGCTGTTTGGAGTCGGTTACTTCAAAGGCATGTGCAATGAAACGGGTCACTTTTGAAAGTCAATTAGTATCACATTGGCCAATCACTTTTTTCACCAAAGTGTTTTGAAGTATCGTATTTAAGTTTATATTCATAAACATGTAGAAAGAAGTTTAATACAGTGCAAGGATTTCTAAAGTTTTCCAAAAACATGCTGAATGGGTCTCTTCCCGAATGACACATGTGATGAGTGGAATATCTGGAATACGCACGCTCTAAATGCGAGAATGAGCTCTCAACATTCACTGATGAGAAGCCAAAGGCTGACTTATTGGATATTTTTGCTAAAGTTTAGCCATACCAATTTTAGGCTGTTTCACGTTGTCAGAAGCTATTGAAGTTAAACCTTCTTGTCCGTGTGCTCAGGAGCTACAGCCAAAGGCTACCTGATCACGCAAGACAGACTGGTGACTTAATTACCTTATACAGTGTATGGATATTGTATTCTTGCAGATTTAACTCTGAGTTTGATTAGTTATTTTTAAACAATTAGAAATTACCTTAATGTAACTGTGTGGTAATAATCTAATCATAATCAAAATGCAAGCTGGCATGAGAAGTATTTGGACTTATCTGACTTAGAGTTGAAGTGAAGGCATAAGTACAGAAACATTTTCAAATACCGTACAATGATAAATATATCTAAGACACCAGTTTTGCAGTCGCTACCCTGAGGATATTGGCTTGGTATGACTATTGCTCTTTTGTTCACTCCAAAGGATTAAATAAATGACTCAGAATTGGCAGGAATGCTATATAGCAGGATTGTGACAGATCCAACTTTCAACACTTTCTTTGGATTGAACTACATTTGCATTGTTAAGGTGCCCTGATAAGCAGTCTTGGGTGGTATATGCCCTTTAGGTCACTTTTTCTGCAGAATTAAGTGATGCAATATTTTGGCATCACTTACTTATCAAATTGATTATGATAAATCACCACAAAGAAAACAACAGCAATGAACAGCGACAAGTGATAACACAGACTATCCTAATCTACAGAGCACTTGTGTCGTTGAGGACCACATCAGCTTAAGTGACTTACTCAAGTCATGTTACTGCTGACTGCTGCTTGGAGAACGAAGTGATATATTCAAGTCATGTCACCATTGCTTGAAGAGCAAAATGTGACTATTGTGCTGGAAGTTGTTTCAGTGTGACAAAAATGTGGATTATAGTTTGTTATTTGTACTATTACACTCACTCCAATATAGTTGGCTTCAGAATATGTATTCATACAAATTTACACAAACAGAAAAAGCTAAAATGGAGGAAGTAAAAGAAAAAAATTAATGAAAGCAAGAAGGAAGAAAGAAAGACTGGGGACATTAGAAAAAGAAAACATCAATAAAAGGTAAGTTCAGGTCAGGTCAGGTATGGGAGCATGTGCCAGAACAGCGCGTCGCTGCGTCCACTTTCCGCCGGTACTCCAGGGGCCTCTGCCAGGCCCATCCCCATCTCCTTGAGATGATGGTCAACCTGCTGCAACCACGAGGCACGTGGTCGGCCCACTGGCCTCCTCCACTCATGAGACTCCCCCGCTGAGAGAATCTGGTGAGCAGGATCAGCGTCAGGAAAACGAGCCACATGTCCATACTGCAACAACTGACGCTCACGGACTATGCAGGTAACAAATCTCATCCGAGTCTCTCTCAGCAACCGCTCGTTGGACACAAAATCCGACCAGCGATAGCCAAGGATTCTCCGAAGAGACCTGGTACCAAAGGAATTAAGTCTCCGTCTCAGATCCTTGGTCAGAGTCCAAGTCTCGCATCCATAGAGCAAGACTGGAAGTACCAAGGACCTGAAGACTCAGACTTTCGTCCTCCCGCACAGGTACCGGCAGCGCCGCACCCCATGATCCAGTGAATCCATGACTCCCCAGGCCCGACCCAGACGTCTATTGACGTTCAGCATGGATTAATGACTGGTCTGCAGGAGGACGTCCGCAGACACAGTTGGGCACTAGAAATGGATGGCCGTTGGCTCACGAGGAGCTCCTCCGCCCTTTGACAGGTTTTGTTTTTAATCCTGCTGGGTGTCCATATCCAAACACCCTCCTCACCAGAAAACCTGGTAGGGGAGACGGTTTAGTCGCTGACAACCCGACCATGGAACAGGTTAGTACAGGTTTACATGGTACCTGTAGCAGGTCACAGATCTAACCTGACCTGACAGAAATGTAAGACCTGTAAGACTTCTGTTACTCAAAGCTGGGACCTTCAATGTAACACTGAAAATAAATAATGCACCAAAATTAATTAAGCTCTGTCATTATCCCCAATGAAGTATTGTGCAAAATGTTTTTGAATCATTATAGGTGTGTCGTTGATTCTGGGGTGATCATGACACCAGAGCATGACACCAAAATTCAATCAGCTATGCTTTGGCTCATTCTGAAGCAGTGGGTAACATTTCACCAGCCTCCTCCTTATTGGTCTCGTTAAAGAACTTTATACTCAAACATTCGGTGTACAATTGGTGAATAGTACTAAAATCAATTAAGACCTTCCTTGACTCACATTGAAGGAAGGAGTGTGTAAAATATTAGCTTCATATGACTTTCAGATTATCAAGGTTCAAACCTTGATCAAGGTTCACATTGAAGGAAGGGGTGTGCAAAATATTAGCTTCATATGACTTTCAGATTATCAAGGTTCAAACGTTTTCAGGTTATTAACTTGACAGGCAGACAGACAGACATGAATAACACAGTGAGACATCACTCTGGAAAAGTATTACTCATGAAGAAAAAAAAACAAGGAATATTCCCCTCCTTCACAATGGTGAAGTCGTTGGCTTGTACGATGAGTCAGGTGTGGCCTTGCACATATTTCACGTTTTAAATAATTACGCGTGATCATGCAACAACAAAAATGGTAATAATGTTTTTTTCACTTTTGTGTTGAAAGGACCATAATCTAATATATTTTCTTCATCATCACATTATTTAAAATAATCATTAATTACTACCAGACATTTAAGGAATTATTAAGGGAATGGAAATGCACCATTCTCAAAGCTTACATTACACTTACTGGTGGACCTTTATGACACTAGAATATACATTAGGATGTAAAATGTTGTCTCTGAGGAAAACACTTGTTTTGCAGCATTGGCTGGTGTCATACATTACTGAAAGGGGGCTATAGCATGATAGCTTAGAGGCGTGCGCACTCGCATTTGAACCGCTATCCTAGATTCGACTGTCAATCCAGTTACAAACCCTTACCCTGTTTCACATTTGTGGCGATGAATGTATTGATGTGTGTGCCGGCTATTGGAAGAATGCTAAGACAGAGGACACATCTGCCAACATTGGTTGTTGGTGGACCTTAAAGATCCAATGTGGTACCTTTTGAAAAGAATAGGTGAGTTATCACCAGCACCCTAAACAAATCCCAATATCCAGCCTAAAACTGTGCATAGCGAGTGGTTTAGTCTTCTTGGATATACCTCGACACTGGGTTACATTGCTTGCTATAATATTGTGGATTGTGTGGGCAGTAGCGCTCCAACACTATAATCAAATTCACAAACACAAGTTTGTTACATGTCACATGTAGACAGCCATATTCAGCTACGAAGGGTGACTGTGATATTGTTGAAAACATAACTTGTGGTACCATGTAAATTTTAGAATTCTTGTAACAAATGCAACAATGATTCATTACCAATTTTACTGACCATGACACAAATGAATCTTTTTGCTCAAAATAAATTGTTCACACAAGCTTAAAGACCTTTGCGGAATTTGCTTGGAAATACCACTTGGTCCCCAAAGACTTTATTTATTTCATCGCCAAGGATCAGACGTAGCTCTAGCATCTATGGCCAAAATATTCCTGAGCCAAATAATGTTTGTCAGAGTCACAGTCAGACACAGTATGCCACTGGTTTTTAGATGCTCATTCTTAACTGTTGGTAAAATCCATTCCGAGCATTACAAGTACAGTACTGTACTTTAAAGTATTATTTTTAAAGACTACTTTATTGAGTCTTTTCTGTCTTTATTAGAATATTAAGATCAAAATAAAATCCAAATTTTTAGAAATGGAGAATTGTTCATTATCTTATCTTCTTCCTCTTCATGTTGCAGTGATCTATACAATAAGAGAGCTGTCTGTGTGTCTGCGTGTGTTGCCATTTCTCTCAGAGATGGCCACATGGATCTTTGTCAAATTTTCAGAGGTTCATCAGTGAGTGTTGGGAAGTGTTTTAGGCAAAAAAAAAAAAAATAGAAAAAAAAAAAAGTTAGATTTTTTTTTTTAAACACTCTATAATGCCTTAGCTTTTGTAGCTATGTGAAAGGTAATATTAAATGATGCACGACCCCATTACTTAGTGGGTATAGGGAAGTGTTTTAGGCCCTCACAAAAAAATATATTCAAAATGACAACAGGATAAGGACAGCACCAGGCAATGCCAGCCTACTATTGTATAAGAGGTAGATTTAGATGGAATGCACATTGGGATAGTGATTAAGCTGATGACCTTGTTCTTATTTCATATAGCATTTGATTGGCAACATTTTCTTTGTAGGTTTATGCTGAGGTTCAAAAGCCACATAACTGCATCAGGTGTGAGCCTGTGAATGTCAGCCTAGTCTGAAAATAAGGAATGGATAGGCCATTCAGAAATAATATGGATCATGGTTTAAACTGGGTGTCCACAAACATATTTGAGTGTTGGCCTCATCTTCCATGAGATGTACCTATCCAGTTAAGGCTTGCACCAATCTTTGAGGGGCAGGTTAAAGCCTTTAATCTCTATGGAAGGATCAGAAAGAAGGTGTTTGTTGTGGGCCATTGAGTTATTCCAAGCAGCCTGCCATAGTTGCGTGTCATCGAGACAGTGCAATACTACTCGCCCAGATAGGCTTTCAGGACTTAATGTTGTCTTATGAGGATTTTAAAGGTCCTGAGAGAAAGGTATCTTTGGATTCCTGTTGATTTGGTCCAAAAGACGGTTGGTCTTGACATCTCAACAGATCTTTGGGGGTTCAATGTGCGACAAGATTGGGAGCCAGTCACCAGATGTCGACTTCAAAGTTCCCGAAACAAGTCGGAATACACTGTTCAATAGGGGGTCTACTTGTTTGGTATGAGTGCTGCGGGCCCATAAAGGAGTACATTACTCTGCAATTGAAAGGACAAGGGCTACTGTTGCCCTCCGCAATGTTCTGGCTCTGGCACCCAACAAAGTCGCAGCGAGTTTCTGTACCAGGGCTATCAATATAAGTGCACACCTTATCTCTTGTTCTTTTGACATGGTGGCGGATGGTCAGGCTTCTGTCAAAAGCCACTGCTGAATACATGGGATAGCTCTCATGATGAAGCCACTTTCCACATAAACATCTAATGCTGTACTGGCAGATTTATTTTCCAAATAGAAAGCCGTAACAAAGTGTTTTAGGTGGGGTTTGGCTTGAACCTCCCTCATTGGAAGTAGCCGTTGAGAGTGGTCAAGTCGAAATGAGAGTTTTGCCAAATTTCAGCAGGATTGATCTTTTGTAGCCAAAGCAATATCATCAGCACCTATTCAACTGAACTTCTTCGACAACATCCCAGGCATGCCAAAAATGTATATTTTAAACCATGTCGGTGCCAAGACCGACCCTTGAGGGAGACCGGAATTCAAAATCCGCACCCTGCTTACCTGACCTCGAGATGGACCCGAAAACAGTGGTCAGCAGTCAATGCTCCAATGAGCAGGAGTATTAAATGGCAGTGTATTACAGGGGAAAGTTTGAGCAACAAGCCTCGTCTCCAAACCGTGTCATTTGCAGATGATAAATCAATGAAGGCCAAACCTTTGTTTAAACGGCATTGAAAAGTGAGTTTGTGCGGCAGTCTGGTCACAGCAGTTTCACGAAGTGAAAACCAGTTTGTTCTGAGAGTATGACTTCTTCTATTCAAAGAAAGTCGGGCCAGAAGCCCACATTCCATCAATTTCCTGGTGTTCGAGAGGAGGGATATCAGGTGGTATCTGACTGGGTCATCAGGCTTTAATAAAGTTTTCCAGGCTTGAATAAAGCAATGACTGTTGCATGTTGCCAGCATGGTGGAATTTTCCCTGTCTTGTGAACAGCAGGTAAAAGCGCTGCAACCATTGTCGTCCTCGTTTTACAAGATTCTTTAACAATTCTGATAGATTTTTGTTGGCACCAGTAGCTTTGTGGCTCGTAGTAACTGCAAGAGCCCTCTCAATCTCCTCGGGAGAGTATGGAGTAGACAGGTGGGATTCTGCCAGGACTTGTAAACTTTGGCAGAGTGCTTGTTTGATCTCCAATCGGGTTTCTTTGTGCATCACTGACTTGCTGTTCTTCATCAGCTATGAGGCGATCGCTTTGACTTTGGGACCAGTTTGAGGTCACAGAGTCTCCTGTATGCCACTGAGCTATGTCAACAAGGCCCAAACTTTGTGACTAGAGTGTGGGAAGTCAAGGTCCTCCACGGTCTCCTTCCACCTCTCTAAGCGGGCCAAATTTCGTGAACTAATGAGCTCTCACAAAAGACTGATTCCTGTGTCCAGAAAGGAGTAAATGCCTGGTGGTAGCCTCTAGGAATGTACTTGATTGCTGTAGCATTTATGTTAGATGCAAATTTGGCGAAATTCACAGGTGTTGGTTTAAGGCAGGGAATCCAATGTTCCGTTTCTGTGGTAAAAGCAATCCAGTTCACTTCTCGAAGATTCCGGGTGGCCTGGTATCAACCACAGTAGTGGGATCTAAAAAACAATCTTGAGGTCCCAGTATTTGGCTTCGATTGACCTCAAGGCCAATCAAAGCCAAGCTGATGACCGCAGGAACTATCACAGTCACAAATATGACACTAAACGGTGCATACGGATTTTGTTATTGAAAGGCCTTTCATATAAACATATTTTGATAAATATTTGGTTTGAGCCTCATAGAAAAGAAGCCTTCTTGTACATATGGTTACCTTGCATGATAAAGGAAAGCATCACCTGGTTGAAGGAACTGCTCAAAAAAAAAACAATCGAAATGTAAATTATTTTAAAGCAGGACAAGATTTAACGATATAAATAACATGTGGTCCAATTGCAGAAGTCATAAAGGTGACATCGGGCATTTCATCTTTTTTCAGCAGTGAAGACTACATCGATTCAGCCAGGATTAAGTAGCAATGGACATATGCATTCAGGAATACAAGCTTCTTTTCTTCAGCTCAAAGACAAATAATCTGATTGGAGCCTGACCCTGAGTCAAAGAGCTGGCAGGGGATTAATACACCAAAGAGCTGAGCAAATGCCACCAGTTCCTGAAGGACACTCAAAGAACAAAATACACCTCTTCCTGGTAAAGCTCCCCAAATCGAGGGTCGCTGCCTACCTTCACTCTTTTGTTCCTGTTTCATCCTTTTTCTGAACAGTTCAAACTCATGCTTTCCTCCAATGCTTCATGCTGCTGGTACACCACCCTTCTTCTCCTACTCCTCTCCTGTTACCACCAATCTCCTGTTATCCCCCATCCCAACCCACAATGTTTTTCTATCCTCATTAACCCTACCCTTACTTGCAAATTACTGTTTCCACCTCTCCTCCATTCCCTTGCTTGTTGCATTACAATGTTTTTCTCCTTCCTATTCGTTCAAACCCTTGCTTTTTGTGTCCACCTGTTGCTGCACTGTCAGTAGAGTGCATTTTTGCCCTCTATCACCATGCTCTCACATGAGCCTAGATTTTGTTTCCAAAAATAGAGAAAGAAAAAGGGCTGACATTTGAAATTACACTCATTATGTACTCGGCCCAAGAAAAGACACACAGTTGGTGATATAAAGCATTGAGAGTTGCACTTTCAGGCTGACGATGCAACTTTTGCTGCTGCATACATCCAAAATTTTCCCAAAATGATTTCATGCATGCATAACTTGGAACAAAAACGTTTCTCGGCATCAAACGCTCCCCAAATGCTTTAGTGCACCATGCACTTGGAAATTGGCAAGAGAAAGATGGAAACTGAATCGGGCCAAATAATACGGCAAGCAATTCAAATAATGAAAAATCAAGCAATTGTGAAAAAAGTCCAAGGAGGAATGTTGCTCAAAAAAAAGTTGGCCAGACAACCAGCATTATTGAGAGCTCTCAGTAAGTGTGAGATTAACTCAATGATAATGGGCATTCTACATGACCTTTCATTGTTTGGGAAAGCTTTTGAAAAAGATCCAACAAAATAATCTAATGATGTAGAAACATTCAGTGAGACACTTTTTAACATCCACATACAAAATAAGACATCTGGTATAAATCAACACCGTTAAATCATCGACAACAATTGTTTCAGTTTGCTTCCTGATTTGAAACATGAGGCCTATTTGAAACATGAGGCCGATCTAATATGCCTTGCCATGAAGAAAAGTTAATTTTATGTGGAATTTATTTTCATTGAAAATATTCAGTCCAGAACAATCTTTGAAAAACTGAAGGTGAGATAAGAAGTACCACGACCAACAAGAGTGTCAGTTAATGGCAGAGCAAAAGTGCAAGTTATTGTCAAGCCCAAAAACAAGTTAATTGGAAGATATAAATACACTGGTGTGAGAGGAAGGAAATTATACCCACCGAGCCTGTACTGCATTCCTTCCTCGCCACAGAGGACAATATACATGATATTACATGGTTGGGGGAAGTGTATACAGAAGATGCCAAAACACAAGAAGAGAACAACGCATAAACTGCACAAAATACTATAAAAAAACACAAAAGGAAAAAGTCAAAACTTACTAGCAGTCAAAGTTATACTGGGTGGGCTTTAAAAATACTGGAGATGCACAATTAAAGCCTTCCACAATAAGGGATTAAAAAAACAACTTTCCAACAGCAGAAATATATTGTTGCGGATTCCGCGCCCGCCGGCGTGCTGACGGCCACGTAACTCGAATTGCGGCACGTCGCCCACCGGACGGACAATCCAGTCGTGACCCTCTCGGACTAACGCCGGGAACCAGTCACGGGTGGACCTTTCGGTCTCACCGCGATCGAGCCAATCAGCCCCCGCGTGGGATAGGGTTGCTCGCCAAATTCGACCTACCTAAGTACCCACGCGGAGGGTAGACCGGGCGATCGCACCTCGCCGCAGGTCGACTTCGGACACGGGCCACTTAAGCGACCCGTTCCGTACTATCAGAATAACCGAGCGGTGTTATCGTCGACCTCGACGGTTCGATTAATTATCGGGCGTATTCAGCCCACTACCAACCCTTTACGTGAAGCAAGGTGAGGATTCAATGGGAGAAATGACGAAGCGAAGCGGGAGAACAGTTCAATAATAAAGCACATTTATTCGCGGCACACGGGAAGCACACATTCAATTCCACCAAAAGCACACAGAAAAGACACAATGCAATTTACACAAAAAGCAAATGTAAAAGCGAAAACAATGCAGAGCTAATACCGACTACCGAGCACACGGCAACACTTATACAATTCTACTTCACAGACGGCGGCGACAACACATACCCAAAACCAAGGAAAGAATACCCTCAAGGATGAGGCGGGCCTGAGGCCGAGACCGGGTCGCGCCTACCCGTCTGGTGATGAGACGCGGAGCGGCGATGGCGCCCCAACTCCGCGGACCTCGCGGACAGTGTCTGGCAGGGGGTGGGAAAGGGGCCCCCTTTGTCGCACTATCTCAGCGCGGGGGGAAACAGGAGGGGGTTGCTGATGCTCGGGGTATAGAGGATCTTTATTATGTGCGACGAGCGTCTCCACCTCGGCCAGGTCGCGCTGTCGGCCTCCCTCGGGTGCAGCTTCCTGCACGACGCGAGCACCCCCTCGTCTGGTGTCGCCGCCTTTCCACAGCTCGTCCCCTCCGTTCCGACTCCAACGCACACGACGAGCAGCTCCACCGCCCGCGAAGTCTTGACCCTCTGCTTCCGACTCTCCTACTCTCCGCCTCTGGACTCTCCGACTCTCCACTCTGGACTCTTCTTTGGACTCTCCTTTGGACTCTTCCCTTCTCGACTCTCTTCAGCTTCTCCAGCTACTGCAGGCTTCGGGCTCCAGACTTCCACACGGCTCTGACTGACGAACACGGTCCTTTTATCCCCCCGTAGCTTCGCCTTTGACCCCCTCCCTTTGACCTTTCACCTCGCTCCCCAATGGCCCGAGAAAAAGTGGGCGTGAAGGCTTTTTGATCCACAAATTTGCATATATCGATCGTCCTGGAGGCGGGGCCAAATCGCCCCTCGCTCACCGATTGGACGGCAAAAAGTGGGCGTGTGTCGTTTTTGATCCATTTTGAAGCACAAAATCCGTGTTTTTTTACACGCTGTTCAACGTGCGCCCTGCACGAGTCCAACACCGGTACCCACAGCGGGGCAAGAACGGCGGCGATGCTACGGTTGCGAGGTGTGACGTGAAGGTCGTGGCGGTTGTGGTGAAGCGGCGTTGTGGTTGGTGGTTGATGTTGTGATTGTGGTGGTAATCATGGCGGTTGGTCCAAATTAAAGATAGTAAAAGAAAAACGGCTATCCTGAAGAGTCGCAGCACGCATAAATGACATGTATTCCCACTAGAGAACGGGTTTGGGCCTAACTACACATATACTTGCCGAGATACCTCACCTAAGGGACCTGAATGGTGGTTTGCGAATCTGGTAACCACAACACTACCCCCTCCCCTTTTTACAGACTCGTCCCGAGTCGTCAAATTTTCGTGTGCCATCATGTGTAGTTTTCCCCTAGTACATTTTACCTACGGATCCCTGAGTGCGACATTCATGGTATTCGTGTCCCCAAAATAAATAACCTGAGGGCTGCGTAACTATCTAAACAAACTCACTCACACGGACGACTTAAATAAAATTGCCGGCGCTAAGACAGACATGCCGGGGGCGCACTCATATTTACAGTACATCTTAACCTTAACTTACAAATTTTACACTAAACCATGGCCCAGGATCATTGAACTCTGCAAAAGAAAAGCAGTTAGCAGGGAGCCAGGCTGCCCGCATGCAGTCTCTGGCTCAAAACAATGCAGGTGACAGGGAACGTGGCTGGCTGCTCACACGCAGTCCAAGGCCTTCCCTTTTGAGCTGAACGCAGTGAACCACAACGGTGCATGGGCTGCACAAACGCAGTCTCCGTGCCAGCTCAAGTGGCACACGCAATGAGCACAACGAATGGATGCATGAACACAAACACGGTGCACGGGCCGCCACTGCAGGCCCGTGTTGTAGCTGCCAACAGGGCAGTTCTCGCAGCTTGCAAACTGTTGCCTTGCGGATCCTGGCGCACATGGAAATGAACAGGGGGGGCAAAGCAAAAATTGAACGGGGCTGGTGAACGTGGGCAGTGGGCATGGCATGGCAAAGGTGAGCAGGCAAACACAGCCCGCAGAAGAAGGCCGCTGCAGGCAAACATAGCGGGCAGATGAACTGGCCGGCACAGGCCTTGAAGCAAACACGGCCAGCCGATGGCACAGGCCTTGCAGCAAAACACGGCCAGCCGATGAAGTTGGCCAGCCTTTGCCGTTCAATGGAGGTTGGTGGAGGGAGTGCGGTGGTGCTGGCCACTTGGAAGGCGGGCTCGGACCTACCTACCTGTCTCCCTCCCAACCTATCGCCTTTGCCTGTCACTGTACATACCCACTCCCTTAATTTGTCAAACCCCAATTTAGCCCCAACTTATTTTTATTTTTTTTAATTTTTACTTCCCCACTATAAATCGTCCCCTAACCCCCTTTATCGTCTTTGTTCGGCTAACCTATCCTGTCACCTAGCCTACTCCCAACCCCTACGTTCCCTTCCCGGAGGGGAACAAGGGAGAGCTAACGTCCTGTGTCGAGGCCCAACGAAGCCTCAGAATGGCCTCCCCAGAGTTCGGCGATCTAACCCAAAGTGGGTCCAGCGGCCCACAACGACAGCGAGGGGATGGATGGTGCGGAGGGGTACATCTCCTAATCTACCCTAACCATTTAACTGTTAAACTACCCCGGGGCTTTCAACAAGCGCCTCTCGCTTAAACTATTGGTTCTAACAACCTAGATTCCCGTCGCCTGTGTTGGTGTCCTCACAATTTCGGGCCTCGCCCCCCAATTTTCTCTCCGTGCCCTCACACGGTCTCCTGGCTGGGACACGTGGCTCCCTTTGGCAGGCACGACCCTCTGCCGATTCTCCCGCTATGGCACCCCCGGGCACTACACTGCCTCCGAGCCTACCAGCTCCCTAACACCGGGGAGTGCCCCCCATGGCACCTCCCCTGAAACGCACACGTGGCAGGCCGGCCTCCCGGGCCCCTTTCCGAGGGTCACCCGTGCCCACAACACTCCCCACGCGGCTAATGGCGCCCCGGGCCCCCGCACCAAGCAGGCGCACCCGTGCCCACTACTCTATCCCGGCCCCCCATGGGCCCATGGCCTACCACGGCCGACTAGCCTGGTGCCCGGGGTACCCACTCAGCGATACTCACCTTTCGCAGCCACGCTCCCAAGCCCGTCAACAGGGCTCCTGCACCCCTCCAAACGGGTTTCGAGCCTACTTCCCCACCAACAACAAAACGACCTCCAATTTTCAATTTGACTAACCCAGCTAACTCACTCTACACTGACCCCAGGGTCCCTTGGGCGGGAGTCACTCCTCCCCCCAATCACTCATCGCACCATGCATTCCCCATTCGCTCCACACACACAGACCCGCTGGCCTCACTCACTCACCATGTACTCACCTCACAACTCACCAACTCTTCAACACACACACACCGCTGAACTCTGCCATCCTTCCAACTACATCCCCTAACTAACTCGTGCTCCCACGTCGTCCCTTAAACTATAGCACGTTCCTTTTAACCTACGTAGCTAAACTACGTCAACTCTACACATTCATAAGTCTGTCCATGTCTCCAAATAATCCCATTAATTATTTTATTTCCCCACCGAAAGCTCACTAAATCCCTCTACCTAATCCATTCCACGGACTCCATGAGGACTTACCCCTGCCCCATGAAGTCGGTCTAACTAAGCTAACCCTTCCCCCTAACTAGTTTCCATCCTGTGCCCAGGGCCAAGGGGGTCTTCCACCCCTTGCCCAGGAATCCTGTGCACCCGAAAGTGAGGCTTGCTTTTTTTTTTTTTTTTCTTTACATGCGCAGCGCCAGCGCGGCAACTCGCGCACTTTGCACCTGCCCGTGACGTCATGCAGCTGCACGTGTTCCTCGTCCCTCCTTGGACGGTACCATCCGGCAGAGATACCCCTCCTGCCGGATTCCAACCCCACGTGCAGCCATGGCGTCACCGTGCGCATAAAAAGAAAAAACACAAGCCCCACGTCTCGAGGGGTTCCCCACGCGAACACATGTGCTTTGCCCGTTGGAGCTTAACACACACGATCGCGTGGAGAACCCGTACGGTCCAAATCCATTTACCTGCCTAAACTTTGTCCGTCCGCGGGATCGGCAAATCCACCGCGTGCGTTTCCGGACCGGGACTTCACTCTCTCAAGCGAGCACGTGGTGGTCTCGTGCGTTGCACAGCACGGACCGCGTGCTCACTGCTGGGTGAACCCGGCACGGTCCCTGAAACAACTACAGCCGCTACTCGGCTTTCTTTACTCGCATGTCGCCGTCGTCGTCGCCATTCAACCCACGCACACCTGCGTGTTACGACGCACACAGTCCACTCCATCACATTCACACCGGGAGACGCGGCTGCGTGCTCCCGCATGCCAACCGACATCTCCCTCACATACCGCTCTCTCACACACACGGTCTCCCTTGCACACAGCGACCTTGCACACAGCGACCTTGCACACGGCCGTTCACTCACGCGTGCCTCACTACTCACACAAACCATACTACTCACACACGCGGGGGCACTCAACCGCGGTGCCTCATCCACACTCCGTGCCTCATCCACACACGCGAGGGCACTCACCCGCGGTGCCTCATTCACACACATGGCGACACTCACACACGGTGCCTCATCCACACACGGCGTGCTAGGAAGCACGTACTCCGGCACCATCGCCACCACACCACTCACACACGGGGTCGCTTCCACACACGGGGACGCACTCACGCCTTGCACCACACACACAGGGACAACCACACTGGGGATTTGTGTCCCCGCAAGGGTCTCCGGGGCCTCTATACCCCCCAAGCTATCCGTGCACCCGTCCACAGCACTCGTCCCCTCAACCTCGCAAAGCACGACCGAACTCACCTGGTCGTGACTCACCTCAAGGGGGCATACTCCCTCCCCTCGTTCCTGGAGGAGGCCATCCAGGTGCTCGCACTGGGTCTCTGCACGCTCCGCGAGCTCACCCCCATTGTCCTCCACTACCTCCGTGTGTGTGTGCGCGTCACTTACCCCGTCTTCATCGTGTTTATTGGTCTCTGCTTCTTTCTGGCGTCTTTCCCTTATCTTTTCTATCTCCCGTGTCTCTGCCAACTCTTCACCCTTTACCTCCCTTGTCTCAACTATTATTTCCTTTGTCACGGCCTTCATGCCCGCCTGCAGGCATCGGCCCATGTTCTGCGTCTCCCCCCGGAGCTTTTTCGTTTCTTCCTTCATGTTTGTTTCCATTTTAGTTTTCATGCGTTTTATTTCGCTTGTGAATGCATCTATTTTTTCGTTCATGTTCGCCAGCATGGTGAATAGCTGGGCTATGTCGGGTGCGCTTGAGTGAGCCATTTCGGCAGGGGTTGGGGAAGGGTTTTGGTGGAGAGGGGGGGGGAGGTGTCATACACCGCGGCCGCTGCCGCACCCACCTCGGGCCCTGGGTTCAGTTGGGCGAGT
>NC_140978.1:7350491-7355491 GCF_056783735.1 Eptatretus burgeri
ATCTACTGGCAACCACCGACCACACAAGGAATGGTGCCATCTGAACCATCTCCAGATGTACCATCTTCAAAAAGATGAACCATCTCCAGCTGTTGGGCGTTTTAATGCATGCATGCACTCCTGGAACCTGGCCAACGCTGCAGCTTGTGACTGCGGTGAGATACAGACAGCAGACCACTTGGTGGAGGAGTCACCCAATACACCACCTTGATGGAAGATGGGATTTGCTGTAACCGCTCACTGTGCAAGCGCAGGAGTGGCTGATGACTGCCCATTTCACCAGCTAGTTTGCTCAACTCAAATCAACCCATATGAAGAAGGAAATGATTTTTTATTATGACAGGTAATGGTTTTATAAAATTCAATTTCAACTTGGCGTGGGAATAATAATAATAATGTCAGAAAAAAAAACTTTTAAAGAAGAATTAAAAAAAAAACATGCAGGGATGGAATTCCCATAAAATAACTAAACAACAAGGGAGGAAGGAATGACACCACAATCCTTTTATGGATTGCCATCATGACATATTTTGACATTTTTGTCATAGCTGGCAATAGTAATAATTAATGAAGATATCTATGTTGATGTGGTTGTAGATTTGTCGTGTAGGTTTGTGTAATTGTGTATTTAATATATTGTGGGATTGATGTCAAAATATGTCGTGATTATGATGTGCAACAAGGCTAAATTCTTACATAAATTTGGCATATATTTAGTGAACAAAAGCATATATTTGGTGAAATTGCTTTCCTCAATAATTCAATTCATTTTGATCAATTTAGCCAAGCCCATTTATTCTTGATACGTGAAACACCCTGCAACCCATGCCTATAGAAAATACACTTTTTGGAATGCTGGCCCATCAAATCATTATGTAAGTTTCATACACTAGTACGTGCCCGTAAAAAATTAAAAATAATAAAAAAAATTATAAATAAATATTCAAACCACGAGCAACAAACAACAACCACACAGGCCATTTCTTCGCTCTCACGTGCCCGGCGCGGAAGTTCGCATATCACAGTTACGATGATTCGCAATTTAGGTTTTAATGGCCAATTATTCAATTAGCGCCAACGTATTTTGCCTTTTCGCAATGTCATCGCAAGGAAAAACAAAAAGAGAAGAGAAGAGAGAGAAAAAAAAATACTTCCTGGTTCGGAGCATACCAGCACTCTGATGTTACCTAATTTATGCACCGTCTCATATGAAAACGATCATAACTTGCAGCATTGTGTTTATCTATAAATGTGCATAAGAAATCGAGAAATTATTAGAATACACGAAGTCATCACTCTCCGGAAGTCCGTACGTTGTAACCCGTAATGGGGAATGCGGCTGAGCTTCCCTTCCCCATCGGCCACGCCCACGCAACAACGTGTCTTTCATTGGTTTGGTAAATAAATGGCCATAACTTGGGAAGCACTTGTCCGATTAATATCAAACCTTGAAAAGGCACATCCTCAGGGCCCCAGCAATATACCTGGCAAGTTTCAATTAGATCGGACCAGTGGTTGGCGAGAAACAGCGGTCTCACACACACACACACACACACACACACACACACACACACACACACACACACACACACACACACACACACACACACACACACACACACACACACACACACACACACACACACACACACACACACACACACACACACATATATTCTCCATGGGAAGGCACTCTGATGTTGAAAGTTTTGTCAATTGCCCAAGCAGGAAAAGCAAATAAAGGTGAAAAAGTGAGGGTGGAAAAAAAACTAAGGTGAGTACCTTGGCCGATGTGGACATGGTCAAGGATTATTGTAGATGCCTATTACGATTGAAGAAAATTTCATTTGTATATATGGCAGACTGGCTGGGGTACCTGGCATTGCCCAGTGCTGTTCTAATCCTGTTGACATTTTGAAGAAATCTAATTTTGATTTTTCTTTCCATTTTTTGTTGGGGGGCTAAAACACTTCTCTACACCCACTAAGGAACGGGGGTCAGGGATCATTTAATATTGCTTTTCACATAGCTACAAAGGATTAGGCAATAGAGAGTGATTTTTTTTTAATCCCCAAAAATCTAACTTTTCTTTCAATTTTTTTTTTTTGCCTCAACGCTCCCCGGCACTCACTGTTGAACCTTCGAATGTTTGATGAAGATCCGTTTGGCCATCTCTGAGAAAAATAGCGACACACACATATCTCTCTTATAGTTATAGATGGATCATACAAGTTATTTTAAAGGTCGTATAAAAAATTCCAGAAGTTTAGCGCCATTGATGTAGTCTTATACACCACCTTATGTGCAAAACTGGAGGTTTTTGGAAGCAATAAGGAGGCGATTTGTGTTCTAAAGTGTTCAATTAGTATTTCATTAAATTTAAATAAAATAAATATTGCAAAGGTCAACTAACAAAATGAATTGCAGAAGTTTACTGCCGTTGATGCAGTGGATATTACACCACCTTATTTAACACGTTACATGACTTATTTGTACCTGTTGTTTGTGTCCTTTATAACATCCTCAAAAACGAAGTTTCCTGTTTGAAATGATTTTCAATTTTGTTTGACTGCCAGACTGGCAGACAGAGTAAAAATATTATCGCACTCCTTTCTCATGTGCAATTGGGACAAATTTAGAGCCAAAGAATGGCTAAACTGCATGTTCATTTTCCGATTCATGTTCAAAATATAACATTCAATGAAATTAAGTTGTTCTTCGATCATAAACTAAAATTGTGGATGGACGGATGGACGGATGGATGGACAGACTGAAGTGAACCGATTGCTTAACCCTGTCTTTCAGTTCGTGTGTGTGGGGTAAAAAATAATTTTGTATCTTTGTTTTCTCTTTGCCCTTTGTTTACTATGCATTAATAATATGACAAGAAACAATCTTTCCTATAGTGTTTTAGAAAATAAAAAGGAATTGGAAGTATTCAACTTTTTCAATGCAATCAACTTGCCCAAGAAAAAACAATACCAAAATAACTTTCATGACTATGCAGAATGTCAAATTCCCTAAAGAAAATAAGATAGCATTTTAAACTTATCTAAACACATGGAAATGCAGGTATAATATAAAAGATAGACAATCAAGCATGAGTAGTGAGACCATTCACTTGTCTTGCAGAAATAGACAGAACTATTTTGAATGGGAAGGCTGAGATCCCTCTTTTGAGCCAAAAGGTCTCTTGAAGTTTGAATACGTCATATCACTACAACTTGTGGTGGTTGGTTCCTGGTGTCTTTTTCTGACAGCCTTTCAAAGAGTGAGGAAGTGCAGGACATCAGGTAGGCAGCAGTTGGGAGGGGGATTAGAAAAAAATTAACTGAAGGAAGGAATTTTTAACTGTCCAGAGTACCATTCCAAAGGCCTACTCACTGAAAAATATCAAAGCATATTTAAAGTAAGTGCAACAAGATAAGCAGATGAAATGACATTTCCTGAGAGACAGAATGCTCCATTACATGGTGTCCATCTCATGAAACTACAACAGATATTCCATCAATTCCCTTTCCCTCCATTCCTTTCACTCCTTTCTCCTTGTTTTTCTCTCTTCTGGAAATGCAGGTATATTATAAACGGCACTATTGCCATTCTTTTTAACGTTTTTTTTCCCCTCTTGTCTGAGTCTCACTCCCACACCCTTCTTTGTATATATCATATATAAGATAAGAGAGAGTGGATATGTAAAGGAAAGTTTTGAGGATGGAAGATGGAAAGAGTGGACAGGAGTTTCAGTATAGTAATCTGTAAAGAAGAGAAGCAACAGAGACAATACCACAAAATTGAAAAAGCGATTGGAGAAATAAATACCTTAAAGCAGAGTGGATTAAGGGTCATGGAGAAGCACTTATACAATGCTCTTTTTGAAATGCATGTGCCTATTGGTTTGATATTATTATGCATTAGTTTGTCCAGTACCCTGAGTCAATCTACTTTATTTTGGGTGTTACATGTCATTATCCTTCTCTATACACATTTGTTTTGCACTGCTTTTGGTTAATGGGCTACTACTTCTTAAAAGGAGTGCCAGGTAGCAGAAAATAAGACAGGTGGCACAACATGCACCCCCTCACCCCACCCCCTCCGCTGACCCCCAAACCCCATCAGCAAGACAGTCCTATGGTACGGATGTTGAGCATAGTAAATATATAACCAGCACAGAGTGGGTTATAAGGGGATGGGGAGATACATCTTGCCCCAACCTTACTCTAATGAGCTGGCTGACAGTTGAATGTACTTTTTATGAAATCTGATTATTCTTATGTTTCTTTGTATGAGGGAAATATTTTAGCTACTCACCAGTAAAGTTTGCTCCAACGACGTACGGAATGACACCTCCAGGCCAGATTCGCTCAGGACGGGCTGTGGCAGCTCTCCGCTGACGGGCATATCTTGTGAACATTCCAGCTGCCATACAAGCAATTGTCAGACGTTAACCCAGTTATTGGAGCAATCTTAGATTTTAAAAAGGCAGTGTATGTGCAATGGATACAGATATTCCATTGGTGATCATATGAAAATTTCAAATTCGCACTTTGATCTCGCACCACCACAACTATGGTAAAATGCAGTGGTTCATTTTACAGTTGCAGAAACCTCCTCGGCCTTCACATTCAACAGACACGTGGCAAGAAATCTATATATTCAGAGCAAACATAGCTCCTTACAAGTCGGAGTGGAATTTGAATAATTTGATAATACATATGGATGTTGTTTAATTCAGTGGTCAGTTGTGGTTCTCCTTCAAAAAAGTTGTTTTATATCTCAAATCCTAAAAGAGCAGAATTTGGAAAAACAATTTTATGTACTTAAATGATACTTCATCCTTGATCTTTGGGTAGGCCTGTTTAGTAGTCCCATCCAATCATATCTCTTGATGCTAGGATAAAAAGTTCAAATCCCATTTACTATTACAAGTAGGTGCCCATAAAAATTTTTTTTAAAAATAAATAAATAAATACATATTCAAACCTGTCTACTGCCTACTAATA
>NC_140978.1:7365491-7726500 GCF_056783735.1 Eptatretus burgeri
TCCAGGCATTGTCTATATCCAGATTGAAGAGATCTGCCAGCTCGATCAACCTGCCAGATTAAGCTGAAAGACACAGCGGTGCCTTGGTTGTTCCCTGAAGACTGTCAGAGACAGAAACTTCCCTTCATGATGGAGGGAGAGGTGAGGAAGAGCAGGAAAGGTTGGAGGAGAAATTGGTCATGATCAAGTCAAGTAGTGAGTCAGAGCAATTCTGTGAAACCTGCATTGGGAATCCAACATATCGGTTGAGGCCTGAAGGGTCACAAAAGGCTTTTGCTGCATGGAAGGTGGTATGAGGACCAATGCCAGACCAGCTAGAATTGTAGTTGTGAAGTCATCACAGATTAGGAGAGAGAAAGAAAAAATATATATATATATATATATATATATATATATATATATATATATATATATATATATATATATATATATATATGTGTGTGTGTGTGTGTGTAGTGGGAAGATAGTCGGGAGTTGAAAATGGCTGAAAGAACTACAAACACAGATTTATCACCGTTGGGAAGGATGACACTCAATATTGACAATCCCTGCGATGGTATAAAAAAGATGGTGGATAAAGTGTATTAATGAAAATTAAGATGATGTAAAATAATGATAAAATAGAAGCTTTTCACAAAATTGGAGCAAGGTGGGAGCAAAATGCCCCTGCTGAGATTCTCCCCTTCCACTGTACAAATACTGGTACAATATGGAAGCACACATGGAAAGAGTCATAGTGACGTCATATCAGTTCATTCATTGAAACCCCATAATGTAACAGGTACATCTTAGTGGCCATTAATTCTTATAAAAAGTGGTTTTGAGAGTTATCCTATACCAAATCAGGAGGCATGTGGGAGTGGAGGGATCAGAGAGGGAGAAGGGGTGGATCTTGCCTCATAGGACCTCTTGTTCCACCTTACTCTGTGTCTTTGTATAGGCAAATGGAACTTTATGACTCTTGCACATTGTTACAATGCCACTATATCACATATAATCCTTCAAAAATCACCATAAGTACAAAATCATTCACCTAACAGATTTTTTCTCAGAATAATATTGCATTTCTTTGACATACAATTCGGACATACATTAGGAAAGATACTCTCGAGAGACAGACAGGCTCATCTGAGAAAAAAATTGCTCTATCCAACTGTTTTCGTGATTTCTCAACATTGCTAATGCCTTCCTCACTGTTCTCCAATCTTCTCAAAATGTGGCAGCCTACAACAGCAAAAAATGTTCTGCCAAGAATTAGGCACAGCTCCTTCACCACCAACCCTCGGTTGATGTGGACACATCTGGAAAGAATTAGCAAAGCGCCACATCGTAGACACGAAAACTTGCAGAGTTTGCAGCACCCTCAGCCTAACCACACATGTGAATAATTTTCTCATCTCGAGATGCACACCACATTACGATAGCAAAACCGACTCACGCCAGCTGTGATGACATGAGATTGAGAGAGGAAAGCCAGAGTGGTTCACGAAATTGAATGGTTTGTAAGAATCAAATCGAAGACGTAAACCTTTTTGGCCAAAAGACACTGAATTCATTATCAAGATTTCCAGGAAAATATTATTTTGAAAAAAAAAAAATGTTGCCTGAATTCAGAGTGGGTTTTATTTCCCCAAACAGCAGTAGCATGAATCTGCACTGTGATACAACACGACTTCCTCCACAGTCTTTGTGTTACGTTTTTGGTCTCGGCTAGTGTGCTACGTGACAGATAGGTGGAGAAAAAAACATTTTTCCAAGTAATACTCACAAATCACATGGATTATTCAAGAGGCTCAAACATATAAAATCCCAAAATATATCGCCTGTATGTTGAAAATCATTCAAAATACCAAATAGCTATGCAGTCCTAATCAGCACAAGGCTTGGCTGGACAAACACGTGGCAGAGTTCCATTTGCTGGAGAAAAAGTAACATATATCCAAAGACTGTTTCCTGTTCTCATCTGACCCAAAGGCTCATGATGCTGGGAACCCACAATTTATTAAATTCCCTATCCTATATGTATTTGTCTTTTGTCAAATATTGCCCTTTGGATTTGTGTTAAAGTACACATATTTATGAACGGCTTTGTCCTAATAGTAATCATCACATGCACATTGCACATGTTGTACTCTTTGGAAGATGTGGACATATTTTTTATTAATAATGGTAATGTATCAGTTAAGCCTTGGAAAGCATCACATCAAACTGCATAAGGTGAAGTCATCACACAAATGCTATGATCAAGTTTCACCACAATTGAGACGAAAGAGATGAAAATGCTTTGAAGCAAATTATCAAACCCTGAGCATCGTGGCTTCATGCTTCTGACAGACAATCAATACAGTACAGTGTTCGAAAAGGTTTAATAAAAGAAAAGACCAAAAATATAAGCCAAATATACATTTTAACATACAAAATAAATAAATATTTAAAACTAAATTCAGATTGGAAAAACAGAGCCTTTCAGGATGGGCTTTGTGTTCAAAACTTTTTTGCATCTTGGTTGATTCTTTGATTTTTAAAAAATGCACATGTGGAAAGTATGGAGGGAGAATGGGAGAATGAAAGGTTTGTGTAAACTCCAAGAGGTCAAGTCCTTATGTAGGGAGGTGTATTGAACACGAACACACACACAAACACGTGCACACACACACACACACACACACACACACACACACACACACACACACACACACACACACACACACACACACACACACACACACACACACACACACACACACACCAAATCAAGTTTCCATCTACAGCTTTATCTACTTACCAATACGTTTTGGTAGAATGGTGAAATGCATATCATGTCACAAAAAGAGCAGGTGATCTTAAAAAAGATCATAACATACGATCGTTAGTCAAGACCAATGAAGTCTGCTGAAGAAGCACACTTACCATTGAGCTGTTTCAACTGGATTTGATTTATAACCTGACCACAAATTGTCAGATTGGTATTTCCCAGGCAAGGTGTTGTATTACAAAGTGCACCACTTTCACATGGATGTTATGTGGAATTGTTCGTCCACTACCATTAGTTGGTGGACGTGAAAGATGTGATGGTGTCTTTCACGAAGAGGAAGCAATTTATCACCGGCACCCTGAACAAATTACAAATCCCTGCCCAAATCAGCTCCAGTCGGATGTCAGTTCTGACCATCCAATTCGTGAAAGACTTGGGCTCCACTTCCCCCTTTGTTGAAGATGGTGGGATTAATTGTGATCATTAAAGTAGTAGTTGTTACTAGTCTAAGACGACAATTTTTCTACGGTAAAAAAGCAGTACGTCCCTGGTCTTGATCTCATTTTGAGAATTGCTAATATGAGAAACATCTATGGGAGCGGCAAGGAAGGTGGAGGGGGGATTTATTTTGTGTCATACTTTTGGCGGTATGTTGATGTGGATGGGATTTTTGATTTTGACATGAAAAGGCACGTCCAAGCAAGAAAAGCAAATTAAACACTCCCAATTCTGAAACAAACAGGAAAGAGCAGAGTTGAGAATTAATAATATCACACATCGCTGTAACTTTCTTGGCAAACAAGAGTATAAAATGGGTCACAAGCCAACACCTGAAAATTGTACTCTGTGGCACTGCATACAAATATAGACTACGTATGTTGTAAGGCAATAGGGTGCAAATTAATGTGCCTCCGTGCAGCACATGGAGATGGAATTGGGAGGCAGCGGTGTACAATAATTGATTGATTAATTGATTAATTGCAGAAGTAAAATAACTAAATAATCGTAAAATAATTAATTTCTGAATCAGTTGGCTAATAGCAAACCAAAACCACCACTGTTTCATCTAAATCTGTAACTTTTTGAAAATTAAGTAATTCATCGAAAAATGAATGATTAATTGATAATCAATCAATCAAAACACCCTTTATAGCCAAATAACGTCGTCACTGTCATGTCCAAATATCAGCTTCCAAGCTCAAAAGGTGCCTGAGATATTGTCCTGATGAAAAAGAAAATAAATAAGTAATTAATAAATCGATAATAATTAAGTAATTAATCAATTCATTGATTAATAAAAAAAAGTTTTTGCCAAAGCACATTTTCACTTTTTTTGAAGATAGATGGGAGATAGATGGTGTTCGATGACAAAAATAGGAGATAGATATCTATCAAAATAGGAGATAGATGGTGTGCGATGACAAACATAGGAGATAAATATCTATAAAAATAGGAAATTGATGGTGTGCGATGACAAAAATAGGAGATAGATGGTGTGCGATGACAAAGCCATATCTGGAATAAAATCTGGAATCAGCTAAAAATGAGGAACTGGACAAGAAAATACTAGATTGGCTTATTCGAGCAAGGTCAGTAAATATGCCATTGTAAAAATCATGGAATTAATTGTCGCGACAAACTTTAAAATAATTTATCTTTTCTAACCTCCTTCTCACAAACCTCCCAATCAAAATATTTTGGGTCACCCAGTTCCTGGTTTCTTCCCAAAGCAAAAGACTGGCTGAAGCTTCAGACTTGTTTGATGATGGACAGGAAAGCTACCAACTTTCGGACAGGAAAGCAACTACTTTAGAAATGGATCCTTATAAATATATCATCAACCATGATATATTGTTGCGGGTCGGGTATCGGTGATGAGTACGACCGCTAGGTGGGGCAGTAGGGTCGACTCCACCGAACACCCAGAATCTAGATCGTACCTTTCGGAAAACTCCGACAATTACGGGTCCCTTACCGGACCGTGAATCGTCAATAATTCCACCACGTGGTACAGGGTTATTTGCCAATCTTCAAAATACCCAGAGATCCACGTGGCGAGCTTACCGAGTATTCACACCCTTGACGGCCCTCGTACAAGTCGAGCCGTTAGCGTGCCCGACGCATGCGCAACCCGAGTGGACGGTTTCCGAAGTTCCGTCGGTCCGAATGTACATTTACAGCGGCAACAGCCTTTATAATTCACCAACACACGCCGTGCTAAGCCAATGGAAGAAACACAGCAACGAACTGATACATTTAACAAATGTATTTATTTATAATGGGGCAGGAGAGCACGCAAGAAGGCAGAGTTAACTGAATACTGAAGGAATAGCAATTTATGTACAAGCACTTATGCAGTATTACTTAATAGAGTGGCACCACAAACACGTACACCCAAGAACTGGTGGCGACAGCCTTTATTGAGGCGTCCAGCTCAGAGCAAAAGGCGAGCTGAAGACCAGAGCCTGCCTCGGACCTGTCCGCCTCGTGTGGGTATGTTGAACTGGCGGGGTGGCGGGACTCCGACCTTTCGCGTGTGAGGCGAATGCGACAACCACTCTTGTCAGGCGAACGCGATCTCCACTCGTGTCAGGCGAACGTGATCACCACTCGTGTCAGGCGAACGCGATCTCCACTCGTGTCAGGCGAACGCGATCTCCACTCGTGTCAGGCGAACATGATCACCACTCGTCTCAGGCGAACATGATCTCCACTCGTGTCAGGCGAACGCGATCTCCATTCGTGTCAGGCGAACGTGATCACCACTCGTCTCAGGTGAACATGATCTCCACTCGTGTCAGGCGAACGCGATCTACACTCGTGACAGGCGAACGTGATCACCACTCGTGTCAGGCGAACGCGATCTCCACTCGTGTCAGGCGAACGCGATCTCCACTTGTGTCAGGCGAACATGATCACCACTCGTCTCAGGCGAACATGATCTCCACTCGTGTCAGGCGAACGTGATCACCACTCGTCTCAGGTGAACATGATCTCCACTCGTGTCAGGCGAACGCGATCTACACTCGTGACAGGCGAACGCGATCTCAATTCGTGTCAGGCGAACGCGATCTCCACTCGTGTCAGGCGAACGTGATCACCACTTGTGCCAGGCGACCGCGATCACCGCTCGTGTCCCCAGTTTCTCTCTCCTTGCTCACTGACAGAGATACGGCGCACAACCGACTTGCGGTTCTTGGCGAGGAAGGATCTCTTAAGCTCTTCTCCTGGTCCGATCGCGCCGCCAACTTATTCACCCTCCGTCCAGGGGGGAAGGGGATGCCTCTGCCCTCCCCGCTCTCCCTCACTGGACGGTTTTGGCACGCAGAATCGCTCGTCGCCCTGTCACTGGCCAAAATGAGCAGCAAGTCCGTCGATTGGCCCGGGGGCGTGGTGACGTCACGCGGACCGCTTTTCTCACCGCCGTGGGGTCTGATTGGCTGAGCGGCGGCCACCTCACTCGTAGCATGCTGACTGGTCGTGGGCTGCCGCGAGGCTCCTCCTTGAACTCTGCCCACCATGGCGTCCCCCAGTGTGAGGTGAAGGTTTGGGTGATGCTGGCGTTGTTGTAGTTTTGAGGATTTCAAAATAAAAGAAAACCCTGACTATCAAAATAACTCACAGCGCATGTACATTTATTCACTCATTAAACAAGGGATGGGGACCCTAACTAAAAACACATACTTACCGATATAACTGTTCTATAGGACCTGTATGTTGATTGCTCCTGGCTTCCAGATTCACAACAATATGTATAAGGATCCATTTCTAAGATTAAAAACAAACAAACATGAAACATAGCTATATTCTCTTCATTGGTCATTTGTGATACTACAGTCCTGCACACTCTCCAACGCTTGTTACTCGTGTTTCATATGTGGAGAGTAATGCCTGCGATCATCATGAAATTTGGAGCTTGTAATGTGTGTGACTACTGGTTGGCTCTCTTTGCTTATGGTGAGACCAATGTACTCAGCTGGGGGCCATTTAGATATCAGTGTGCATAAATGGCAGAACTTCAGCCCCTGCCTCTCCCCCCCAAATATGCCTCACATATCCTCTTCACTCCTTTTCTTCCTTTCTTTACCCAATACTCCTACTTTGTTGGCCTTTCCTTCTCATTCAGAAGAATATAGATGCTTCATGTTTAATTGTTTTCCCTTCCTTTTGTCAACCTTCCACTCCCATCATCTCAACATAATAAGCACGCGCACGCACGCAAACACGCAAGCAACGCACGCACACACACACACACACTGCAATTCGACATTTTGAAAAGAAATGCGAGGAGTGGGTGGATCCATGTGACTAGATCCAGTACAAGGAAGGATCCAAAAATACGAGTACAAGGCCAGCACCACAGGTGCATATATTGATAATTGTCTTGTCCCATAATCCCTGGAAGAAAATAAATCCTCAAATTTTTTTTTGAGGTGTACTGGTTCCACAAATCTGGGTTGGCAGGATATTATAGACTATAGAGGTATGCACGCTTGCCTCTGAACTATCTAGCCTGGGTTTGAATCTTGGCCCAGCTATAAACTGTCACCATGGTGTTTCACAGGTCGTGTGCGTTAATCAATGTGTGCGTGCATCGTCACCCGGTTGGATGTTAAACTAGGCGTCCCATCTGCTGACATTAGTCGGTCGACGTTAAAGATCTCACGGTGTGTTTCGTTAAGAGTAGACGAGCCCTCGCTGGCACCCTGGCCAAATTCAAAATTCCTGCCCTGACTACCACTGAGAAGGCAAAGGCAAATCACCCAGTGTAAACCTTGTTGTGGGGTTACTTTGGCAGCATTGAATCTGCCTTCAAGCAGAACACTCGAAAGAAAGAATTGCTGATGTAATATCCAGTTGTGTTTGAATTATCGTTTTCCTGAAAGGGGAAGGGAGGAGAACGACGGAGGGGGGGGGCAGGTGGGGGAAATGTCTGGACCTCATAAATGACCACATTCACTTTTGCACCTGTTAGACTCTTAACATCGATATTCAATGCACAAAATTGCATGCAATTCAAAAAAATATTTTTTTTAAAGGTTTATCATAACAATTCTTAATCCAATCAAATTCAAACAACACAATACAGTATTTCATCCAATATAATGGCATGGTCTGTATGAATAATAGATTATAAAGCCTACCTGTGGAGTTGTGCACATTTGGAGTCCCTGTTAATGCCAACACATCACTTTCAGTCAGGGCAATATCTCCCATGTAGGCAACTGCAAGTAAAAAGTGGAACAATAGAGTTTTCATCCAAAATATGCATTTGTAACAAGTCTAAAAATTAAAGTTACACTCGTTTTTGACAAGCAGAAGGCAATATTACCACTAACATGGTCCCTAGCCTGTTTACTGCTTTGAAATTATGCCATCACTTTGGGATTATAGGGGATTCAATGGAAAATCCTATTCCTGTTACAAAGGAATGAGATGTATGTTTGTTTATCATAAGCTAGATAATGTTTGTTTGCATACTTATCATTGTAAGAACCTTTTTTCTTTATCACGATATGAACGTTTGCTGTGTAACCATTTTAAATATGGAAAAAAGGATTGTTATGAGATGGTGTTATCTTCAGAAATCGATTTGCTCTGTGACTCAAGTCCACAGTGTTATCATTGCATGTCTATTAGGTGTGAGTCAGTTAACATTGATGGATTGGTAAGAGTTTTTACAGGATGATGTGCATTCCATGATGATAAAGTGCACCCTTAGCCATGACCATGGTGTTTCTTGAGTAGAAATGGCAAACTATGATTATTATAAGAAGGAGGCCATTGTGTCATTTGCTATTGTGTCAATCAACAAACTGCTGACTGTTTTGCATAAATATTGCTTCAAAATCTTTCACAACGAGAATGTAACGAAACGCCTTCCATTTCAACCCAGACTATTGTTCCTTCACTGCAATCAATGGCTGCTGAATGTGAAATGGCAAGTCCCAATGGTATGTAAAATAAGCTGTGAGTACATCTTGAACAATGAGAAGCAGGATTTGAAGATCATGCTTTATAAAGTAAAACAGCTCATCTTAAATGCATGACACACTTGGCACAAAGGTTCGAAATTGTATGAATTGTAAAATATATTGAAATAAAAAAACGGTCAAAATAATAACATGACGGTTACTGCAGTATCTGTTTAAGAGAAAAACTCTGTTCATTGGTCGTAACAGACTGAGCCCATATGTCCTAATAACCATGTAGGTGCACTCCACCACACTCATGTGCTAAGAGGCCGTACACATATTGAGTGCACACATTATGACAACTCCTTGCATCCTTACTCCTATGGGTCCCATCCATTCCTGTTCCCTTCTATCTCCTCCAAATCTCCTTTCTCTTTCTACCCATCCAATGCAATCTGACAATATATGACAAAAGTGAGACTTTTATCAGATGAACGTTAAATTGAGTGTCCAAAATGCGAGTATTAGTTGGTGGATGTTAAAGATCCTATGGTGTCTTTCGCAAAGAGTAGGTGAGCTATCACCAGCACCCTCAAACAAATTCCAAATTCCTTCCTTAACCGGCTCCAGTCGAACGTCAATGCTGACCAGTGACCAGCCGGCTTGTGAAAGACCGAGTAGTACTTCCCTTTGAGCCGTCGAGTCTTGGTCGATTCCTGTCCAGACTATAAACTGTTGGATCGGTGGTTTGCACGTAGGATGTTACATCACAAACTGAGCCGTCCCGCAGATGAATGTTAAGCTGGGTGTCCTGTGTGCTAGCATTAGTAGGTGTATGTTAAAGATCCTGCAGTGTTTTTTTTTCAAAGAGTAGGTGAATTATCGCCAGCACCATCTTACTATAATTCACCATCTGTCCATCTGTCTGTCTGTTCCCAGGTACCGCAAAAATGGCTGAACCGATCGCAACTATTTTTTGGGTATGTAATCCTGGGACCCCTTGGAGTAAAATAGGCACAAATATAATAACATGACCCCCCTTGGCGGCTCCCGTAGGGAGCGGGTGCTTCTAATGAAACAAATGAGAAATTCCTGCCCTAATCAGCTCCAGTCAAACGTCAGTGCTGGCTAGCTGGCTTGTGAAGACGTAGTAGTAGTTGTAGTTTCCTCCATCCAAAAGCTCCCTTTTCTTAATCTTTTTTCTCAACTCACCTACACCCATCTCCAACTATATTAACAAAGTAGCAAATACAAGCCGTCGCTTCGCTGATTGTACTATTAAGGAGGAAGGGAGAGAGAGAGAGAGAGAGAGAGAGAGAGAGAGAGAGAGAGAGAGAGAGAGAGAGAGAGAGAGAGAGAGAGAGAGAGAGAGAGAGAGAGAGAGAGAGAGAGAGAGAGAGAGAGAGAGAGAGAGAGAGAGAGAGAGAGAGAGAGAGAGAGAGAGAGAGAGAGAGAGAGAGAGAGAGAGAGAGAGAGAGAGAGAGAGAGAGAGAGAGAGAGAGAGAGAGAGAGAGAGAGAGAGAGAGAGAGAGAGAGAGAGAGAGAGAGAGAGAGAGAGAGAGAGAGAGAGAGAGAGAGAGAGAGAGAGAGAGAGAGAGAGAGAGAGAGAGAGAGAGAGAGAGAGAGAGAGAGAGAGAGAGAGAGAGAGAGAGAGAGAGAGAGAGAGAGAGAGAGAGAGAGAGAGAGAGAGAGAGAGAGAGAGAGAGAGAGAGAGAGAGAGAGAGAGAGAGAGAGAGAGAGAGAGAGAGAGAGAGAGAGAGAGAGAGAGAGAGAGAGAGAGAGAGAGAGAGAGAGAGAGAGAGAGAGAGAGAGAGAGAGAGAGAGAGAGAGAGAGAGAGAGAGAGAGAGAGAGAGAGAGAGAGAGAGAGAGAGAGAGAGAGAGAGAGAGAGAGAGAGAGAGAGAGAGAGAGAGAGAGAGAGAGAGAGAGAGAGAGAGAGAGAGAGAGAGAGAGAGAGAGAGAGAGAGAGAGAGAGAGAATGGAGGGGAGGGAGAGAGAAGAGGGAAAGGGGAGTAGGGAGGGTGGGAAAGCAACACCTCACCAAATGTGTTATCCATTGAGAGAGTGGGTGTGAGGAGGGAGGTGGGGTGTGTGTGAGAGAGCGAGAGAGCGAGAGAGCGAGAGAGCGAGAGAGAGAGAGGAAGGGGAGTTAGCAGAGAGAATGTTATGCTTTATGAACAACACACATACACACACACACACACACACACACACACACACACACACACACACACTAGTCCATCCATTCATCCATTGGGACCATACTTTGTGCAGAGCGTTGGTACTGCCGAAGTAGTCTCCTTGGCTATTGGGTCCGATGCAGGATGCCAGCAAGCTGGCACTCATTTTCCCAACCTCAGAAGGATGACAGGCAGTCAACCCCACCTGGTTCAATATTATGGATGAATCCCCCTTGGTTGTTGAATAAAAAAATTCAACAGCCAAGGGGGATTTGAACACAGGATCCAAGGATCCCAAGCCCACCACCCTAACCATTAAGCCAACACCAGGCATCCAAACACTAATGCTTGGCTGATATTGGTAATTTTTGGGGAATCAGCAGATTGGAGTCAGTGTGATTACCAACTGCAGTACGTACTGTATACAACCTGAAAACCTTGAGTAGCTTTCACGTTGTTATGGGGGAATTTCAAGAAACAATTTTTTTTAATCAACGTTGTATTTATATAGACGTTTCAAGAAGATGTGCATTGACATTAATCTTTATAAACAGCTGCGTGTGACGGGTGGAAAAAAAAATTGGCTTGGTAATTTAGAAAACACGTTAAAACAACAAACGGCTCAAATCTGCTGTTATCAAATATATTTTGCTTTGAAACTCACAAATAGAAACCACATAATCTTTGTAAAGCACACCCGATAATGAATTGCTTTCGAAACAGTCATGAGGACAAAGGAAAACCTGATAAAACCTCCAAAAGATACAGGATTGAACTTTGTCACCACAATGCCCATAACAGGTATGGCGTGCAGTGTGACCACTCCTTGGCTTTTTCACAAGATCTTGGCTATTCGTTGTTCACCTTGGCGTCTTGGTTTTCTATAGGTTTTCTTGGCGTTGGTTTTCTGTTATCATCGCTTTTCCGAAACCTTGTGAATTCTTGGCTTTTTGCATCGGCTCACCTTGGCATTTATGAAAATGAGGAGTGGTCACACTGATGGTATGTCCACACACCCATGGAGAGTACTTACAAATCCAAATCTACCTACATGTACTATGTCCGTGTGTGCTGTATTCGTACCTCTACCTTGAAGAGCAACTGCTGACTGTACATCCTGATCGGGACATAAAACTGTACCGCCATTGACTGCAGGGCGCTCGGCAAGTGGCTTAAGCACTCAAGCAAGTACTCCAACAGAACGTCTGACTTGGCAAGCGATTACCAATTGCCGTCGATAAACCCATGCACCCGGAAACACCAAAGCAATGTCCGAATTGGACAAAATAACACTTTTAAAAAAAATAGCAGTCGGAACTGCTGTTAAGTTCAATTCTGGAGCTTAAATTTTGTAATCCGGCTTAGTTTGAGAGATTCTCAGGTATATGGCATCTGCGAAATGAAATAAAGCCACGAATGCTGGTGTCTCCGGGTGTTTACATGCATTGCAATGTACCCAGCAATTCGTACTTATGATGAACAGGCATTCGATAATACGAGTGAGGAAAGTGAAAAAAATCTTTATCGTTAGGAAATCGTTGCAGCCTGTTCCAAGTCAAGGCATGGTTGAGCAGGTCGAATAAAATGGCAAATTAAGTTCCCAGTGAGGTAACCGAGGATGCCTTATAGAGTGTACGAGGTGCAGTGGGACGCAAGAAGCACGCGGGCCACCATCTACTCCGCTTTATTGCGCGACCAGAAGCACACTCCTGCCACCCCTAGCGGGCGAGGCATGATATACAAAAACCCAATCACGTGACACAGCACACTTTAAGATGCCAGCAAGGTGACCGAGGTTGTGCCTGAGAAAGTATATAATTAAATAAGGCCGTTAATTATCTTCAAAAGGGGTGTTATAATCAACCCAAACACCCAATTTTCACTCATGCACTTCCTTGGAGTTCCCTTAGTATGCATGCAAAGCTTCAGGCTGCTACGTTTCATGGTTTTGTAGTTATGGACGGACACACACACACACACACACACACACACACACACACACACACACACACACACACACACACACACACACACACACACACACACACACTTATTAGTATTGATGTATTGGGACAATAGCAACATATGTATGGAGTATTAAGTCGTTCGCAATTGTTTATTTCATTTCTAACATGGCATTTCCTACTTTTGACACCAAACACAGATATGAGACCGTCAGTGTTAGGGTGGCTGGCTTAGGATCTTAGGGTCCTGAGTTTGAGCCCTATTGGCTGCTGAATTAACACTAGGTGGGGTTGACTCAGCCTGTCATCCTTCCAAGTTCGGTGAAATGAGTACCAGTGTATTTGTATAGGGACACAGAATCGGCGGCACAGCCACGCTTCCAAGAAATGATAGCTACCCGGCAGCCAAGCTGCCATACGCAAGCTAGCAGAACACACACTCTCAGTAATATTTTGTATAACAGCTTTGCACGGTCAGAAGAAATATGCACATGTAAATCGGGAGGGCTCATTTCAAGTTTGAGTGTGCTGTGCCAATACTTTTGTGACATAATATACAAAATATGCAGATGGCCCCAAAATCCACAAATACCAACAAAACTTCGTTGTGATGATGATGCGTATTTGGTATTTGACCAATTATGCATACGTGTGAGGTCCATCCTATCTTATCGAAAATGTTTTTGTTTTTTAAACTCCCTTGGCTGTGCACAATTCCAAAAGCAATGCAGCAAAGAAGACTTCACGAGACACTGAGCCAGCTTACCAGCCTCGCAGGGATCCTTAATATCGACGTTGATGTCAATATCTCCATCTTCATTCCAATGAGCCTGCCCTACGTCCAGCCAAAACAGGACTAAGAAGAGCAACACAGCTGCTTGCCGAGTTTCAGGCATCTTTCTTCTTTCCACAGAGTTTTCCCTCTTCTCTTCAAAATTCCTCTAAACCCACAGTGTAAACCTTCTCCTGTCTTGTCTTTAGCAGAAAAATTTCGTTGTCAATAATCAAAGTGTTTGCACAATCTTTTCTCAGCAATGTAGCAAGACATACAACGGCACGTCAGCTGGAAGTGTGAAATCCACAATTGGTGATGAAAATCAACAACTAGTAGTATTAAGCCTGTAACTGAGTGAAGGATGCTTGAAGGTTTCCGTGTGAAATCAACAGTCGGTATTAAATGATCAGAAGCCGAATGTATGATGTCTGCAACCGGTGAA
This sequence comes from Eptatretus burgeri, assembly GCF_056783735.1. NCBI lineage: Eukaryota > Metazoa > Chordata > Myxini > Myxiniformes > Myxinidae > Eptatretus > Eptatretus burgeri. The sequence continues at coordinate 7,379,522 of NC_140978.1, forward strand.
GAAATATCAGCAGCTGATTCTCGAAAGCCTGGTGTCTTCAAACAGCATTTAGTGGGTCGTTCACAACTGCAGGTAGGTTGTTTGAAAGAACGGTGATTTTACTTGAACTCTGTGCAGGTTGACTGTCGTGCTTGAAACCTGGGGAAAAACAAAACACAAAATAAATACATCTGTAAAGATTATTAATACAACATAACCTTTTTCTGGGTGTGTTTATATTATGAATGAGACAATACGCTTGTCTGACTGTTCCATACTTTACTCAAAATCAATATGCCAATTGGCCATCCTACATTGTTATCTCTGCTTCCGAAGGTGGACAGATGTTATGTTTTCACCACTTTCTGTTTGTCTGTGAGCAGTATATCTCAAAAGGTTGTGGACAGATGTGGACGAAATTTGGTGGACAGGATGGGTACGTGACAAGAGAATTTTTGGTGAAGATCCGGATTAGGATACATGAATTTTTTAAATCTCCAAGAAATTCTTCACCATTGAGAGATAGGGCCAAAAATGATGCAGAACATGATATTTTGATATTTAAAAAAGTTGTGGATGGCTAATGATGAAACTTGGTGAATGAATTGGGTAGGTGACAAGAACAAGCCGATTAGATTTTGGTTAAGATCCGGATGCAGATTTACAAGGAATTAAGGTACATGAGGAGGCCATTCGGCCCATCATGCCTGCGCCACACCAACACCAGATTTAATCAATCTGTTGATACCCCTTCCCTTCGTGTGCAGCCTTTTTGGCTGTTACACTGGTACTCATTTTGCTGACCTCAGAAGGATGACAGGCTGAATCAACCCCCTGGTGTGAATTCAGCGGAAAACGGGACTTGAACTCAGGACCCAAGGATCTCAAGCCACCACCCTAATGGTTAAGCCAACACCTGGCCAACAGCAGGTTAGATCCAGCCTATCAGTGGAACACAATACATAAACTGTTCAGCCTGTTGGAGGTATGCACTCGATCAAATGTCATTCGAGTTCAGCTCTGTTATGAGCATTGGTCTTTACGCAGAAATTACCCCAAATGTTGGGTTGGTTGGTATAAGTCCTCTTGTGTGGGATTACACCCAAATATCTACTTCTCAACTGTTATCCTGATCAACCTCTCAACTGGCTGCAAGGGTGATGACCAACAGGGGGTGCATGCCATGCATACACCCTGTTTTGGCATCCATTACAGAGTTAACTAACACGGCACTCGTGGAGCGCATACCTCCGCCACGCAATGCCTGATCCACGAGAACATACTGGGCGCAATACATTTTTGAAATACCATGTTGTTCAGTCCTATATCGTTTTTGCCTCTACCTCTCAATGGCGAAGAATCACTTTAAGAATTAAACAATTGTCGTATCCAGATCCGGATTCGGATCTTCACCAAAATCAAATCGATTCGTCCTAGCGACACACCCAACCTGTCCACAACTTTTTGAGATATCGTTCTATACATCCTTTTTGGCCCCATCTCTCAATGGTGAAGAATCACTTTTAAAATTCTAGTAGTCGGATCCAGATCCTGATCTTCACCAAAATTGAATCATGTCTTCCTTGTCACACACACACAACATGTCCACCAAGTTTCATCTGAATCCTTTCACAACTTTTTGAGATATCGTTCTATACATCCTTTTTGGCCCTATCTCTCAATGGTGAAGAATCATTTAAAAAAATTCGGAGTCGGATCCAGATCTTCACCAAAATCAAATCAGTTCATCCTTGTCACACACCGAACCTGTCCACAAAATTTCATCTAGATCCGTCCACAACTTTTTGAGATATCCTTTACACAGACAAACAAACAGACAGGGGTGAAAACATAACCTTCACCTTCGGTCGGTGGCAGAGGTAACTGAAGGGGGAGCACTCAGGAGAGTGCAAAACCTCCGCCGCCAATACTGCTGGGTCACTCAAGTGAACCTTATATCTTATTCATTAAATATGATGTCAACAGTGCTGACAGAGTTATAGTTCTTTTCTCCAACATTTTTTTGGGGGCGGGGGCGGGGGGGGGGGTTGGAAATAACTTAAAACATGTAAAAATGAAAAAAAAAAAAAAATGTAAATTTTGTTGAAAAAAAAATTTGGAAAATTTTTTTTTCTCTATCAATTTTTTTGGGGGGGATTGGAAATCACTTAAAACATGTAGAAATGCAAAAAAAAATTTTCTCTAACAATTTTTTTTTGTCGGGTAACAATTTTTTTTGGGGGGGGGGTTGGAAATCACTTAAAACATGTAGAAATGCAAAAAAAAAATTTCTCTAACAATTTTTTTGGGGGGGTTGGAAATCACTTAAAACGTACAAATGCAAAAAAAAAAAATTTTTTTAGGGGGGGGTAACAATTTTTTTGGGGGGATTGGAAATCACTTAAAACATGTGGAAATGCAAAAAAAAAATTCTCTAACAATTTTTTTGGGGGGGGGTAACAATTTTTTTTGGGGGGGGGGGGGTTGGAAATCACTTAAAACATGTAGAAATGCAAAAAATTTTTCTCTATTTTTTTTTTGGGGGGGGGATTGGAAATCACTTAAAACATGTAGAAATGCAAAAAAACATTTCTCTAACAATTTTTTTGGGGGGGATGGGAAATCACTTAAAACATGTAGAAATGCAAAAAAAATTCTCTCACAATTTTTTTGGGGGGGGTAACAATTTTTTTGGGGGGGGGTTGGAAATCACTTAAAACATGTACAAATACAAAAAAATTTTCTCTATTTTTTTTGGGGGGGGGATTGGAAATCACTTAAAACATGTAGAAATGCAAAAAAAACATTTCTCTAACAATTTTTTTGGGGGGATTGGAAATCACTTAAAACATGTGGAAATGCAAAAAAAAAAATTTCTCTAACAATTTTTTTGGGGGGGGGTAACAATTTTTTTTGGGGGGGGGGGTTGGAAATCACTTAAAACATGTAGAAATGCAAAAAAATTTTCTCTATTTTTTTTGGGGGGGGGATTGGAAATCACTTAAAACATGTAGAAATGCAAAAAAAACATTTCTCTAACAATTTTTTGGGGGGTTGGAAATCACTTAAAACATGTAGAAATGCAAAAAAAAAATTTTTTTTTTTGGGGGGGGGACTTTTTTTAGGGTGTTGGAAATCACTTAAAACATGAACAAATGCAAAAAAAAAAATTTTCTCTAACAATTTTTTTTTTGGGGGTAACAATTTTTTTTGGGGGGGGGGGGGTTGGAAATCACTTAAAACTTGTAGAAATGCAAAAAAAATTCTCTATTTTTTTGGGGGGGGGGATTGGAAATCACTTAAAACATGTGGAAATGCAAAAACAAAATTTCTCCAACAATTTTTTTGGGGGGGATTGGAAATCACTTAAAACATGTGGAAATGCAAAAAAAAAATTTCTCTAACAATTTTTTTGGGGGGGGTAACAATTTTTTTTTGGGGGGGGGGGGTTGGAAATCACTTAAAACATGTAGAAATGCAAAAAAAATTTTCTCTATTTTTTTTTTGGGGGGGGGGGATTGGAAATCACTTAAAACATGTAGAAATGCAAAAAAAAACATTTCTCTAACAATTTTTTGGGGGGGTTGGAAATCACTTAAAACATGTAGAAATGCAAAAAAAAAATTTTTTTTTTAGGGGGGGTAACAATTTTTTTGGGGGGGATTGGAAATCACTTAAAACATGTGGAAATGCAAAAAAAAAATTCTCTAACAATTTTTTTTTGGGGGGTAACAATTTTTTTGGGGGGGGGTTGGAAATCACTTAAAACTTGTAGAAATGCAAAAAAAAATTCTCTATTTTTTTGGGGGGGGGATTGGAAATCACTTAAAACATGTGGAAATGCAAAAACAAAATTTCTCCAACAATTTTTTTGGGGGGGGGGTAACAAATTCTTTTTGGGGGGGTTGGAAATCATTTAAAACATGTAGAAATGCAAAAAACAAAAAAAATTCTCTAACTTTTTTTTTGGGGGGGGGGACCAAGTCCAAAATTTAATGGCATGATCCTTGGACCATACCTAACCCCCCCACAAAGTTTCGTCGAAATCCGTCGAGGAGTTTTTCCGTAATACTGTTCACAAACAAACAAACAAACAAACAGAAAGGGGTGAAAACAGTAACCTCCATCCATCTTCAAAGATGGCGGAGGTTAATAATGCTCTCTACCCTTTAAAAAAATTAATCAACACAACATCTTATAAGACTATCAGATTTTTTTAATTTTTTTTTAAAATCAGATCCCAGGATGAATAATGCAATTTACAAGAGCAAAAAGTTGGAAAAAAGAGAGATAACTCATCACAATCTGTTGAAGATTATTACAAGGAAAAAATAGCAACAATAATTATAAGCAGAAAAATCTTTGAAAATCTACAAAAATATTGAGCAAACTAAATTCAGCCAACATCTGTGCGAAAGCATGTTCATGTGGAAACAATTAGCATGTGGTTCTGCATCTCATTGAGAATGGACGTGACATCCGATTTTGGCCTCTAATACATTCAGTGAATGAATGAATGAATAAATAAATAATAAAATAAACAAATAAATAAATAATAATTTTAAAAGGCAAATTCAGAGTGATGATCATGAATGTTTAAACATGAAGTTGTGCTGAGGATTTAAACAAGCAAAATATTCCCAAGTTCAAGATATTTAAAAATAGCACCGCAAAGCGGGCATAGCCCCTCAGCCCCTTGACGCAAACCAATTTTAAGATGGTGGCCATATTGAAAAATCACAGCACGGTACACGCACGCACACACACAACACCAGATCAAGTGCAAGTAGAAAAAAAAAGAAGAAAAAAGAAAGAAAAGCAGAGCACCCCATCTGTGATGTCATTTGACATTTATTTTTGCTTTGCAAAATAAAATAAAAAATAAAACCAATCTGTCAAGCCGTTCTCAAGTTATTGTCCAGAAACCAATTTCAAGATGGCTGCCATGGAGGCCACATTGAAAATCGCAGCGCGTCCACTTTCGAAAGGAACCTTCCTCTACTCAACCCCAACATACCCTGCAAAAATGGATTTAATGGGACAAGGCGTTCTCCTCGAAATTGACGGAAACCAAAAGTTGACAGACGCCCGGACAATGCCTGTGACGACAATACCCCTTAGCCAATTCAGGCTGAGGGGTAAAAATGATCTCCTGAAGTCAGAAATTGGAATCTAACAGCAATGTAATCACTCTGCCTTCATCACGTTTCTTTTCCTTATTCAGCATTTAACAACAAAGACAAGACATAGTGCCTGAACTTTACCTTTGTATCAAAAGTTTCATTATCCATGACTATGCCTGCCCACGAATCCACATCCAACACTTGTCTTTACAATCTTGTTCAACGACGTACCATTTTCCTTGGAAAGATGAGAATGGTCTAACTGCACTCAATAGTTATTCTGTAATCACACTTGATGATATCTGTGCCTTGGTCTGAAAATCCACGTCTGTTAAACAGACATCTTCTCTTGTCATCTGCATGGTAGATAATCTGTATTAAGGGGAAAATAGACCTGCCAGATGTTTGGCACCTGGAGGCTCTCTCAGTCCTATTCTCAGTCAAGTCTGGCATGACAAAAATTCAAGAAAATTAGAACAATAAAAGCTATTCGCACCTGTATCTCACATCTGGTTGTCAAATTCCCAACGTTGGGTGTTAAAAATTCTGGGCAGTGTTTTGAATACTGGTGTGAGCAGTCAGGGAGGTGAGCTTTTAAAGTCTTCAGCTCACTTCTCACTATCAGCAAACCTGCATTGTTAATTTTCCTTCATTTTTATTGAATACAATATATTTTCATTTTCTCTCTCAATTCTATAATCTCAAATCGTTGATGTTCTTTAACATGGATTGTTATCAGTTATCACACAAACGGCTTGACGTCAATGCTGGCAAGATAGCCTCATGGTCTGCATTCTCATCTCTTACTTGTCCAGCCTGGGCTGGAATTTTGACCCAGCTATAAGATGTCATCCTGGTGTCTCACATGGAGGGTGAGGCATCAATGTGTGTGCTGTCCCTCGGATGGACGTTAAACTGAACAGGGTATCCTGCAATCTACAATCAGTTATTGGACATTAAAGATCCCACGCCACGGTGTCTTTCATGAAGATTAGGCGATCTTATCACCAGCGTCCTGACCAAATTCCTGCTCCAATCTACAGGGGAAATATTGTATCAATGGTGCTGCAACTACAGCCCCCCCTCCCCACCTTTCCCCTGCCTCCCATCCCCACACCAGCAAAAATGCTACCTGCAGCCGTGTGCTAGATATGAAAGGAAGAAAGCTTTACTTAAAAAAACGATTTGAGTTGGCAAGTGACCACACACCTTGTAATCCTAACTACAAAGGCATCCAATTCACACAAAAAAACCAATGGACTTCAATCGGTGGATCATTGGCCTTGACAGTCTGTTCTTTTCATAATCAATAATCCACACATTCGTAGTATGATAATATTGAGCTCATATATAATAAGTGAATGTGAACTCATGTGTAATAAAAGCAATATAATAACATTTCTAATATCGAGGTGGATGCGTTATCCAATATTTTGAAAATGGCAGGTCAGTGTGTGATGATGACTACTTCAAAACATATCATTCAATCAACATCTGTAATCATGGTTGTTTAATGATAATTGGATGTTTCTGGTGATACTTTGGTAAAATCAGATGAATGTTTTTCTTGATGAAGATAAAATTGTTTACTTGTGGCAGTAGTGGGGGTTGGGGTTGTAGTTTTTGTCCTCTGTCTTTACAAATGTGGCATCACTGTGAAAAATCACCGACAGTTTTATATGCAGTATTTGACTTGTTCTTGATGACATCTGACTTGTTTCAGACATTTGCTTTTCTTCAAACAAGATGTAGGAACAGGTGTGAAGTATTACTTAATGGGCAAACTAGCAGCTGAGCTGCCAGATATAAAGAAATGAAATGTCTATACTTCGCCTGATGACAGCATCAATAATTTAAGGATTATTAAGGAAGTGAAGCAATTTATGGTTGGGGGGAAACCTGCTGTTAAAACCCTTTGACTTTTAGTGATCGATTTAATCTCTGCCAAGGTTACTGAACCCCAGACATGCTACTGTTATTGAAAACATAGGGGCTAATTCCTTTTACATACCGTGGTAGCTAATGCACCCGTGCCCCCTAACCACTACGTTATATCTGTACTTAATTCCACACCACTGGTTTACACTTATCTCAACATCCAATTTGCTTAACTTAAGGTAAACGTTTTGAGCATTTTTCCATGATTATTTTAGTTTACTCCTGTGCTTAGCTTTACATTTTTGTGGACGTATAATTCGGAGTGAAATTACTTCGGCCTGACAGAACATATCATTCAAGGTTTAACGATGACACAGAGCATAAGGCCAAGGAAAGAATCTCTCTGTACGTCCTGCAGCGCAAATACTATGGGCAACAGACACTTTGACAGTTGTAAACTACAATAAAAAAGACCGATTCCTTGCCCGAAGGTGTAGCAGCAAAAACAAAATTCCTGATGTGACAATTTTGAGTCTTCACAGAATTTTTTTTTATTCTGAGCAGCTTGCTCCAAGAAAGCTGATTGAAAGTTTCAATTTTAATTCTGTATACTGTAAGAGCTTTATTTGGCATACATAATGACCATCCTCTGTTTCCAAAATCATCATCATTGGTTATACCAGAGCAATTTCCATTGATAAAAATAAACCCGAGAAAGGTTATCACTCCATCCTGTAGGTTAGGGGAGGAATTTGGCAATGGTGCCAACACCCAATGGCCTACTATTTTCAGAAGGCATCATGCGATCTTGAACGGTTCACCAGCAAATGCGAGTAGAAAGAACACCGAGCTTCGCATCACTCAGACAGATGATGCACCCATTGATGCAACCAACATCCTACTTGAAAAGCACCAGAATTACAGTTTTCGTTGGATCAGAGGTCGAACCGAGTCGAGATAGCGGAAAAGGCAGGTGCAGTACCTCGGAGCGATCCTTCCAATCCCAGATGTATATTGTATTGTATATAGAGGTCCACACGCCGTGCTAGCCCCGGACAACAAGTTTACCCAGTAGACATTTCAGGTAGAAACATTCGTTATGATCATGTTTTGCTCTGCCTCTTTTCAGCCCCTACCCATGATCTTTTCGACCCCCATTAACCCTAAACCAATATTATTACTTGCAGGTTAATGTCTCCCTTCCTCTTCTCTGTCCTCTCTTCTGTTAATTTTTTCACTTTCCTGTCTTATCCAACTACGTTGCCTTTTTACCCTTTGGTCACCAAGCTCTTCTCAGCCTCGATCTTGTATAAAAAGTTGTTGTATCAAAAAGAAAGAAAGAAAGAAATTAACCTGAAAAGGAGACAAACCTCAGGTTTTAAAAGGTGTAAATATGAAAAATCCACCATGCCAGCTGGATTTCTTTCCTGCAATGTCATCATGTCATAAGGAACTAAAAATGCATATTGTGGTCCCTGCAAGTATGAATAGACACTGGTAATCCATCCTTACTGAAGGTGTTTAAAAACAAAGATATGGATTCTTAGCTAATTCAGAGTAGAGCTGCAGGTGTGAAAGGGGTTCATGGGAGGGCATGCAAGACCAGATCAGAAGTGACAGTAGAGTGAGAGACTACCATGGTAAGTAAAGAAAAAGCTATGATTTTGGGCTTCTTGATGAGAGATAATAATAATAATAATAATATGAGTTCTTTACAAGGAACTTAAGAATGGGAAGATGCCATTAAACCCATCAAAGCCTGCACAATGGTTGCCAACTTATGGTTGTTTGTCCATGTTCATTACTTTTCAAATGCTGAGCATCAAGGAAGGAAGCAGCACGTCCCATTTTTAGTCTTTGGTATTACTCAACCGGAATTGAAACCGCCGATCTCCCAGACTCAGAGCAGACACTCTGTAAGCATTACATCACTGAGTGTGGTTAAGATCACAATGATATTCATAGCTTTGAACTCGACAGCACCAAAGATCACAAGGGTGGGTCGCATGAGAGCCAGCCCAGTGTAGAGAAGCTTATTCTACAGTATAACATTGTGAAGGAAGATTTTGTTTGGTCGAGAAGAGCGATGAAGTGTCAAAGAATTTGGCATGACAAAGAATGCCTATGTGGCATCTGCCCTTGGAAGACAGCTTTTCTATGCAGTCGGTTCAAGGCAAGTTGTTGCTGATAGTAAGACCAACACATTCTACAGATTGTGAAAGTAGTTGTATGCAGAAGGCTATATATATGTAGTTTGGGACCATGGCTCTTTGGGAGTCTTTCTGGTCTTAAAATACTGTGACCCCTCCCTTGAGGCGAATGGAAGATGATGATGATGATATATTTTTTATTTTTTAAACGACCTCAAAATATCCTCAGCAATGGGTTGAAAAATCAGCATCAAGTAAACAAATCTAGATCAAGTAAGCAAAGTCACAGAAACAGAAAATTAAAAAAGCATAGATTTTAGGAAGGTAGGTAGTCTGCAACCTCGTGTAACCACAACACTTGCAAATACTAAACCTATTTAACTGATTCAGTTGTGCCACTATTGTCTAAAGGAGGAATTACAAGTAATTTTAGGCATTGCCTTTCAAATGGTGTGCGCAGGAGGTCAAGCATACAGTTGTAGTGACGGCATTAACTTGTGAAGGCACCGGCTCAGGCCTTGACAATTTATTCCCGATTGCTCTGCCAAATTTTTGAATGTTTGTATAATGCCAATAGTTTCTGTTGAATCCAAAAATGTTTTTCTGCTAGTGCCAAACTCTGCATCCAAGGTGTATAAAACCAGCGATTTCTACTTGTTTGTATGCCAATACAGAAGGGATGCAGTATTAATAGGTTTCAGCAGTATATGAAAAGGCTGTAATCAACTTGATGTTGAATTTCTGCTGAATTCCACTATCCATTGAGTTTTTCTTCAATTTATGTGATGTGTGGATTGATAGAAATACACTTCAACATTTGTGCTCTATACAAAAAAAATTCAACATGAAAAACAAATAATATGGCAATTCTTTCTTGAAGTTAGCGATTTTAAGCACTTTCACCAGAGACGAATACAACAAAATATGACACTGAAAACTACAAAATGTCTAGCTTAGTACATGCTAGAAATATAGATAAACCAACAGCGAGAATTATTTTGCAATACACGTCCCCTTGCGATGTGATATTTTCGAAGTCCAAATAGGGCATAACTGTGAAAAATTAATGAAACGCCCTGAAACTCAAACTTGTTCTGTAAGATATCATAATAAAGCCCTGTACAAAGTTTCAGTTGAATATGTTAATGGGTATGGGGAAAAAAAGTCAAAAAAAAACCATAGGTGGGACTGACGGACGGACGGACAGATGGAGAGCAAACCTATAGTCTCCTCCGGTGAAACCAGTAGGGGACAAATAAATACTGTCGGGGGATGAGTCAGTCAAAAGTTTCTATATTGTTTTTAAATTCTACAACTCATCTTTGTGATTATGACACTCATTTGCAAAATGGATTTGTACAACGTGCAGTTACCACTTACAATGGTAGATGACTCACTTATTGGTTCAGTCTCTGCTAAATCCTTCCCTTGCAAGATGATATACACACGCTTACAGCGAATTCGGATTAAAATTTTGGGATATGCACATGACAGTACCACAGAGAAAGCCCACAACTGACATGATAAAGGCAAACAAACTGAAAAACAAATTTTGCTTCTACAATTTGAGGTTTCACCAATTTGGAAAAATGGTTCTGTCTATGAGAAATATCACAAAGTTTATTTTCCTTCGGCTACAATGACAGGCATGTAGGATGTGATTAATATCCTTAATCATCCAGTTATCATTTTCTGTTATAGATCCTTACACCAATTATTCATTTCCTTTTCATGTTATTGATGTCACAAAGGTTTGCCATGCCATTCAAAAAAAAAAGAACATATTTTTGGATGGTGCTTTGGAAAAGTAAAGATGAAAATTAAAGGGAAAGAAAGGAAAATTATGGATGGAATGTTTGGGGGAGAAATAAAGGATCATGTTCAATCTGTTTACATAGTACCAAATAAGAGGACAAAGTGCAAACAGTTACATGGTATCAAACCAGAATCGATGGCATAATGGTGAGACTGTCCCCTTTGAGTCTGGGAGGTCGGTTGCTTGATAATGACCCTGGCCAAGTCATAACAAATAAAATGGCATGTATTGCTTCCTTGCGTGATGCTCAGCACTTAGAGGATAGAGCATGCACAACCCTTGAGAAGGTGGAGAGGCTTCTGTCAAACCTCAACTCCGATTCTGTGACAGGCTCGGGTGGCATCAGTTCAGTGTGTGTCCTAAAAACCTGCTCTGCAGCTCTTGCTCATCCTCTTTCTGCTCTGTTCACTCAATCATTCTCTCTGCACCCATTTTTGTCTGCCTGGAAGTTAGCCAACATCACTACAATGCACAAACATTGTACAAAAACAGATCCTCTTTGCTACAGGCCTATTAGCTTGCTTCCAATTATAAGCACGGTCATGGAATCTATCATCGCAGTTGATATCAAATCCTTCCCTTTCTCCAATGGCCTGATCTCAGGTCATCAGTGCGGTTTCAGACCCGGTCATTCTACTCTCAACATGCTGTGTCTACTCTACCAACAATGGATGGAAGTCTTCAATGTCAGACATGAGATCAGGGCCATCTCTCTGGATGTATCTCGAGCATTTGACGCAGTCTGGCATCCTACCTTGATCTCCAAACACTCTACTTATGGCATCTAAGGCCACCTCCTCTCATGGATCATCGACTTCCTCCATTCTTGTACTCAACATGTAGATCTTAACGGGATCCTTTCATCTCCTCTCCCTGTCAAGGCTGGAGTGTCCCAAGGCAGTGCCTTCGACTCAGTTTTGTTCTTCATCTGCATCAATTGCCTTTTTGTTTCCCTGGAAAATCCAGGATTGTTACTCTCACATCACAGACAGGTTGGTGGCGTCTGAATTATATTATCTTCTTTTTGGTCTTGCACCCTCTACCCTCTCTTTACTCTGTCTCTCCTAGGTTTCTGCAGGGTGCACGTGTTAAACTACCCCAGTACAGCCTCAATGCTCATCTCTACTCAGTTGTTTCTCTCTTCTCTTGCTTGTTGAACCATCTTCCCAAATCTGTTCAGTCCCATTCTTCCCTCCTGGGCTTTAAAAGCCAGCTGTTCACCATGACCTCAAATCATTCCTCATCTACATTCATGATCTCTTCTTCACAAAATGATTCCATCCCTAAGCAGTCCCCTTTTCCAGGTTATTGTGATTTTTCCCTCTCCCTCACTTCTTTTCAATTGTTAGTTATTGGTTGGTTTGTTATTTTTTCTGTTTCATCCCTTTTCTTTTCCTCTTCTTGCTGTGTTTCATTCAGCTTGTGTGCAGATTGTTCATCCCCATGTGTCCTTGTGCCCCTCCCCTTTGTCTCACTATCACTTGTACTCTGCTGTTGGTATTTGGCCCTTTCTATTTTGTTTCATTCCATTCTGCTCTCGCTCTTCCACACTTCTCGAATGTGGACACAAAAGAAACCCATGGGTTAGCATCCTGTGGGTATGGGAAATTTCTCCTTAATTGCTCTGCTGACTGCAGAGAGAAAAGAAATATCACAAAGATGGCATCATGTCCCCGGAAGTTACGTGACTCCCCCCCAAAGGTCAGCGGTTGCGTTGATCTGAAGTCAAGTCAACCCAATCCTGGTTAATCTTCCAAAATCCAGGCTGACTGCCCACCTCAACTCTTCTATTCCTCTCTTCTTCCATACGTGGAACTACCTTCTGGAGGCTGTGCTATCGTATGCTTCCCTCCATAGGTCAAGCGGGTGATGCACCATCATCTCGTGTCATCTCCCACCCTCACACAAAATCTTTATTACTGCCATGAACTCTTCACAACCTTAACCTAACCCTCCTGTTCATATAACCTTTTTAATGTCTCATATAAAAAGCTGTGCTGAAGGAGAAAGACAACAGCCAGTCAAAGACAGTAATACGAAGGATACTATAGACAGTAATACGAAGGAATAGACAACGTTGGAATCTAATCAGAGATCATAGTGTACAACAATCTTGGAAGAAGGTTGTCCAAGACTGAAAAGTTTATGAAGGCAGGTTCCAAAGACAGGTGAAAAATAGGCATAAATGTCTGAAGTTCAGTCGAGAGATTGGTCTAAGAGAAAGAGAAGAGTAATGGGAAAACAGAAAAGCTAATGTGGCCATGCAGATGTGACTAGAAGGGCACTCAGTAGAGCACATAACTCCGCCAAGCTGATTAGTTTACGTTTTGTATCTGATAAAAAACAAACTGATAGGCTGGATCTGAACTAAAATTTAATCTGCTCGTTCTTGTCACCTAACCGACTCATCCACAAAGTTCCCTCTGAATCCATCCATAACTTCTTATGCTCATGAGATAGTGTTTTAGCCCCATCACTCAATGGTGAAGAATCACTGTTAAAATTCTCGGATCCAGATTCGGATCTTCACCAAAATCGAAACAATTTTTTCTTATCACATACCCAACCTGCCCACCTAATTTCGTCATAATCCATCCACAACATTTTGAGATATCCTGTTCACAAACAGACAGACAGAGAGACAGGGGTGAAAACATAACCTCGATCCACCTTCGGTAAAAATCATCCTACATGTGAAAATCCACCTTTGGTAGAGGAAGTAAATATATATATGAAAAGAAAAAGGATGTGATTGGGGTAGGAGGGGATAAAGAGGGGCAATACAAGGATGGGAGACCACAAGCTTGATGCCCTTTTTAAACAATCCATAATTGTTTATTAAAACTTTTAACTTGTGTCAGCATGTTTGTTTATTAAAACTTGTGACATGCAAACAACCTGGGAATGTGAACGTGTTTATAGTGTAGGACATGCTGCTGCCCAGACAAGAACAAACTTTATTTATTTATGTATTCGTATGCAGCTTGTGGCTGCTTTTGCTGCATCATTTTCTGGGGCTCAGCTGTGCCACTGATGCAGTGCCCTCATTACCGGCTAGCTGGTACTCATTTTGCCGACATCAGAAGGATGGCAGGCTGAGTCGACCACCTGGTGTTAATTCAACGGAGAAGGTGGTCAAACTTAAGACCCTAAGATCTTAAGCCAGCCAACTTTTACCGTGAAGCCAACACCGGGCAAGCAAAAACTGAGACTGCAAGTCCAAGAAGGCCAGGCCACTTGCTCTCCACAGTTTCAGGCAGGAATTTGTCATTTGATCAGGGTGCCTGGTGACAACTTGCCTACTTCGCAAAAGGCACAAGACACCGTGAGGATCTATAACGTCTACAACACCCAGTGTTAGCAAACGGGGCCCTCCGGCTCTTTACATTCATCCGAGACAGAGTGATGAATCATCCTGCGTGCGAAACACCAAGATGACGGTTTATTGACGGTTCGAGATTCGAACCAAGGCTACAGACGGCTCGGAGGCGAGTGCACATGCAAACTGAAGCAGAGCTTGCGCAGGTAGCGGCATGATGCGATTTTCCCAGCGATTTGAGACAAAATGATGTGTGAAGATTTCTGGCAATCCACGAAGCTCAGGGCGACTCTTCGTTTCGTGTTTTCAGGTGGAGAAGCTTGAAGTGAATCTCGAATTGCAGCGACGCTGGATATGTGGAGAAAGTTTAAAGTTACCTGCTGCAATTAACAATTTCACAAACTACCAGGAAGATAACAGGCAGCCAATCGGGTGATGAAACGGCAATTTGTGCTCGTCTCGTGAACACGTGACCGCGGATCGCAGGTAAGGAGCCATCCGGGAAGTTCAACACTCACCACGTAGCGAGGTAAACTGCAAAGGTGTTTTGATTGTATTGTATCTGTGAAAATAAAACAAACACTGTGAAAAAAATCCTCGTTTGTCCGTCACCTGGGTGGGGATGCTCAGCTCAGGTAAGAGTGCCCGCTAAGGTCCGTGACCTTTGGGTATCCTGGTGCTGGCTCAGTGGTTAGGGTGGCGGCTTGGGATCCTAGGGTCGTGAGTTCAAGCCCCGTCGGCCGCTGAATTAATACACCAGGAGGTTGACTCAGCCCGTCATCCTTCCGAGGTCGGCAAAATGAGTGCCAGTTCCAGTGTGTGTACTGGTACAGGGGTACTGCATCAGCGACACAGTCGCGCTTCAATAAATGATAGCTACCCTGGCAGTTGAGCTGCCATACGACCACCACCACCACCACCACCACCACCACCACCACCACCTTCGGGTATCCTCCTGAAAAGCAAACACCCGTGAACTGAGGGAACAGGTACCGGTCCCACAATACAGCGAGCACCAGGGAGTGCAACTACTAGAGGCTTAATGATTACAAACAGTTGGGGAAAAAATTCCTCCAGTTACTTATACAGAGCCAGGAGCGGAAATTCCATGGAAGGGGGGGCGCGGGAAGTGGAACTCCAGTTGTGAAGGAGCAAAACGGCAGCCCCAGCCTGAGGAACTCTCTGCAGCGCACGCCGGCGCTTAATATGAATGGCAGCGGAGATCTGCTGGCTGTGCGCTGTTCCCCCGAACAAGTGTTAACGAGTGAGTTTCGAAAGCGACCAACCTTCTTTAACGATGCAAACCGGGGAGGAGCCCGTTCCACAGCGTTCGGCCAAACCTGCAGTCGAATGCGATGGAGCACGTGCTTGCGCGCGCTTGATCCGAGCTCTGGAGCGCACGCGAAGCACGCGGCAAGGATGTGTAAGTG
This sequence comes from Eptatretus burgeri, assembly GCF_056783735.1. Lineage (NCBI taxonomy): Eukaryota > Metazoa > Chordata > Myxini > Myxiniformes > Myxinidae > Eptatretus > Eptatretus burgeri. Next base: position 7,395,217 of record NC_140978.1, read on the forward strand.
AAGGAAGGGGGCGGAGCGAAGGACGGGGAAGAGCAAAGTCGAGAGGGTGGTGCTTAGAGACAAGTGGTGGGGGGGGGGGCAGATCACGTGTCGTGCCGGGTCAGATAAGGCGAGGGCATGAAAAAGAATCTTAAGAAAGAAAGCAATGTACAAGATGTCCCACAAAAAAAGTTCTTTATTTCTGGCGTTCTGCTCGAAGACAGCCCGCAAGACGAGGATCACATTCGTCAGTTGCCTTTCCCTCGGCAGAAATTGACAGAGCAGGAATTTTAAATTTGTTCATTATGCCGGCGATGGCTCGCCTACTCTTCACGAAGGACATCCGATTTACGACGCACTTTGTGATGTCTCGTGCTGCCTGCAAAATACCAGGATGGCAGTTCACAGCTGGGCTGACATTCGGTATTAAAGAACCTGCACTCATCACGTGGCTGGAAGCTTTTCTCACCGAAAGACAACAAACAGTCATTGTGAAAGGAGCCAAGTCGGATTGGGCAGATGTACTCAAGAGACTAACGAACACAGGGGTCATGTCCAATTTGTCAACCCTATCAATGAGCTGCCTGCTTTAATCCATTTACAGGTTTCCAAGTCCAAACAAATGATGCCCAATTGTATTATATGGACCACCTTTCGATCAAATATCGACTTCAGTCATCCAGAAGGACCTATAATCGAGATAGTGCCATGCAATGGTCACAATTATGGTGACTTCCCTTCAATCTGAACAAATGCAAGACTGCACCTGGGGAGATTCTGCACCTGGGTAGAGGTAACATGAGGAAGTCATACCGCATGGGGGTAATGGAGACTTTTGGGATGTGATTGAGGAGAGGAGACTGACCTTGGAATATTCATGGATGTCGAGTTGACCTTCCATAGGCATGTGTCAGTTCAGCTTAACAAGGCCGAGCAAACTTTTGAGCTAATCAAACCATCCTTTGTGAGTCTTGATGAAGAAACCTGCCCTGTGATGTTCAAGGCACTCATGGTACACCAAGCTGTTGGACTAATGGCAATATCTTGCTGGACATCATTGAAGTTAAGAAGGTCCAGAGACGAGCTATACAGGGATGATTCCCATTCTCCACAAACTTTTATATCCAGAGAGATTCCGGCGTTTGAATATGCATTCGCTTTTGTGCCGCTGTGGTGGTGACATGATCCAAATGTTCAAGGTGTTCTTTTTTTTGTATACCTTGTCGAGGCTCGTATGAGAGCTAACACACAATGCACAGCAAGGGGGGCATGAGTCAAGAGGGGCGGGAGTGGGAAGGACAAAACAGTGGGGAACAGAGACATGAGGAGATCTGTGGAAGGGAGAGGGATGGGGCGGAGAACATGGGGTATACAAGATGGACATTACAGGGACTTTCAGGAAGGAAAGCATGGAATTTGAAGGAGGTGGGTTTGGGGTGGATTAACGGGGGTAGAAAAGATCGAGGATTTGGATTGGGGACAATACGAGGTGGTGGTGAACAGCTGTTTTGAAGGCCTGGAGGGAAGAATGGGATTGAACAGAGTGAGGGAGTTTATTCCAAAGGCGGGAAAAAAGAGGAATGAAAGAGTGAAGGTGAGCAGTGATTTGTGATTTTGGTAGTTTTACCAGAAGGGGGTTGTTGGCAGACCTTGAGCACCCTGCAGAAATATGGTGGGGACAAATCGCAGACACAGCAAGGATGGTGGGGGGGCGAGACCGGAGAGGAGGCGGTTGAAGACAGAAAGACCACTGACCTGCTTGCAGTGAGAGAGTGAGAGGCCCAAAGACTGAGCCTCATCACGGGAGATGCCAATGATCCGAAATGCCTTAGTTTCCACAGCGTGAAGCAGAGAAAGGTGGGAGGCCGGAGCATCAGCCCAGAGCAGAGAGCAGTACTCCATTAGGCTGTGCATGAAAACTTTGTATGTGGTCAGGAGCTCAGGTGGGCTGAGGAAGGACTTTGCATGGCGGAGGATTCCCAATCGGCGACTGGCTTTGGAGACCAGGTTTGAAATGTGGCCTTCCCAGAAAAGATCATGGCAGATAGTGAGATCCAGACGCTTGAATGAAAAGACTTCTTCCAGAGGATTGTTGAGAAAGTGGATGGGAGGGGGGGTTCCAAACGGTCCTTTAGGAGAGACATAGTGAGAGTGTGTTATATGGAATAGACCAGATTACGCTGCAGTCGTATTTCTTCGCTCCTGCGGAATGCCTTTCAATATGAGGCCACTACCTTAAACTCCTTGTACAGGTTGGAAGTGAGGAAGGATTTCTTTCGTCAGTATTCCCCGTAATGTTGTGGATGCTCAATCTGTTGAAGCCTCTAAAAGGGGTCTTGCATCGAGACGAGATTTGGTGGCTTGTGTTTCAACTTGCACTGATTGTCACTGCTGAGCCATCTAAACTGCAGAACAAATTTAACCCAATTCCACTCAACCATAGTTGAGTTCAACCACTCAACCAGCAGATCAACAGGACTACCTTCACTTCCATAGATGTGATGATGATGGTGGTGATGATCTCAGGCTCGACAACTTACAGGCGAGTGTGCCTAACTCGAGGCTATCCAGCCAACCTCCATTAAAAAGTTCCACAGTTTTAAATACTTAAAACGTTTACTTTTTGCCCGATGATGAGACTGGCATCGGTGCAATTGAGAGCAACACAAAAAGTTTTATAGTTGGTAATCTTCAAGAAGCTTTAGTTCTAAAATGTCTCAAAATGATAGCACACTGAGCTGTCATGATATTGTGATGGTTGAGAGTCCAAAGAGGACTTTGTGCACCTCCTGGATAGAAACAAAGTATCTACACATACACATAGGATTTCAAGTTAGTTGTTTAATCCTATTCTGTTTAGCTCTTAAGTATAGGCTGTCTTAGTCTTAGTAAGACATCATCCTCGGTCAAAAATTTCAACGGATTCATGATCAGCGTGAAAAATGGCCATAAAAAAAAACACTCCTTTCAATGGGACAACAGAGAAAAAGTCGATGTGTGCCCCCACCCTACCATTAGCACACTGGCACCATGTTTACTGAGATGCTGTACGGTGCTGTATGCGCCAAGCATCGAGAAGACCAAGTGATGAAAAACAACAAGATATGTGTTTATGAGATTCAGGATGTGGTTCTGGTGTATTCCTATCTAAATTAGGTTCACACGTGCAATTGAAATCTCCTCCGATACAAATACAGTGATAAAAGACTAAAGTATGGAAGTAATTAGCCAGATGTGTAAAAAAATCTTTACGAGCCCCGCTCTCACGAGGAGCATAGACATTAAGTAAGGTGAGGTGAAATCCTTGATACACGAACTTTAATGATGCTAAGTGTCCTTTAACTATTTCAAGGAAACTATACGAGTCAGGAACAAACCCTGGACGAAGCATAAAGGCAACACCCACCGAGACAGAAGACAAATTACTGAAGAAACAAAGCCCCTTGTTAAGGCAGAGCCAGTCAGACTGTGAAGTCTCCGTTATGTGCGTTTCTTGCAACAAACAGACATCCACATGTTTCCGAAGCAACACGTTTTTAACTTGGATCTGACGCAAATGGTTAGCACCACCCCCATTCATGTTTAAGGTGCCAAAAAGCACTTCCTTCCTTTTCATCCCGTATCAGGGGGGTTTGGCAGCTGTTGAGAACATTCTAAACCTGCTTTTGTAATAAAAACTTCCTCAGTCTGTGAATTTGTGGTTTAGTTATTTCAAAATTTTTAGAGTTCCTAATTATACACTTTGCAGTCTGCATGAAGGAAAGCAAGTCAGGAAAGTGTTTATGAATGATGACATTCCGCTGCCGAAACGTCTCATTCAGAAAGGATACAATAACCTGCGGAGATATCTGTAAATGATCAGATGATGACTGTGACAGATCAGTCACCTCCATGTCATCATCATCTGAAGCAGACAGCCCAGATAACCTTCCACGAGATTCGTAAGTATCACCCTGGACCTTTACAAACACATCTAAGAGGGGTACCGAGTGATGCACGGTGGTACTTTGCGAGTCCTGTTTAACACTTTCATCAACATGAGGTGGGGCCTCTAATCCACCATCTTGTACAACTACATCGGGCACCTCTACCGAGGCCACACAAACTGTATGTTGATCATTTGTTGGGGCGGGAACATCGCATGGAGCTGCAACACTATTTCGGTCTGTCTCAGGAAAACCGAGTGCTGATACCTCCCGACATTCTACACACGGTTCAGTAACACCAAGAGACACTTCACCGCTATCTGAAGGACCCAGACCACACTGTACACTTTGAAATACATTCTCGTTATTGGAAACCATTCTATCCTTTTTTTCATTCCGATGAGATTCCTCAGTTACCGGAACAACCGTATCCAGTACGACTACCTTGGGAGAGCTAGTGGGGTCACGAGGAGCTTTGACAATTGACAAAGCTAACCCTAACCCTAACCCTAACCCTAACCCTAACAGCTTGGACCATACCTAATCCCCCCACCAAGTTTCGTCGAAATCCGTCCAGGAGTTTTTCCGTAATACTGTTCACAAACAAACAAACAAGACAGGGGTGAAAACAGTAACCTCTGTCCATCTTCGATGGCGGAGGTTAATAAATTTTTTCCCCAAACCCTGTTCTCCTTTAATACATCAAACAAAAAAGAATGGTTAGCACTGTCAAGAGCTTTTTCTTGATCTAAAAGGAATAAACCCAAACCAGGAGATGCAGTTCGACCAAGACTGATTAAGTCTCTCACCAAAAAAATATTATCGTATATGGAACGTTCTGGAACACAGTATGATTGATCAGTGCCAATCAAGAAAGAGATGACTTCCTTTAGACGGGTTGCAAGTGCCTTTGACAATATTTTATAGTCCGTGTTGAGGAGTGACACAGGCCGCCAACTTGCGGTCTCATGCAGGTTTCCTTTCTTCGGAAGGAGACACAAAACTGCCCCCTGGCAGCTCAATGGCAATTCACGTTGTTCAACACTCTCCTGAAAGACCTCAAGAAGAGTAGGGCCAAGAATGTCCCAGAAAGCCTTATAAAATTCAGCTGGAAGGCAGTCAAGTCCAGGGGCTTTCCCATCCTTGCTATCCTTGAGCGCAGCAGAAAGTTCTCCAAGAGAAATGCCAGGCTCAAGCAATTGCTGTTGGTCTTCAGACAGAGAAGGGAGCTGTTCAAGCATCACATTCCTGTTCTCCTCATTCACAGTTCTTTTTGCGAAGAGTTTAGGAAAATAGTCTTGTAGTTCATGCTTGACATCATTCTGGGAGGTCAACAAATCACCACCAGAAGAACGCAAAGCATGGATTTGTTGAGAGGTCTTGACCATTTTTTCCAAATTGAAGAACCCTTTGTTTCGTGTGTCAAGTTGGATTTTTTCATTCCGCAGTCGGACGAAAGCACCGGCCGCCCGCTCTTTCACTATTTCAGCCAGAAGGGTCCTTTTCTCCGACAACTGCTGGAAATTCCCGCTAGACAATCCAGCTTTCTGCTCACAGATAAGTATATCGTTTTTTAAAGCAGATATCACACCAAAAGCGTTGCATGTGCTGTAAGAGCAGTATAGTTGGCAAAAACATTTGATTTGGGACTTTGTGCAGTCCCACCATTGTCTTAAGTTCAAATATGAACCCTTTTGTGACTCCCATTTTTCCCAAACCATTTTAAAATCTTCTATAAAATGTGCACTTTGTAAAAGTTTCAAATTAAAAGTCCAATATGCACTTCCACAGACATGATGAGGAAAGCCACACACCATAACAATCATGTGATGATCGGAAAAACCAGACAGCCTGATATAAGAGTTCTTAACAATGTTTACCATTTCATGATTAACATGAAATCTGTCTCGGCGAGCCATCGTCAAAACATTTCCTGATGCACAAACCCATGTATACTGACGAATATTACGGTTTTGTACCCGCCACACATCCACCAGTTTAAACTTTTTGACGAGCTGTGCCAAAGGCCTTGCACTGGGTGGATGAGGCTCACAAGTGTTCCGATCAAGTTGTGGGTTGAGGATGCAGTTGTAGTCACCCTGCAGACACAAAACATGGTTAAGTCAATGGTGCTTACAAACTCTGCCAACTTGTACAGAAATGCACCTCTTTCAGAGTTAGCACTAGGACAGCAAACATTTGTCATGAAAATCTTTAGGTTACAACTGACAAATTGCACAGACAGTAAGTAACCTTTGCAAATTTCCTTACAAGTTATCTCCGAAGGCTGGAGTCGAGGATGAAACACAATTGCCACACCAGCCTTGGCCTCAACAAGCGCACTCGAGAAAAAAAGACAACCTTTAAAGATTTTACACCACTCATCCTCAGAAGACTGATTTGCATGCGTCTCCTGTGGCATTAGCACATCAATTTTTTTTCATTTTGGAAGAGCTGAAATACCTGGAGGCGACGCACACAACTGCGGCCTCCATTGATGTTCAGGGATGCTACTTTTATCTCCATTCTGTTCGTTATTCTTGAAGCTCTTTACCAGCCCGAGTAACACATTTCCTTAACCTTTGGAATTGAGGATCTGACGCGTTAACCTGATAAGGTTCACGAACCATACCCCTTGCAGTTTTAATGAAATCGTGTAAATTCGGGAAGTAATCTTTGATTTTTACGTCTTTTCCTGAATGTATCATCCAGGAATTTAATCACATTTTCTTGAGACACTAAGGTTGTGTCGTTTCCCTCGTCATCCTCTTGAGAGTTTAAAGCACTGAAATGTGGGGTAGAAGAGGTTTCATCTGAATCAAGTGCTTCATCTATGGCCTCTCCTATTACTTGTGGAACACTTACTTTTGGCTCAACAGAAAGTTCTGCTCTGTTTATGGACCCCCTCCGAACTTGCCTTGCCCATGTCCTAGTCCGGTGGTTTAGCGCCAATGTTGGGCAAGATCATGACATGCTGGATTAAAGCGCCACATTTTGCACACTTACTATACAGGTCCCATAGAAACATTCTAGAAGGGGGTGCCCGGTCTGGGGTGCCAAGGTCAAGGTCAGGCCGAGGTCAAAGGTCACATGGTGTAATACTGTATAAATACCACATACAACATAGGCTTTTGTTAATCTGGAAGGTTTTCACCTTGCCGCAGTTGTGCAGCAGTTGTTAAATGTGGGATTGGAATAAGTCAAGCATGTTTTTATTCTTGTTACGTTCCCACGCCCCCCAAAAATGTCACTTTTCCCTCCAAAATGGTCAAATTTTCCCCAAAGGTCAATGTTTTTTGCCATGAGGCCAAATTTGCCCCGAGTATATCCGATCGCAGGTTTATAATTGAGGAACAATTAACAAGTTTTCCTCACCCTGGCTTTTTTATTTTTACCACTCTGTCTGTAATTGCTTAAACATAATATATGTGCTTGTCTTGGTCTCTTTTCAGGAAGACGAATATAGATCCCAAGCAGAATGGATTGGGGAAAAGTGCATAATATGTGGTTTGAAAGATGGTGATTTAAAGTGTCCTGCTGAAAGGTCAGATGGAGAAGGACCGGCTTCATATGATGATTTCCTGCAGAATGTGAACAGATTTCGTGAACTACAAGCACTTCCAGTTGAGTTAGCCTACAGCGGATGTGACACTGCTGCTGAACTTCTTGAAAATCGTGCAAAATGGCATAAAGCATGTAAACTGAAGTTTGCTAGCTCTAAGCTTGAAAGAGCAAGAGATAGATATACTGAACAGGATGAAAGAAAGTCGAAACGCCAAACACATGAGTCATCTTCAACTCTGAAAGACTGCATCTTCTGTAGAAAAACTCAAGGCAAGATGCATAACTGTTCTACTTTAGGACTGGATATGACACTCAGAGATATGGCCACAGCATTGAAAGACAAAAACTTGCTAGCAAGAATTGCAGGAGGTGATTTAGTAGCTATTGAAGCTAAGTATCACAATAAATGTCTAACAGCTTTCAAGAATCGCTATAGAAGTATGGAAAGAGAAAAGCAGGAAGACAATACCACATCCACTATTGATCAGAAAATGATGCAGGCTCGAGTGTTTGCAGAGCTGGTTTCTTATATAGAAAGCAGAATTGAAGATGGAACTCACATATTCAAACTTTCCGAGATCCATACATTGTTTGAACAGCGACTTGACATTCCAGGTGTCAGAAAAACAATCAATAGGTCAAGGCTCAAGAATCAGCTTCTTGCACACTTTGCAGCTGACTGCCTCGAACAGTCAGATGGGCAGAACACTCTCCTTGTATTTAATGAGGGGCTTCAGCAAATTTTGAAGGCAGCAATGGCATCACGTGACTTTGATGAAGAAGCTCTCTCCATGGCCAGTGTAGTGAAAACAGTACGGAAAGAGATATCTCATGGAGAATTCTTTAAATTCTCTGGCACATTTCCCACTGACTGCCAAGAAAGTTCAGTTCCCACTTCTCTCAAAACACTGGTATCTATGCTTCTGTGTGGTAGCAACATCAATGACCAAAGCATTGCACATTGCCAGGCCTGCCTCTCAATCTGCCAAAATATACTCTTTAACTACAAAGGAGAGGCTTCAAGTGTGTCCAAGTCACGCCATACAAAGGACCGTGAGCCTCCCCTTCCTCTACAGATTGGTTTGAATGTACACACACCTACATGCAGTAAGAAAATGTTGACACAGCTGTACGAGATGGGCATGAGTGTCAGTTATGAACGTACCTTAGAGGTAGAAGACTGGCTTACCACAGCTGTGTGCCAACGCTTTGAAGATGATGATTCAGTGTGTCCACCACAGATTCGTGATGGTATTTTCACAGGAGGGGCTCTCGACAACATCGACCACAAGTTGTCTTCCACAACAGCCCAAGGATCTTTCCATGGGACAAGTATTAGCCTCTTTCAGTTCCCGACTGTCACCAACCCTGGTACCAGCAGACCGGCTATCACTGTTCCCCCTCCTGAACGTACCGGAACACCATCTCTACCAGACAACTACCACATTGTACCAGACGTGGCTTGCAATATTGATGGTGTAGTTGTCTCAGAGGCTGGTATTTCTGACATTGATACCCTTGACATCGACAGACATCTTGAATAGGCCAAGAAAGAAGAAACGCAATGGGTCCAGCAGAGTATTCAGATCCTCTCCAAAGACACAATATGTACAGACGAATACATCTCATGGGCTGCATACCATGCATCGCATCAACCAGAGCCTACAGACCCGATAGGCATTAGTGCCCTCTTACCACTCTTTCTGGAGAAAGCTGCAACCATTTCAATGGTTAGACATGGAATGACCATTATACAGCGTGAAACAGAAAAATGCAATCCAGGACAGATACCCGTCATTGCACTCGATCAACCACTCTACGCCCTGGCTAAGTATGTGCAATGGACGTGGCCACAGACATTTGGTGAAGCGTTTTTTGTTGTCATGTTTGGAGGCCTCCACATAGAAATGGCTTTGTGGATGATGGTTGGAGACCTGCTAGAAGGAAGTGGTTGGAATACAGCTCTGAGTGATGCAGGTGTTGCTTCTGCAGGAACTGCAGACTCCTTCCTTCATGTAACTCACTTGACAAGGATGAGGCATGCCCATCAGATCAGTGCACTTTCCCTTGCCAAACTGCAGCAAGGTGCATGCCTAGAGAAGCTAGACCTTCATGATGAAGCAGCCTTCAATGACTGGAAGAAAGAAATGTGTGCAAAGAATCCCACCTTTGAGTACTGGGACATAATTCTGCAATTAGAAATCCTGGTCCTCATCTTTGTTCGTTCTCATCGTGAGAGAAACTTCTCACTCTTCATTGCTGTACTTGAGACATTGACCCCCCCCCCCCTGTTTCTTTGCCTCAGACCACCCAAATTACACACGCTGGATTTCTGTGCATATCAGGGACATGAAATCCCTACCCGACGGTATCAGAGATGACCTACAGAAGTTCTGGGTCTTCGCCAAGACACAAAGAAAATTCTCTACCATGCCGCTGGATCAAGCACATGAGCAAAACAATGGACGAGTGAAGGACACTGGTGGAGCAATTGGATTGACAGAGAACCCTGCAGCATTCAAGAGATGGATGGTGTCAGGTCCTGAACAGGCCAGACTACTCTCAGAGTTTGAAGACCAGTACACCACTCACGAGACTACTGACACCCAAAAGCATGAACAGGGGGCTTCAACTCAAGAATTGGTCAAGACGAAAGTCAATAAGCTCTGTGCAACAATTACATCGATGGGTAACCCTTTTCTGGGAGATTCACAAGAACTCATGACAATTGACAGTCACAATTGTCTTGATGAAGCTGCGGCCAATACCCTGCATACAATGGAAGCCTGAGCGAAGGAACAGTACAAAGCCTATGTTAAGGACGTCCTTGTGGAGAGGACTGTGTCAATTCATTATCCAATCAAATGGAATTGACTGCTTCTTTTCAAACAACTTCATGCTAAATCTAAATCAAAGACGAAACAGCAAATGGAGGACATCAAGAGCGACTACAGTCTCTTCAGCAAGCTGTTCATCTCCAGCCAGGTTCGTGATGCCGATATGGATGAGTTCTTCTCTCATGAGAATCATCCCTGGCCCCCATCCTTGAGTCATCATGGTAAACTCCAACTGCCAAGCTCTAAATCGCAGTTACTGGATCTCCTGAAGCCCAGCAAGCAGCCAGAAGCTCCTACACAGTTTGATGTTAAAGTGTTTGATGGCCCAGCGGTAGTGCATGCTCTTCCTTGAGGTGACACAACAACATTTGGTGAGGACAGTGGTGGAAACTTCATATGCTGGTCCAATCACCAGCTTCGAAGCTGCAAGCGGATGGACATTGTGGGACACCTACAGGGAGGGCAGCCTGAAGGATACTACTTGCGAGAAGAGAGGGAAAGGCGTGAGAAAGAAAGTCGCCCCACAGACAAAGATGCCTGGAAACTTTGCTACATTCCTACAAGAGTCCAAGAACAAGGAAGAGCTGTTTGCTTTGCTGACAGAGGAAGTTACCGCCTACGAGTATCCAGTTGACAAGGAAGTGTACATCACCTCTAGACAATCAGTTGTATCCAAAGGCAGCAGTGAACCTATGCCAGCAACCGATCATGAAGAGGCCGACTCCAGAATGTGCCTTCATATCGCAGATGCTTTACAAAAGGGTGCAAAGACTGTTATGGTCAGAACAGTGGATACAGATGTTGTGGTCATTCTGGCTGGCATATTCTTTGACCTTCTACAGAAACATCCTGATGTTCAGCTGTGGGTAGCATTTGGAAAAGGAAAACACTTCAGGTTCTACCACATCAACTCCCTCTGTGGTGAACTCGGTGAAGGGAAATCCAGAGCACTTCCATTCTTTCATGCCTTCACTGGGTCAGATACTACATCACAGTTCAATGGAAGGGCAAACAAGTCATCTTGGGAGGCCTGGAGGGCATTTCCTACAGCTACTGAAGCCTTCCACTTCCCTATGCAGTATCCTTTCACGCCAATGTCGGTTGAATCGCCTCTCTTCAAAGTCATAGAACAATTAACCTGCATTTTCTATGACAGCAAAACCTCATCTGACAGCGTCAATGACCTGAGGAAGAAACTCTTCCCCTGCAAAGTACAAATGATGCAGAATCTCCCAGCATCTCAGGCTGCTCTGATCCAGCACACAAACCGGAGTATATACCAAGATAGCATCTGGTTGATGAGCCTGACAACTGAACAGAATGTCCCTAGTCCTGATGCTTTCAGTTGGACTAATAACGACAACACATGGAAACCACTGTGGACAACAATACCAGAGGCCGCAAAATGCTGCAGACAGCTCATCAAGTGTGGCTGTAAGGCCACTATGAACCACTATGCTCAAGGAGATACACATGCAGTAATACAGGCTTGGAGTGCACAGCACTCTGTGAGTGCAGGGGAAGTTGCACTCGCTGAGTATGGCATATAACTGATATCCTTAGCAGAACTCAATTGGTCAGTTTTATCCAAATTGTAACTAATAAGGGTTGGTGCATGAGTACAAAAGGTACTTTTGAAGCATGATTTACATTTTAACCTTGATAATATACATTATGACGTCATTTGGATTTTTCTCACAGGTGGTGGTATATTTCCCAACAGATAGTCATCACGTAAACCACATAATTATGAGTTTTTATGTAGTAAGATGTTGTAAACCAAGCTCAAACATTCTTTTTTTATCATTACATGCATGAATTCAGATACAGTTATAGAGGTACACTTACGTAAATTACGTCAATGCTGACAACTATAGGTGACAGTAAACCTTTTGCAAGTGTTCCCATGATGCACTATACCCTCAGAATAGTGTTTGATGGGAAGACTTGCGAAAGGTCTTTAGTGGGATGGCATTTTATTAACTATGACGTCAGAAATAGTAACTGCAGCCAAACTGTAGTTAACAGTTTAGATAGTGCCTAATATTTATCTAATGAAAAATCTCTTGCAGCAGTATCATAAGAAACATATTGAAAAAAGGTCTAATTGTAAAATTAGGTCAGCCTGGGATACAATGTGGCAGCCAATTTGAATTTATGCAAATAAGTTGTCCAAATATTTTTCCAAGTTATCTTGTGTGGTTCTTTGTATTTAAACCTCCTAAATCACCCTTACATGCAATTTAGTAGTATTTATATGTGGTCAGAAATGCTCTTCAGGCGGCCATTTTGGAAATTGGCGGCCATTTTGGAAATTGGCGGCCATTTTGGAAATTGGCGGCCATTTTGACCTGGACATGGCAGACTGGGCACCACCCTCTATAATGCTTCCATGGGACCCAGACAACCAGTGTGCAAAGTTTGTTGCATTAATCCAGCGTGTCATGATTTTTTCACTGAGCCACCGGACTATTCCCCTCTACAACCCTCTTACATCATTATCTGTGAGGGAGGGATTGACATTTAACTCACAGGGATTTTCCCCTTTATCTATTTCTCCATCACTGTCAGACATAGCTATCAACTCGTCTGAACAAGTTTGGCTAACAGGACAAACACTTAAAACATCCTGAGATACTTCACTGTTCTCTGTGTCCCACTCAGAGTCGGCTAGTGGAACAAGCGAAGTTTCCACATCCGCAAATGACTCCGGTACCACCAAGGGGTTTCCAATCCGAGACGTACCTTGGAGATCCACCGAGATACACGATCTGGACATTATTCTGCTCCTTAGCATCAAAGGCATCAACATTTGACCGTTTTGGGGCTTTTGCCTGGTATCCGTAACAGATACCTCCATGTCGTCCACACTTTCCTGTACAGTGGATGGTAAAGGAGAGGAAGCAACCACTTTCACTTCCTCGTTTGGTGGGGGTGGATTAATTACGTCACGATTACACACCCTCTCTCCAACGCCGGTCGTGGTGGACGAGTCCAATTGTCGAACGCCTCAGCCGGTGGGGGGCGGGGCGAGGCTCCCAATTCACCTTCTCCCCATTAGTTTGTGGTGAGGAAGAATCGCCCCTCACCACACCTTCACTTTCTTGCGGTGTAACCGCATTGGCACAAACACTCTTCACATACCCGTAAGCTCCACACCCAAAACACGTCATAACCTCTGAGGAGGCAAACATTTTATATTCAAACCCGTCGATTTTTACACCGAGTACAACATTCAGTGTATTTCCATTTTCAGGTAGTATCATATAAACCACTCTTTTAAAGGACATGACGGGTTTAAATTTATCGCTAACATGGCGCATCGGCACCATAGAGATCCTCGACACAACCTTACCGAACTTGTTTAACTGGTTACACAAGTCCTGGTTCCTTATAAATGGTGGAATATCATTAATGTTAACTTTAACTGTTGGGGCCTGTAAAGCGAACACAGAGATGTAAGTGTTCGGTTCGATGAACAGGCCAAGCTCAACCACCCTGGCGACCATGTGTTCCTCCGACACAAACACCACAAACTTCTTATTCATGCGAGAAGCAGCACGAATATTATGTAAACCGACGATGTTACCAATGGTGGAAAGCACATCGTTCAGTTCCACCTCACTGGGAGGGAAGCAAAAAACAGCGTTTTTACGAGTTAGTGACTCGAACATCTCGACATGGAAACGTTCACCCGCCATTCTAACTCAAGAAAACAAGTTAGTAAACTTTATCGGGAGAAATAAGGCATTTTCACAAACACCAAGAAATCAACGATTAAAGTTGAGAATTAACAAAGAACACGGTCGAAGTGAACGAGAAAAACCTCCCCCGGCGGCCATGACAGGCCTTCGGCCTACGATTTTCTGGACACGAGACCGTGGGCTCTCTTTCTTCTCCAGACAGGAAGGAAAAAAAACCACAGGGAAAGTCCACAAGTAGAAAACGAACACATGGGAAATGAAAAATGTGGAAAGTGGAAACACCAAACAGCACGGCAGAGGAGGGGTACTCACGACACGAAGCAAGGAGCGGCCATGACAGTACACACAACGTACCAACAGCCAGCAGGGGCGGGGGCAAGATAGAGAGAGAGAGACAGACAGACAGACAGACAGAGAGAGAGAAAGAAAGAGAGAGACGGAGAGAGAGAGAGAGACGGGGAGGAAAAGAGACAGAGAGACAGAGAGAGACAGAGAGACAGAGAGACAGAGAGACAGAGAGAGAGAGAGACAGAGAGAGAGAGAGAGAGAGAGAGAGACACAGAGAGAGACAGAGAGAGACACAGACACAGACACAGACACAGACACAGACACAGAGAGAGAGAGAGAGAGAGAGAGAGAGAGAGAGAGAGAGAGAGAGAGAGAGAGAGAGAGAGAGAGAGAGAGAGAGAGAGAGAGAGAGAGAGAGAGAGAGAGAGAGAGAGAGAGAGAGAGAGAGAGAGAGAGAGAGAGAGAGAGAGAGAGAGAGAGAGAGAGAGAGAGAGAGAGAGAGAGAGAGAGAGAGAGAGAGAGAGAGAGAGAGAGAGAGAGAGAGAGAGAGAGAGAGAGAGAGAGAGAGAGAGAGAGAGACGGGGAGGAAAAGAGACAGAGAGAGACAGAGACAGAGACAGAGACAGAGACAGAGACAGAGACAGAGACAGAGACAGAGACAGAGAGAGAGAGAGAGAGAGAGAGAGAGAGAGAGAGAGAGAGAGAGAGAGAGAGAGAGAGAGAGAGAGAGAGAGAGAGAGAGACACTTTTGACTTTTGTTCTCCTTTATTGCAAGGAAGTTCGTACAGGCATCAAAAAAAAGGCAACCAGGAAAGGAAGGGGTAACAAAGAAGTAATATTTTAAAATTATAAATTGATGGTCAGAGCACCACCAACCGTGTTACATAAAGATTGCTTCGCACACCACCGGTTTTTAAATAAAACAGGATCTTGAATTTCAAACTCAAAAAGAACACGTGACGTAACCAATGCTTTAAAAATAGTTAAAACGTCATCAGCTAAAATGTGTGTTCTGCAGTTTTCGTTTCCTTGATAAATATATGGCTAGTTTTGTCTCAGAACACAAAAAATTTGCTAAAAGACATTCATTTCTGCATTGATACAAGACATTGAAACCAAATATAAAAACACAATGCGTAAAAGTCAAACCGAGCCCCCGAATCACACGCGACATAATTCCAAAAAGCGAGGCCAACCTTGAACATTCAATGAAAATGCGAAAAATGGTCTCTGGGGTGTCACAAAAGGGGCACAATTCCGAGTTTCAGGACATATATGGTGGGACAGAATGTTACAAGGCAGGATGTTGTGCGCTAGCCGCCATTGTAGATCGCCTGAGCGCTTGACAATCAGTTCTTTATACATCACCTGCCATTTAATTGTTGTGGAAACGTTAGCTTGAAGCAGCGCTCGCCAATGAGCTTGTGGCTCTGCAGGTTTGCCAGGAAAAAGGGTGAGAACACATAGATTGTACACTGAGGATTTCCCCATCTGGTTAAAAAACCTAAAACTTTGAAATAAAATTAAAAGTATGAAGTCAAATCAATCAAAATAATCTCAAACAAATAAAGAACTAAACAGGCATTGATAGAAAAATAGACAAAGAGCAGATGCTTATAACGATGCCTTACTTAACAATTAAACACGAGACAAGGGTACCCAGCAGATCATTCGGGGGGGGGGGGGGGGGAAGAAATCCGGTCTGGGCTTACCAAGGCAGAAGTCATGGTGCGTCCAATAAAATATCCCAAAATGTGTGAGCGTGCCTTGGTCCACTGCCAGCACCCTGCCTCGCTGTGCACCCACCCACAAACAGGCCCGAACACCAATCGATGTCACGTCGTCACCCCCAGGAACCAGGGACGCCAAGAATCAGGTACGCCAAGAGCAGGTACCGAGCAGAACCAGCAGGAACGGTCCAACCATCAGGAGCTATCAGGAGCCGGAACCAACGGACAGCTGTAAGAAGCTGTGAGGAGCTGTCAGCGATGGTCTGGAACTGTTACCAACCGTCAGGAGCGAGAAGGAACCGTCACGAGCTGTCAACAATAGTCAGGAGCTGTCAGGAATTGTCACCAACTCTCGCCAATGGTCAGGATGACGGTCCTCTAGTCCTTTTTATAGTCAACCAGTCTGGGCAGATCCTCAAGCAGACCTCAGCCAAATCCAGCTTACCTCTTGGCGAATCGATGCACGTGACCAACTGTCAATGTTGCGGTCATCCCTTCCTTATTCAGCCAGACACGAACAAGAGCCAGCCAGCATCCATAGAGCTGCCAAACGGGACGCCAAACGTCGATAGAAAAAGATGGATGTCAACGTTGCTGAAAGAGAGGTGGGTGAAGTAAATGATCCACAGCCGTTTAGGAAAAGCCCATGGCATGCATAAAATCAAATGTCCTGTAAGTTCTGAGTGTAAATAAATCGTCTACCTCCACGCCAATGTGTCCCGATGGAAAGGGGGGAAGAATGAGTCATTTGGGCTAACAGCTATCTCTCGTGTGCAAGAACGGATTGTAGAGATAAAGGCCATCCCATAAGAAAGGGAATCTGTTCTATACCCTTCTCCAATGCATCAGAGTTAGAATCCCACCAGACAAGGGGATGGGTCTATCCTGGACATGCATTTATGTAAATAACTGTCTGAGGACCTGAATGTTGTATACATTAGTCAGATCCGAGTCTGAAATCCATAACACTACCCCTTCCCCTTTCCCAGACTCGCCCCGTTTTGTCTAACAGCTGGAGACATCTGTTAGAAGTTACATCATTGCCATTAAAAGTTAGCATTACTGTGTGAAATGCAGGTGAAGTTACCCCTACCTCGTACGTTTTGACTCGACTCTTTAGTGTGTGCAACATTTTAAATGAGATATGTTCCACCTGATGCATTTGGAACTATCTGACTCACACAAACAACCTTATGCTGCATCAAATTTGCGGGAATTTTTGAAACTATAACATATAACCGGTGGGCTTCAATAATCTACACAACTATATATAATTTATGACCCAGGACCTACAGAAATTCAAAAGGAAAATTGTGGAGGGGGGACATCTGTTGACTTCTTGCCACCTTCATGCTCTTCGTGCCCTTCACCAGCAAAACCGAACAAAAACAAACCGGCAGGCCAATAACCGGCATACAGGCCATAAATGTTGTGGCCTTCTAAGCAAAAATGATCAAAAGAAGCAGCAACAAGAACCGAGCCACTTCCTCCACCGAGCTGTGTTTGTGCAGTTCATGGTCGTGGAAATTTGTGGCAAAAGAAGTGAATCAAAGTGGCATGAGACTGGTATGAGGCTGCAGCAAAGAAGGCAGTCCATAAGTACGGAAGCATGCTGCTGCAGTGAATGCAGTTCAAACAAAAGAAAACAAAACCACCATGATAATTGTAACGGTGTTACCTTGTATGAGGCTGCAGCGAGTGGCAGTCCACAGAACAGGTGGGGGTGGAATGCAGGCCACGGAGCAAATGGTGAAGTGAGGTGAGTGATGCAATGGACGCAGAGCAAGTGATACAGCAAGGTGAGTGATGCAATGATGGTCCTGGGGATGGTAAGACAAAGCAAAACAACAAGGCAAACAGCAAACAGCATGAAATGAAAAAAAAAGAAAAACAGGTAATGCCATCAAACACCAGGTTCGACCAACATGGTCGGCCGGTCCCTGGAGTGCACATTCCTGGGGCAGGAGTGGTGATGCCAAGAGAGAGAGAGCTCGAAGTTGGCCCTACTCGTCCACACACATCCAACGTCTTATCCCTCATAGACACAATCCTAGCCCCCCCTCTTTTTACAATTTGTTGCGACGTCTTGTCTCCGATATCCCACTGTCCCCATTGCCAAATTCATACCCAATCCCCCCAAGGTTCTATGGAAAGGAAAAAGAGCAGAACTACTGTACAGGCAATCTTATATTTACATCATGACACTTCTCATTCTCAAGTCCTTCAGGAGAGCAAGTCCAGCAGCCGGCGATCATCGTGACAGTGGATGGTGCGAAGGGGTCTTCATCAATCCGAATGACGCAAATATTGTTACACTTTTAAACTGTCCCCGGGGTTATACCCTGCCAAGAGGACACTATTAAACTATGGAGTTCTGAAAACCCAAATTCCCATCCCATATGCGTTGGTGCTCTTGCAATTTTGGGCCTTGCCCACCAAATTTTCTTTCTGTTCCGTCGCACAATTTCGAGGCTGGGCAGTGTGGTTCCACTGGTTGGTCTGCTTACCTGCATACTCACCGTTAGTACCCATGGGATGCTGGAGCCACCTCTGAGCTTGCCTGCTCCTCACCCAAACATAGGGGATGCCCTCACTGGCACTCCCCCCCCCTCGATGCCCACATGGCATTTTGACGCCCCAGGTCCCACTGCTTGGGTACCCGGGCACATTGAACACAAAGCTAAACACTACACCGACATGCCAGGCACCTCTCGTTGGGTACCTGCACCCACGAACACACCACTGGCCCCCTGTACATACCTACGGCTTCACCTGGCCGACGAGCACCCAGCGCACGGGGTGCCTGCTTAATAAGAACACAACACTAAGAAGCCACACCCACAGCTGTTCTATTATCCCCTGCGCCCCGCAAAAAAGAAGAAGAAACAATAAAAAAAAAAAACATTCTGCAATCAGCACCTACTGAAGAACAACATCCACATGTAATTTGCCTAATCCCCCGATCTAACTTTAAACGAACTCCCGGGGCATGAAGGGGTGATAATCACGAGATTGACGGTTGGTCACGTGCAACGATGCGTCAATAGGCAAGCTGGATTTGCTCTGCTTGACGCTCCGCCCAGACGAGAGACCCGCAGACTGCACATGCATTCAAAGAAGGGCTTGCAAATTAAGTTGATGAGGGGCAAGCTGGGCTCGCAAATGAAGGCGACGATAGGCCCGCAGATTCCGGCAACGAGAGGCCTGCACATGAAGGTGAAGGGGGCAAGGTGGGCCCGCCGCCCGCAAGTGTTGGCGATGATAGGCCCGCAAATGCCGTCGACGAGAGGCCCGCTGATGCCGGCGACGAGAGGCTCGCAGATCCAGGCGACGAGAGGCCTGCAGATGCAGGAGATGAGAGGACCGCACGTGCGGGCGACGAAAGGCCAGCAAGTGCTGACAACGAGAGGCCCGCACTTGCAGGCGACGAGACGCCGGCATGTGCAGGCAACGAGAGGCCCGCAGATGCAGGCGACGAGGGCCCGAAGATGCAGGTGAAGAGAGGCCCGCAGATGCATGTGACAAGAGGCCCGCAGATGCAGGCGACGAGAGACCCGCAGATGGTGGGACGCACTGCATAATCGACCGGGTGTCCACGAATGCCCTCAAATTCATTGACACCCGAAGGAAAATTAGAGTATAACCGCAAATATTATCAAATAATAACTCCAACAAACTTTTGCTCAAACATCTTGGATAAACACATTTCTTTCATTTTAAAACATATAGAACTGGAGGGGGAGCACTCGAGAGAGTGCAAAACCTCCGCCACCAATAATGCTGGGTCACTCAAGTGAACCTTATATCTTATTCATGATATATGATGTCAACAGTGCTGAGAGTTATAGTTCTTTTCTCCAACTTTTTTTTTAGGGGGGGGGGGTTGGAAATCACTTAAAACGTGTAAAAATGCAAAAAAGAAAAAAAATCGAACTTTTGTTGAAAAAAAAAGTTGCAAAATTTTTTTTTCTCTAACATTTTTTTTTGGGGGGGGGGGGTTGGAAATCACTTAAAACATGTATAAAAGCAAAGAAATTTTTTTTTCTCAAACAATTTTTTTTGGGGGGAGAGGGGGTTGGAAATCACTTAAAATATGTAGAAATGCAAAAAAAAAATTCTCTAACAAATTTTTTTTTTGGGGGGGGGGGGACCAAGTCCAAAATTTAATGGCATGATCCTTGGACCATACCTACCCCCCCCCCACCAAGTTTCGTCGAAATCCGTCGAGGAGTTTTTCCGTAATACTGTTCACAAACAAACAAAAAAACAAATAAATAAATAAACCAATGTCACCCGCAGGGTGACCCGTATCTTGCCAAAAGGTGACCACGTGTGACTTCTTTAAGGTCACACTGAGGTGAACAGAGCTGCTATCCACCAGGAGCGACTCCTTGAAGAATATCTGCCGACGAGAGATTCGGATGAGAATCGTTCTACAGAGTAACCATGAAAAATATGCTTTTGCCTCATGACGTCACCAAATGACGTCATAATGTCTCAAGCTTGACATACCAAGAAAGCACTCATCGAGGTGTTCAATTTGAGGTACTACACGATATGGTTCCTAAAACTTGAAAATTTGACCTTGGGGTCAAATATGTTTGACCTGAGGAGCTAACCATGAAGGTCAAGGCCAATCGCCACCAAAAACTAATCAGCTGAGCGCCAGACCATGAACTATATTCCCATGAAGTTTGAAGACGATCCGATCAAAATTACTCAAAAAATAAGGGTTTCGTCGACTCCCCTGATTTGCGACAAAGTGACCTTGACCTTTGACCTTGACCTTCAAAATTTTGTGCACTGAAAGGGACCTCTATAGGACTCTGATATGCGAAGTTACAAAAATTTCCAATGATAACTGTGCTCTGCAGAATTTTTTATACGTGATTACAGACAAACAAACAAACAAACAAACAAAAAAAAATAAATAAAATAAAAAACATACAAGCTGACTAACATATCTTGCAAAAACTTCGTTTTGGCAAGATAACAAACAAACAGAGAGAGGGGTGAAAACAGTAACCTCCATCCATCTTCGAAGATGGCGGAGGTTAACTAGAAAGAGCAATCAATGAGTGAAGACCCTCACCAGGACTTCTTTATGTGGTTTTCTGGTCCACAAGTTATCAAAGTACTCACATTCCAATTGATCTGTGCTTTCGATGGAGAGAAAAACAAACAGATAAACAAACAGACAATCAAACAAACAGATAAGCAAACAGACAATCAAACAAACAGACAAACAAGCAGACAAACGGCCGAAAATGTAACACCCACTCCTTTGGAGAGGGAAATCACAAAAATTTAAAATAAGTTTCCACATAAACACTTCTCTTTTGACTCTTATTTGTCACATCTTGGAAATATCATAAGGCAATGTAAAGCCAACATTTCAAAAATATCATGTGACTTGCAACGTGATGACTTGCATCATGTGACGACATAAATAGTGGAATATTTCTCATGTGAGATGCACGATGCAGTTTCTCATAAAATGTCGTTGTGAATGAATGACAAAGTCAATACAACACTTAAAATGGAAGTTCCTGTGACAATCAACAGACAAAAATGAATATCTCCTGATGAATGTAAAACAAGAAGGAAAATAAACCATCCAAAACCATGGCATCAAAGGGAAGAATTGACGGGCCCCATCCCCGCCCGTCAAAGTGATGGACATCCATTGTGATTTCCATCTCCACTTCACCGACACAGGAAATGAGTGAGGATTTTTCACCAACCTTGAACCTAATAAGGTGAAGAATTTCTGCTTCCTGATGTGCTCTTCAGAGTCCAAGCATTCAGTTAGCGTTGCCACTTGTTTTTCACTGTTAAACAATCTTCACGTGCACAGCAAACAAAACTGCAAATTTATTCTTGAGCTTCTTCATACTCATTCATATTCAGATTGGTGAAGCTCATTCGGAAAATAATTGGTCTCAGATTGTCGTGGATGATTTCAAATTCAAAAAATTTCAAGATACTTGTTAAAACAATGATCGTGAAGAACACGTAAATGTTGAGGTTGTTACAATAATAATAATGCCACATTGTTTGTAACAGTAAACAAGTGTGATGTTTTTCATCAAAATTATCTTCCAAAAACAGAACATTCGGGAATGATTGAAAATGTCACGTGGCATTGATTCAACACCAAAACAGCATCAAAGAATCAACTTCATTCGATTCCCACAATAAACCCAACATACTTTTTATCAAGCATCATTATTAAACACTTTCCCATCTCAGTTCAAAAACAAATACAATCACCAAAAGACGAAATATGAAATAAGGATGTCCATGTTAAATTAAAATGACAAATCTATTTTGATAAATAAATAATATTATTATCCAAAATTAAAGAGAATTGAGGAAAAATTGAAAACGGCACATTGCATTGATTGACACCCAAAGGAACATGACATTGGAACCTGAAATGTTTTAAAATAATAACCCCAACAAATTTTGAGAGGCCCGCAGCTTCGGCGACGAGAGGTCCGCAGGTTCAGCGACAAAAGGCCCACAGGATCGGTCAACGAGAGGCCCGCACTTGCGGGCGACGAGAGGTCCGCACGTGCAGGCGACGAGAGGCCCGCAGATGGAGGTGACAACAGGCCTGCAGATGCAGGCGACGAGATGCCCGCAGATTTTTGCGACGAGATGCCCGCAGATTTTTGCGACGAGAGGCCAGCAGATGCAGGCAAGAGACCAGCAGATGCAGGTGACGAGAAGCCACAGGAGATGCAGGCGACGAGAGGCCCGCACGTGCAGGTGATGAGATGCCCACAGGTGCAGGCGACGACAGGCCCGCAGATGGAGGCGACGAGAGGCCCGCAGTTTCAGGCGACGAGAGGACCGCAGTTTCAGGCGACCAGAGGCCAGCATATGCGGCGACGAGAGTCCCGCAGATACAGGTGACGAGGGCCAGCAGTAGTATTATGTGTGCAACATAATATGTTTACAGTACACAAGTTGTTTGTGACAGTACACAAGTATTATGTTGTTAAATTGAAACTATCTTCCAAAAACAGAATATCGAGTCATGATTGAAAATGTCATGTGGTTTTGATTCAACACCAAAACAGCATCGGAAGTAGCCAGTCATTAATGCCTGGTCACAAATGATTCCTCTCACTGGAAGGCACAGCGGAACTGCCAACGTCTTGACTCGTGATGAATTTGGTCTGGGTTTGAAGGGCAGGGGTACTTCTGACCAGGCCCCATCAAGGCGGAAAGCGAAGTGGGTCCCGTCAGTTGATACGAACGTCATATCCGAGAAGAGATTCGATGTTTGGGCGATTTGCGAAATCTGGACTGGTGAATGCAAAACTTTGTGATCCATGAGGGTTGGTGTGGAGCATGCACGGGAGTCAAGGCCACGGCGAATCTCCCAGGACCCTGGGGAAACAATTCCCTTGGCTGGGCGAATACGCACCCATTGTAGGACGTGGAGCTCGCGTGGCCCGTTCACAGGACCATGCTCTCCGAATGGCCATTCTTTCCCATGAGTATTTCTATCAGGGCCGAGCATGAAGTTTTTGAGTGTTTGTGTTTCCCATTGGAAGTTGGGGTGAAGACGATGAACAAGGCTGGTGGTTGTGGAAAGGGAATCTGGATTAAGTCTCATGGTGTTGGATCATGGCAATAGGGTGTCACTCCCCTTTGTTGGTAATCCTGCATGTGACTACCCACATCCACAGAGTTCCCTCGGGATCATTCTACTTCTTTCAACCTGTGCGATGGGAGTCAGGATTGAGAACAGGCAGTCTCACCGATCGATTTTACCCACAGTTGCCCCCTAAAGGGCAGTGTGCGTTCTCGACCTGCCCACCCACCGATGTTGAGCAGGGTTCCAAGGTCATTCCTTGGCCCGGGATCGCTGACTCCCAGGCATCTTGAGGGAGTTGAAGTGCGTCCCGGCAATCATGACCGCAAGGTCCTGGTTCAGGAGAAATGGGATCGAGTCGGACGGTTGCACTGGATCCACAGAAGGAAAACAGTTGCCAAGGTGAGCACCAGGAAGCCAGGTCCACAACATACAGAGAGACACGCTCTCTAAAAGCCAGATGGTGGAGTCAGGTAATTGCGAATGAGTGACAGAGGGGAAGGGAGATAAGAAAATCCGGCCCACCAGTATTCTCCCAAACATTGGGACACTGAGGAATGAGGGTGGCAAGAAATTGAGTGGGGCAATGGTGGGACGCACTGCAGAATTGACCGGTGTCCAGGAATGCCCTCAAATTCATTGACACCCAAAGGAAAATGACAGTATAACCGCAAATATGATCAAATAATAACCCCAACAAACTTTTGATCAAACATCTTAGATAAACACATTTCTTTCACTTCAAAAACATAAAGACCAAGAAAGAGCAATCAATGAGTGAAGACCCTCACCAGGACTTCTTTATGTGGTTTTCTGGTCCACAAGTTATCAAAATACTCACATACCAATTGATCTGTGCTTTCGATGGACAGAAAATCAAACAGACAAACGACCGAAAATGTAACACCCACTCCTCTGGAGAGGGAAATCATAAAAATGTAAAAGAAGTATCCACATAAACACTTCTCTTTTGACTCTTATTTGTCGCATATCTTGGAAATATCATAAAGCAACATTTCAAAAATATCATGTGACTTGCACAGACATAAATACTGGAATATTTCTCATGTGAGTTGCAAGATGCAGTTTCTCATAAAATGTCGTTGTGAATGATTGACAGAAAATCAATACAACACTTAAAATGGAACTTCCTGTGACAATCAACAGACAAAAATGAATATCTCCTGATGAATGTGAAACAAGAAGGAAAATAAACCATCCAAAACCATGCCATCAATGGGAAAAATTGACGGGCCCCATCCCCGCACGTCAAAGTGATGGACATCCATTGTGATTTCCATCTCCACTTCACCAACACAGGAAATGAGTGAGGATTTTTCACCAACCTTGAACCTAATAAGGTGAAGAATTTCTGCTTCCTGATGTGCTCTTCAGAGTCCAAGCATTCAGTTAGCGTTGCCACTTGTTTTTCACTGTTAAACAATCTTCACGTGCACAACAAACAAAACTGCAAATTTATTCTTGAGCTTCTTCATACTCATTCATATTCAGATTGGTGAAGCTCATTCGGAAAAATAATTGAAGTCTAAGATCGTGGTGGATGATTTCAAATTCAAAAAAATTCAAGACACTTGTTAAAACAATGATCGTGAAGAACACGTAAATGTTGAGGTTGTTACAATAATAATGCCACATTGTTTGTAACAGTACACAAGTGTGATGTTTTTCATCGAAACGATCTTCCAAAAACAGAACATTGATTCATGATTGAAAATATCACGTGGCATTGATTCAACACCAAAACAGCATCAAAGAATCAACTTCAATCGATTCCCACAATAAACCCAACATAATTTTTATCAAGCATCACGGTTAAACACATTACCCATCTCAGTTCAAAAACAAATACAATCACCAAAAGACTAAATATGAAATAAGCATGTCCATGTTATATTAAAATGACAAATCTATTTTGATAAAGAAATCTTATGATTTTCCAAAATTAAAGATGATTGAGGAGAAATTGAAAATGGCACATTGCATTGATTGACACCCAAAGGAACATGACAGTGGAACCTGAAATGTTTTCAAATAATAACCCCAACAAATTTTGAAAAATCATATTGGATAAACACATTTTCATCATTTTATAAACATACAGATCCAGAAGGACCAATCAATGATTGAAGACCCTTGCAGGAAAGAACGGGGTGGGGTGAAGTAGGGCCGAAGATGATGGTGTGGAGGAACAAACACTGGGCACACACCACATATGATACAAACCAGATACCGGTGAGGAATGCCCGCAGATGCATGCGACGACGGACCGCAGATGCTGGCGACGAGGGACTTGAGATGCTCACACAACACACACGCGGAGAAGACCCGCAGATGCTCACACAACACACACACACACACACACACACACACACACACACACACACACACACACACACACACACACACACACACACACACACACACACCTCCTCTTGTCTCTTCTCTCCTCAGGTCACCGTCAGAGAAACGGAGGGCGTGCAACTGACTCATGGTATTCATTGACGGTGGCGTTGTTGACAGACGGGTGACGAAGGGTACGTGTGGAGGAAGGATCTCATGTCATCTCCTCTCATCTAATCTCATGTCATCTCATCTCTCCTCTCATGTCCGTTCACCATCAGAGATGACGCGCAACTAACTCCTGGAATTCCTTGAAGGAGGCGGTGTTGACGGACAGGTAAAGAAGGGAGTATGTGCAGGAAAGA
Source organism: Eptatretus burgeri (assembly GCF_056783735.1). Taxonomy (NCBI): domain Eukaryota; kingdom Metazoa; phylum Chordata; class Myxini; order Myxiniformes; family Myxinidae; genus Eptatretus; species Eptatretus burgeri. The sequence goes on from NC_140978.1 coordinate 7,421,580, forward strand.
TCTCTCCTCTCCGTTCACTGTCAGAGAGACAGACGGCGCGCAACTGACTCCTGGTATTCCTGGCGGTGGCGGTGGTGGCGTTCGGGGACCCGTGACGAAAGAAGGGTTCTTGTGGAGGAAGCACCTCTCCTTGCTTCTCTCCTCAGGTCACCGTCACAGAGACGGGCGGCGCGCAACTGACTCCTGGTATTGCTGACGGTGGCGGTGTTGAGGGACCGGTGAAAAACGGTACTTGTGAAGAAGGACCTATCCACTCCTTTCTTCTCTCTTCAGTTCACCGTCAGAGAGATGGACGGCGTGCAACTGCACACGAGTATCCCAGGCAATGGCGATGATGTTGATGAACCAGTCACGAATCACGAAGGGTCCTTGTGGAGGAAACCTCTCTCCTGTCTGCTGTCTGTGTGCTGTCCTCTCCCTTCGTTCGCCCTGTTGATTGCGAGAGTGAAGGTACGCGCTCAGCGGCCCCGTCCGTCCGCTCACGCTCGACACACGCCCATGCGACGGGGGACCTTGTGGAGGACCCCGTCCCAAATTACTTGTCATGCAACATCGAGCACACCGCAAACTGCCACGAGAACAACCGCACGCAGCAACCTCGAGACGTTCGGTGCTCGCCGGTCGAGCCTCTGCAGTCGGCAGCTGCTCAGAAGGAAAAAAAAGCAAACGAGAAAAACGCAGCAGCCACGACGAGCGTAAACTCGCGCGAAGCACACGGCACCTCGAGGCGGTCAGTGCCGGCACCCACGCCTGCATGGCCAAGTGCCCTTCGCGCTTCGCTGCACGTTTCCACAGTGCAGTGCACTACACCGTTACACCATTACACCGTGTATCGCTCGGACGAAACATTAGCAAGAAGGATGACTTTCAATGGATCGCAGCGACGAAGCTGCTCTGCTACTTTCGACACCCGGAGCCGTAACCAGGTCGTTTACGAGTCATTCGGCACATGGCGCCCCACCATCGTGCTGTGCGAGCGGCACTCTGAGAGGGTCGCGCTGCAAGATTCATCGGGCGAACCTCGAAGCCGATGCCGTGCGGAGGACCGCGCCGGAAGCCGCCCTCCGAAATTCAGAGGGGACCGCCAGCTCAAGAGTCACACACGCTGTCCCGGCCAAAGCCCCACTCGCAACAGTATCGCCGTGCCCAAGGAGGGATTCTGACTTAGAGGCATTCAGCCATAATCCCTCAGATGGTAGCTTCGCGCCGCTGGCTGCTCAGCCAGACGTACGCGCCAAGTGTCTGAACCCGCGGTTCCTCTCATACTGAGCGGGGTTGCTGTCCCGGCGACAAAAGCATCAGTAGGATAAAACTAACCTGTCTCACGACGGTCTAAACCCAGCTCACATTCCCTGTTAGTGGGTGAACAATCCAACGCTTGGCGAATTCTGCTTCGCAATGATAGGAAGAGCCGACATCGAAGGATCAAAAAGCGACGTCGCTATGGACGCTTGGCTGCGACAAGCCAGTTATCCCTGTGGTAACTTTTCTGAAACCTCTTGCTTAAAACCCAAAAAGTCGAAAAGGATCGCGAGGCCACGCTTTCACGTTCTGTATTCGTACTGAAAATCAAGATCAAGCGAGCTTTCGCCCTTCTGCTCTGCAGGAGGTTTCCATCCTCCCTGAGCTCGCCTAAGGACACCTGCATTACCGTTTGACAGGCGTACCGCCCCAGTCAAACTCCCCGCCCGGAACTGTCCCCGGAGCGGGTCGCTCGAGCCGCTCGCCGGCGAGCGCGCGCGACACGCACACGAGGCACGCGAAGGCGCGCCACACCGAGCGAACCTTGGGCTTCGAACCAGAAACGCGTGACCTCCCGACCGGGGGGCCCGCAATCCCCGTCTCACCGGGTTAGTAAAGGAACGGTAAGAGTAGTGGTATTTCACCGGCGGCTCCGCGTAGGTGACAACGCGTGCCCTGCACCCCTCACGGGGTCGGACCACGTGAGCCCTGGCGGGCCTCCCACTTATTCTATGCCTCTCAAGTCCCTTCACAGAATCGGGCTAGAGTCAAGCTCAAAAGGGTCTTCTTTCCCCGCTGATTCCGCCAAGCCCGTTCCCTTGGCTGTGGTTTCGCTGGATAGTAGATAGGGACAGTGGGAATCTCGTTCATCCATCCACGCGCGCCACGCGGAGCGCTCAATAACGGAAGAGGAAAGCCGCCCTTAGCGAGAGGTGAGGCGGGACGGCCCCGACCGGCACCCCGCACACACCTCCCTGGACGGCAGCAGCGAACGGCGCGGCCGAACGCACCGCCCACGCCGGCGGTAGAACCCGACGCCACGCCGCGTGGTGCCGGTGGACCGGGCGACGGGCCGGGAGCCCCGCGGCCCCGGGAAACGGAGGCTCGCCGAACCGCGAGCATGTTCCCGTACACCGCTTCACGCCCCGGCTCGACCGACCCAGCCCTCAGAGCCAATCCTTGTCCCGAAGTTACGGATCTGGCTTGCCGACTTCCCTTACCCACATTGTTCCATCGCACCAGAGGCTGTTCATCTTGGAGACCTGCTGCGGATATGGGTACGGCCCAGAGCGAGATTCAGTCATCGCACCCAGATTTTTAAGGGGCGGCGAGGGCCCGCCGGACGCCGCAGGAGCCGCGACGCTCTGCAGGGCGCGGGCCCCTATCTCCGGTCAAACCCATTCCAGGGTGTCCGTCCCTTCACGAAGAAAAGAAAACTCTTCCCAGCACCCCCGCCGCCGTCTCCAGGCACGCTTTGCGTTACCGCAACATTGGGCGGCCACGACGAGCACAAACTGCAAGCACGCGAACCATCCCCCGACCTTTCTCCGCACTCTGGGTTCGGGGATCTGAGCCCGATTCCCTTTCGCTCGCACTGGGGCGGATGGGAGCCCATCACCCAACATCGTCCGCAAGGCCTTCGCCTGTCACTTAGGACCGACTCACCCATGTCCAAGCGCTGTTCACATGGAACCCTTCTCCACCTCGGCCTTCAAAGTCTCTCGTTTGAATATTTGCTACGACCACCAAGATCGGCACCCGCGGGGGCTCCACCCGGGCACATGCCCAAGGCTTCAGCACCACCGCGGCGGCCCTCCTACTCGTCACGGCGTAGCGCACGGACCGCGCAACGCGCGAAGGAACGGTACATCGCCGGCGACGGCCGAGTATAGGCCCGACGCTTGAGTGCCATCCATTTTCAGGGCCAGTTGATTCGGCAGGTGAGTCGTTACACACTCCTTAGCGGACTCCGACTTCCAGGGCCACCGCCCTGCTGTCTCGACCAACCAACACCTTTTGCCAGGGCTCCGATGAGCGTTCGTGTTCGGCGCCTTAACCCGGCGTTCGGTTCATCCCGCAGCGCCAGTTCTGCTTACCAAAAGTGGCCCAATGGGCAGCTCGCATTCTTCGACCACGTGCCGCGCGCATGGCGCGTGACGCGCGCGCCCGGCTCCGAAGCTGCGAGCCGGGCGTCTTACCCATTCAAAGTTTGAGAATAGGTTGAAGCCGTTTCAGCCTCAATGCATCTCGTCAGTCGCTTTACCGGATAAAACTGCGCATCCAGCGAGAGCTCCAGCTATCCCTAGGGAAACTTCGGAGGGAACCATCAAATAGATGGTTCTATTGGTCTTTCGCCCCTACACCCGGGTCGTACGATCGATTTGCACGTCAGAACCGCTGTGGGCCTCCACCAGGGTTTCCTCTGGCTTCGCCCTGCCCGGGCGTAGCTCACCATCTTTCGGGTACCAACAAGTACGCTGTGGCTCCGTCCGCCTACGGCGCGAGCAGGACGGGCCGGCGGTGCGCCTCGCCCCTGCCACGGCGGCAAGGATCCCGCTCGACGGTGTCGCGCGCGAGCACAAGGGGCGCCCGCACCGCTTGCCGGCGGTTCGGGCCGAAACGGCGCGAGACGAGACGATAGGGTGCCCACCGAGAGAGGAGGCACGAAGCCACCCGACCCGAGGAGCACCGCGCTCGCACCCGCACCCGCACCGCCCGACCTGGCCGCCGAGCTGATGGGACGCCTTGAGCCGACCGCGCACGCACCGCACACTTTCATTGCGCCTCCGGGGTTTCGTTCGAGCCCTTCGACTCGCGCATGTGTTAGACTCCTTGGTCCGTGTTTCAAGACGGGTCGGGTGGGATTCCGACCCTCGCCGCAGACCCCTAGCGCCGGGGACCGCACCGCCAACGCGCGAAACGATACGCGCGAGGAAGACGCGCGCGTAGCCGGGTACCGGGACGGGCCCCGGAGGACCCAAACCCCTCCCCCCCGAAGGGACCTGACCGACGCACGAAGCCTTCAGTGCGCCGGCCACGCGGACGCGGAAACGGCCCCTGCCAGAGGCGCACGGCACCGCGGCGCCACACCGCGGTCGACGACGCACTGAGAACAGTTCGCCGCCAGTCGACGGAGCGGCGGGCGACGGAGGCACCCCGGACGCGCAACACGGCCGCTTTCGCAAAACCACGCTCGCACGTGGCGTGGCGTCAGACTTTTCTTTCCATCCCGTTTCCCTCAGTCCCGGGGCGAGCGAACGCTCTCGCCAGATCCCCGCGAAGGGCGCGGCACCGGTGCCTCCCCCACGACGCGCAACGGCGCAACGCGGAGAGCACCGGTCGCAGGCCACCCAACGGCGCCTCGAAAAATCGCAAAGCTCTCGGTCGAAAAACCCAGGCGCTCCTGGCTGCCTCCGGAACCGGTCGCGGCGCACCGCACGCGGAGAAAGTGCACCGGGCAGCGGCCGCGGCCGCCGAGGGGCGAGGTCCACCCACACGTTGATCGGGATCGTCGAAGCGCACCTGACCCATGAGGGGACGGTTGACACGATGGCGTCCGGGCGCGGGACGGGTACTGCGACACCCACGACGGGCGACCGACGCCATGGCTGACTCCTCTGGGCGGACCGCGCGGATCCCACCCGTTTACCTCGCAACGGTTTCATGAACTCTTGAACTCTCTCTTCAGAGTTCTTTCCAACATTCCTTCATGGTACTTGTCGGCTATCGGCCTCGTGCACATATTTAGCCTTGGATGGAGTTTACCACCCACTTTAGGCTGCATTCCCAAGCAACCCGACTCCAAAGAGACCCGACCCCGGCACGTCGGGAGCCACCGCACCGGCCTGCCACCGTCCATGGAGGAGGCCCCGATCGAAAGGACTTGGACCCCCGAGCGACACCGGGAGGTGCGAGCTCCTGTACGCCACAACTCCACACGCCCGAAGTGCGAAAGGGGATTCGGCGTTGGACTTTTCCCTGTTCACTCGCCATTACTGAGGGAATCCTCGTTAGTTTCTTTTCCTCCGCTTCGTCATATGCTTACATTAAGCAGGTCGTCACGTCTGATATGAGGTCGCAAACATCGAAGTGCTCCCGGAGAGGCACGCCGCCGCGAAAGCGACGCGCTCCCCGTGTCCGGCCACCGGTCCCCGTCGCACCTCACGAGTCGGACGCGCCGCCTCACACGGGAGACGCGGAGACTCGGATCTGGCGCTGTCTCTCTACGCCGTGGTCGCCACACCGATACGGAGCCGTGCACGCATGCGCGCCGAAGTCGAAGTCGAAGTCGAAGTCGAAGCCAAACAAGTCGAAGTCGAAGTCGAAGTCGAAGCAGGCTCACTAACTCGAGGGCCACCGACGACCGCACACACGCCACGGCCACGGCCACGGCACAACCCAAGAACGCAAAAACAACAGTGCTGCATTTTGACGAGCCGCGACCGTCGAGCGGCCTCAAACTCCCGTTCGCGGGAACTAAGCAAAGCGCAAAGCGAGGCCCGGCCCACCGAAGAAAGGCCAGGTCACCCGTGCTCCCGATCGATAATCGAGCGACCCTCAGACAGGCGTGGCCCCGGGTGTGTAGCCCGGGGCCGCAATGTGCGTTCAACGTATCGATGATCAGTGTATCCTGCAATTCACACCAGTTCTCGCAGTTGGCTGCGTTTTTCATCGACGCACGAGCCCTGTGATCCACCGCTGTGAGTCGTTCCAAGACGATGCTCATTAAACATCGACGATGAAGCCGCGCAGCAGCGGAGCTCGGCGCCTCGTCTTCCTTCGGTGGGTCAAACCTAAATCGGCCTCGCCTTCGCCTTCCATCGACGACCGAATCGTCTCGACGGGTGCATCACCTCGACCGCGGGGCGGCGAGAAAGAAAAGAAGGCCTCGCCGCTGCGCAGCTGCGCAGACGATGACGACCGCTCTTCGACACCGCGGCGAAGCCACATCCACGGAAAAAAAATCGTTGCCGATGCATCGCCGAAATGGCGTCGACGATCGCGTCTTCCGCACCCTCGACAGTCTCGAGAGAGGGTGCTCCGTGCTCTCGCATTGACCTGCTATGCCATGCCATGCCATTTCGTTATGCCATGCTTGTCCTGATAATGATCTTTCCGCAGGTTCACCTACGGAAACCTTGTCACGACTTTTACTTCCTCGAGACAATCAAGTTCGCTCATCTTTTCGGTGCACCGGCACGAGCTGACACGACGACAACAAGTGTCACGGAGGGCCCGTGCAGGGGCTGATCCGAGGATCTCACCAAACCGTCCGATCGGTAGTAGCGACGGGCGGTGTGTACAAAGGGCAGGGACTTAATCAACGCGAGCTGATGACTCGCGCTAACTGGGAATTCCTCGTTCGTGGGACACCGTCTCAAGCCCCAGTCCCCATCACGGACGGGGCTCAGTGGTTTACCCGAGCCTGTCGGCGAAGGGCAATGTACACGCTGGCCCGTCCAGTGTAGCGCGCGTGCGGCCCCAGGCATCGAAGGGCATCACAGACCTGTTATTGCTCCATCTCGCACGGCTTGCAGCCGCTCCTCCCTCTAAGAAGTCAGTCCGCCGGCCACACCGGGGTCGCGGAAGTAGTTAGCGTGTCAGAGTCTCGCTCGTTATCGGAATCAACCAGACGGATCGCTCCACCAACTAAGAACGGCCATGCACCACCACCCACAGAATCGTGAAAGAGCTCTCAGTCTGTCAATCCTTCTCGTGTCCGGCCCAGGTGAGCTTTCCCGTGTTGAGTCAAATTGAGCCGCAGGCTCCACTCCTGGTGGTGCCCTTCCGTCAATTCCTTTAAGTTTCAGCTTTGCAACCATACTCCCCCCGGAACCCAGAAACTCCTGGTTTCCCTCATGGCTGCCGGACGGGCCATGCGACTCAACGCCGCCCGATCGCCGGTCGGCATAGTTTACCGTCGAAACTAGGGCGGTATCTGATCGCCTTCGAGCCTCCGACCTTCGTTCTTGATTAAGGAAAACATTCTTGGCAAATGCTTTCGCTTTAGTCCGTCTTGTGTCGGTCCCAGAATTTCACCTCTCGTGGCGCAGTACGAATGACCCCGGCAGTCCCTCTCAATCATGACCTCCGTCCCGCAAAACCAACAAAATAGGACCGAGGCCCTATTCCATTATTCCCAGCTGCAGTGTACAGGCTCCACCGACCCGCTCTGAGCACTCCAGTTTCCTCAGGGTAAACGCTTCCGGCCCGCAACGGACACTCATCCAAGAGCGTCCGGAGGGCTCCAACAGTCTCGCCGCCGGGGACGGGCGGGGACAGTAAAAGCGCCTTGCGGCACGTCCCCCCCTCCCCCCCGCGAGCCCCGGCGTGATTTCCAAATACGAGCTTTTCAACTGCAACAGCGTTCGCTTACGCTGTTGGAGCTGGAATTACCGCGGCTGCTGGCACCAGACTTGCCCTCCAATGGATCCTCGCACATGGGTTTAAGGTGCACCCATTCCAATAGCAGCGCCTCGACCGAGGTCTGCATCGGTATTTTTCGTCACTACCTCATCGTGTCGGGAGTGGGTAATTTGCGCGCCTGCTGCCTTGCTTGGATGTGGTAGCCGTTTCTCAGGCTCCCTCTCCGGAATGGAACCCTGATTCCCCGTCACCCGTAGCCACCATGACAGGCGCGAAGCCTGCCATCGAAAGTTGATAGGGCAGACATTCGAATGAAATGTCGCCGGCGCAGAGGCCGAGCGATCTGCCATGGTTTATCCAGAGTCACCATCCCATGGACGGGCCCACGCCGAGCCCCGAACTCTCCCCGAAGGACCTCACCCCACGAAGGGGAAAGGAAGGGAAGGTGGGCGGGCACCGCGTCGGTTTTTGGTGCTGATAAATGCGCGCCTCCCCACGACGTCAGGGAACCTTCACCCATGGGGACCGGCGCTCGTTTGCATGTATTAGCTCTAGAATTGCCACAGTTATCCGAGTAACTTCCGAGCGCTCAAAGAGACCATAACTGATTTAATGAGCCATTCGCAGTCTCAACGGGTACTTCCGTTCGCACTTAGACAAGCATGGCTTAGTCTTTGAGACAAACATATGCGGCTGGCAGGATCAACCAGGGAGTGGCGTGAGGAGCCGCCATAAAGACCACGACACGCCGACCGTCACGCGCCACATGGCACGTGGCACGTCGCACGTGCCGGGCCGGGGAGCACCGGGAGAACCGCGCGACCACGCGCCGCTGCGGAACCCCGCTACCATTGTGTTGTGTTGGGTCGGTTCCCTCTCGCTCACACGACATCGCTCCCGAGGGCTCGTCCGTGTCCCTCTTGTCCCGTACTTCAACTTCGTATCGCCCCCGCGACAACCTCACGCCACGAACGACGTTCGTTCCGTGCTTCGTACTTCGTACGCATCTCTCGTGCCTCTCGATCGCTGCACCGGTCAGAGGAAGAGTCACCGCTCCGACGGCGTGTTAACGGCAGCAGAACGTCGACGACGTCGGCCTGCCGAAAACCCATGTCGGAACCGCAACCTCACACCGGCGCGCTCGGCGGAAGGAAAGCGGTCAAACAGAGTCAGACCAGAGTGCCCGGGAGGTGCCAATTGGGAACAACAAACAGTCCGCCGCACCGGCACCGGCCGGGATGAAGACACCTCCGGGTCCGACCCGGGGCAGCACGCGGGGCTTCGCAAGTGGGCGAAAAACCGTCGCGGCAACCTCGCTCGGCTCACGTCCATCATACGAGATGCTCCACGAAATCCACGGTGAGCGACCAAAGAGCTCGTCGCCCAAAAATAAGCATGCAACTGCATACGTCGGCCACCCGAGGAACGAGCGGACACGGCCAGGCGACCGTCGAACCTCCAACGTCCGGGCGACCGCTTACTTTCACATGACCCTTGGTTCATTGCACTCGCCGGCGAAGGCCCCGTGACACGGACGGGGATCCGACCGTCGGCCGAGTGCACGACCACCGGTAAAACTGCTCGGACACGTCGGGCAAAGAATGACGTGAAACGCGGCACGGAGCCATTCGGCACACAAGCTCGCTCACCACGAAAAGGGCCGTGACAGCAGCGACCCCATACACGGAGAAGACCCGACCGACAAATAGCAACGGAGGGACTCCGGACAAAGAGCAGCAGCGACATCGCCAGTGAATCATGACGAACAAACGCTCGCCGACCGCCGAACTCTCAACGGGTACGTTCGAGGACCGTGACCACCTGTAAGAGTGGTGAACCTCGTCACAAGACGTGGTGACCGAAACGCAAACGCCATCGAAACCTGCGTGCATGCACGCATTCGCCCAAGCATGCGACGGAAGCTCCGAAGAGCAAGATCAAGGCCCATTGGAAAGAAAACGAAAAACGAAGCCGCCCTTGTACGGCACTTTCCCTCTCTCGTGGGTGCAGCCATCACACATCTAAAAATCACACATCACATCACGGCATTTCCCTACACTCAACGAAAGCACCACTCAAGCATGCACGTCCACACTCGTGCATCTCCCTCACTAAAGTGCACACGACGGACGATGGTGGCTGGCATCACCGTGGTGAAGAGACTACCGAGTTGCACGGACGTCACACAACATCGAGTGCGTGACGGTCGAATGTTTGAAACTCTTTCAACACTTGGAAAACTTGGAGGAAAACTTATATTTTGAAGACTGCAAACCTATTTGGAAACACACACACACATACACACATACACACACACACACACAAACACACACCAACGCACACACACACAACACACCGACACACACACACACACCAATGCACACACACATCAACACAAACACACACACACACACACACACACACACACACACACACACACACACACACACACACACACACACCAACACACACACACACACACACACACACACACACACACACACACACACCAACACATTCACATCAACGCACACACACATCAACACACAAACACACACAAACCCCCTAACCCTAACACACACAACAACACACACACATAAACACCCTAACCCTTGTGATGACTCTTTCTTCGGCCGAGTATAAAGAGAGCCAAAGTGGATTTCCGAATGCATGGTTTATTCAAAGGAGCATACGCATGTGGTGGTGTTGTGATGGCTCAACCAACACAGTGAACAGCTGCCCAACCACAATGAAAATCCACATTCCAAAACACTTATTTATGATCTATCTCTGGTTGCTTTGATAAGAGCACCGGGTGGGGACTCAAAATGTGGCAATGGACTCTTTTTTTTTTTCCGATTCCCAGAGGAAAGTTGAAACGATCAAACCACATATGTTAGTGCTCTGCAACTTCTCCTTGGCAGTCCCCCCCCCCCCCCTCCCTATGCTACGCTTTTAATAATCGCTGTAAAAAACGTGTGGGTTGGCCATAAACAAAATATTACACTCCTCCCAAAGGCATGCGTTGGGCGAGCTTGTGGGAACAGCACAAATGACAAAGGAACGACAAAAGGCTTTAAAATACATTTCAAAGTACACAAGAAAATTGATTCCAATTCCGACATCTAACTGTTATGTACGTATTGACTATGAATCAAATGTGGCCATTAATAACACTCTTCATAACCCTAACCTTAACCCTAACACAAATACACCCTAATCCTAACCCTAACAGCTAACCCTAACAGCGAACCATAACCCTAACCCTAACAAACGAACCCTAACACATATACACCCAAACCCTAACCCGAAAAGCAAACCCAAGCACAACACACACACACAAAAACACACACACACACACAAAAACACACACACACACACACACACACACACACACACACACACACACACACACACACACACACACACACACACACACACACACACACACACACACACACACATTTACACCTGATGAGGATTTTTTTTAACTCACCTTGTGATCGTTGAAGGATTCCACCTTGCCGATTCTGGAATCCTATTTGACTTCAGGCAAAGTTTAACGTTTGTCTGAATTGGTTATAAAATCCTGCATAAAACCCATTGACACTGATAAACCGGCTCAACCATAAACGATAAACCGGTCCACACAAGTCCTTCCTTGTGAAACAATTTATTTTCTCATTATCCACCAGACACTTCTCACCCTCGTACAATGAACTTAAGAATCCCCATTGATTGCAATATTATTTGGTTCTATTTCATCAATTCTTACTTTTTGTTAACAGTTTGACCAACACGATTCAATTCACTTCCACATTACATCAGAGAGTTTTATTCTAACTTGGTACTTGGTCAGTTCCAAGGAGCACAAGCTACTGAGATTCAAAACTTCCTCAGGTACTTGCACTGAAACAATTTTACATTTCAAAGCATTTTATACTTGAATGGGAGAGTGCTGGGGTCTATCAACCCAGACTGCAGACGTGTCCTCTAAACGAGAAGCCACTTCCTACATTTCGAGGCAAAGGTTCGTTGAGGCTATAATCAGCTCAGGTCACCTGGTTCCAGACCAAGACATTTATCAACATTTAGGGCAAAACTCTCTTGGCCAGAAAGGACAGCGAATTCAACTTATAGCATAAAACTCACATTTCTAAAACTCCATTTGTTACAATTTAGAATACATTAATATAATTTTTTTCCCCCACACACCCTAACCCGAACCCAAACCCTAACCACAACACATGTACACCCTAACAGCTAACCGTAACCCTAACACATATACACCCTAACAGCTAACCCTTTCCCGAACCCTAACATATATACATACTCACAGCTAACTCAAACCCTAACCCTAACCCAAACACATGTACACCCTCACCAAGCTCTGACCAAAAGGTCTGACCATTCCCAAGCTCTGACCAAAAGATCACCGAATAATAATAATAATAATAATAATAATAATAATAATAACAATAATCTATGTATTCGTACTGAAGGACCAATTTTGTGCTCCTCTTTGCGGTCGCGTGACGTTTTTCTCAGGACTGTGACCTGGACTGAAAGAAACTTCGTACCTGTAAAAATGCATCGCACATAATGGCAATATTCAACCTTCAACTCTGAACCACAAGAAAAAATATAAATATATCAATATCATCACACGGAAACGGTGTAGTTCCTGAAATCCTCCACCGGAGGGCACATTTTTCTACTTTGAACAGTAAAGTGTTCTTAGAATAAATGTAAATATATCAATATCATCACATGGAAACGGTGTCGATCCTGAAATCGTCCACCGCAGGGCACATTTTTCAACTTTGAACAGTAAAGTGTTCGGACAATAAATATAAATATATCAATATCATCACACGAAAACGGTGTAATTCCTGAAATCGTCCACCGGAGGGCACATTTTTCAACTCTGAACAGTAAAATGAAGGAGAATAAATATAAATATATCAATATCATCACACGAAAACGGTGTAATTCCTGAAATCGTCCACCGGAGAGCACATTTTTCAACTTTGAACAGTAAAGTAATATTAGAATAAATATAAATTTATCAATATCATCACACGGAAAAGGTGTACTTCATGAAATTGTCCACCGGAGAGCACATTTTTCAACTTTGAACAGTAAAGTGCTATTAGAATAAATATAAATATATCAATATCATCACACGGAAACTGTGTAGTTCCTGAAATCGTCCACTGGAGGGCACATTTTTCAAATTTCACCAGTAAAGTGTTATTAGAATAAATACAAGTCTGGAGACGGCGATGGTTCACGAGCAATGTACACGGTTCACCTTTTATATTTTTTGACCTTAGAGGGGATGCCACGGGAAAACTGGCCGGAATCGGGAAAAACATAAATGATGAAAGTTGTAGTACTCGAAGAGCACAACTTGCATGTTGTTGTTGTTGTTGTTGTTGTTGTTGTTGTTGTTGTTGTTGTTGTTGTTGTTGTTGTTCGTCTTTTGGCTGTTCCCGTTTGTGGTCGCCACAGCGTTATGATCATCATCCATTATGATGCGCATTCTGATTTGGCATTGGTTTTACGCCGGATGCCCTTCCTGACCGCAACCCTGGTCGCCTCTTACGACACAGGGATATGGATTGGTTTTCCCAATAATTCCGGGCTGCCCTACACCCTCTCAAATACACCCCACACCGCCAAAACAGCATCGGAAGTAGCCAGTCATTAATGCCTGGTCACAAATGATTCCTCTCACTGGAAGGCACAGCGGAACTGCCAACGTCTTGACTCCTGATGAATTCTGTCTGTATTTGAAGGGCAGGGGTACTTCTGACCACGCCCCATCAAGGCGGAAAGCGATGTGGGTACCGTCAGTTGATACGAACGTCGTATCTGAGTAGAGATTCGATGTTTGGGTGATTTGCGAAATCTCGACTGGTGATTGCAAAACTTTGTGATCCATGAGGGTGGGTGTGGAGCGTGCATGGGAGGCGAGGCCATGGCGAAACTCCCAGGACCCTCGGGAAACAATTCCCTTGGCTGGGCGAATATAAACCCATTGCAGGATGTGGAGCTCGCATGCCCCATTCACAGGACCATGCTCTCCGAATGGCCAATTCTTACCCATGAGTTTTTCTATCGTGGCCGAGCATGAAGTTTTTGGGTGTTTGTGTTTCCCATTGGAAGTTGGGGTGAGGACGATGACCAAGGCTGGTGGTTGTGGAAAGGGAATCGGGAGTAATTCTCATGGTGTTGGATCATGGCAATGGGGCGTCACTCCCCTTTGCTGGTGATCCTGCATGTGACTACCCACATCCACAGAGTTCCCTCGGAATCATTCTACTTCTTTCAACCTGTGTGATGGGCATCAGGATTGAGCAGAGGCGGTCTCACTCATCGATTTTACCCACGGTTGCACCCTCAAGGGTAGTGTGCGTTCTCGATCTGCCCACCCACCGATGGTGAGCAGGGTTCTATCGTCAGTCCTTGGGCCCGGGATGGCTGACTCCCAGGCCTCTTGAGGGAGTCGAAGTGCTTCCCGGCAATCATGACCGCACGGTGCTGGTTCAGGTGAAATGGGACCGAATCGGAGGGTGGCACTGGGTATACAGAAGGCACACAGTTACCAAAGTGAGCAGCAGGAAGCCAGGTCCACAATGGAATGTGTCCAGGAATGCCCTCAAATTCATTGACACCCAAAGGAAAATTATAGTATAACTGCAAAAATTATCAAATAATAAGCCCAACAAGCTTTTGCTCAAACATCTTGGATAAACACATTTCTTTCATTTCAAAAACATAAAGAACTGGAGGGGGAGCACTCGGGAGAGTGCAAAACCTCCGCCGCCAATACTGCTGGGTCACTAAGTGAACCTGATATCCCATTCATTGTAGGTCAAAACGGATCAGACTCTACTGAACCACGATTGAATAAACTAACCTTGATCGACACTCATGGAGAAATGCCCAAAAAATAAAATCGAAATTTTTTTGAAAAAAATGTTGCAATATTTTCTGTTTTTTTTTTCTCTAACATTTTTTTTTTTGGTTGGAAATCACTGAAAACATGTGGAAATGAAAAAACAAAAATTCAAATATTTTTTTCAAAATGGCCGCTATAGCGGCCATATTGGACTTTGAACCAAGTCCAAAATCTAATGGCATGATCCTTGGACCATACGTAATCCCCCCACCAAGTTTCATCGAAATCCTTCCAAGAGTTTTTCCGTAATACTGTTCACAAACAAATAAAACAAACAAACAGACAGGGGTGAAAACAGTAACCTCCGTCCATCTTCGATGGCGGAGGTCAACGAGAAAGAGTAATCAATGAGTGAAGACCCTCACCAGGACTTCTTTATGTGGTTTTCTGGTCCACAAGTTATCAAAGTACTCACATTCCAATTGATCTGTGCTTTTGATGGACAGAAAAACAAACAAACGACCGAAAATGTAACACCCACTCCTCTGGAGAGGGAAATCATAAAAATGTAAAATAAGTATCCACATAAACACTTCTCTTTTGACTCTTATTTGTCCCATATCTTGGAAATATCATAAAGCAATGGAAAGCCAACATTTCAAAAATATCATGTGACTTGCACCGACCAAAGTACTGGAATATTTCTCATGTGATTTGCAAGATGAAGTTTCTCATAAAATGTCGTTGTGAATGAATGACAGAAAATCAATACAACACTTAAGATGGAAGTTCCTGTGACAATCAACAGACAAAAATGAATATCTCCTGATGAATGTGAAACAAGAAGGAAAATAAACCATCCAACACCATGCCATCAATGGGAAAAATTGACGGGCCCCATCCCCGCCCGTCAAAGTGATGGACATCCATTGTGATTTCCATCTCCACTTCACCAACACAGGAAATGAGTGAGGATTTTTCACCAACCTTGAACCTCATAAGGTGAAGAATTTCTGCTTCCTGATGTGCTCTTCAGAGTCCAAGCATTCAGTTAGAGTTGCCACTTGTTTTTCACTGTAAAACAATCTTCACGTGCACAGCAAACAAAACTGCAAATTTATTATTGAGCTTCTTCATACTCATTCATATTCAGATTGGTGAAGCTCATTCGGAAAATAATTGGTCTCAGATTGTGGTGGATGATTTCAAATTCAAAAAAATTTCATGATACTTTTTAAAACAATGATCGTGAAGAACACGTAAATGTTGAGGTTGTTTCAATAACAATGCCACATTGTTTGAAACAGTACACAAGTGTGATGTTTTTCATCAAAACGATCTTCCAAAAACAGAACATTAAGTAATGATTGAAAATGTCACGTGGCATTGATTCAACACCAAAACAGCATCAAAGAATCAACTTCAATCGATTCCCACAATAACCCCAACATACTTTTAATCAAGCATCACGGTCAAACACATTTCCCAACTCATTTCAAAAACAAATACAATCACCAAAAGACTAAATATGAAATAAGGATGTCCATGTTAAATTAAAATGACAAATCTATTTTGATAAAGAAATAATATGATTTTCCAAAATTAAAGAGGATGGAGGAGAAATTGAAAGTGGCACATTGCATTGATTGACATCGAAAGGAACATGACAGTGGAACCTGAAATGTTTTCAAAAAATAACCCCAACAAATTTTGAAAAATCATTTTGGACAAACACATTTTAATCATTTCAAAAAGCATACAGATCCAGAAGGAGCAATCAATGATTGAAGACCCTTGCAGGAAAGAACGGGGTGGGGTGGAGAAGTAGGGCCGAAGATGATGGTGGGGAGGAGCACACACTGGGGACACACCACATATGATACAAACCAGATACCGGTGACAAACGCCCGCAGATGCACGCGACGAGAGCTGTCAGATGCAGGCGACGAAGGCCCGCAGATGCACGCGAAGAAGGCCCGCAGATGCAGGCGACGAAGGCCCGCAGATGCAGGCGACGACGGACCGCAGATGCAGGCAAAGAAGTCCCATAGATGGAGGCGACGAAGGCCCCGCAGATGCTGGTGATGAGGGCTCGCAGATGCAGGCGACGAAGTCCCGCAAATGCAGGCGATGAAGTCCCGCAGATACCCGCGACGAAGGACCGCAGATGCGGGCGACGAGGACCAGCAGATGCGGGTCACGAAGGCCCGCAGATGCAGGCCTGCAGGAGCAGGCATCGAAAGGCCTGCAAATACAGGTGACGAGGGCTGGCAGATGCAGGCGACGAGGACCAGCAGATGCACGTGACAAGGGCCCGCAGATGCGGGCGATGATGGCCCGCAGAACCGGGGGACGAAGGCCCACAGATGCACGCGGCGAAGGCCTGCAGACGCAGGCGACGACGGACCGCAGACGCAGGCGACGAAGGCCCGCAGATGCTGGCGATGAGGGCCCGCAGATGCAGGCGATCAAGGCCCGCAGAAGCAAGCGACGAGGGCCTGCAGAAGCAGGTGACGAAGTCCCTAAAATGTATCCGATGAAGTCCCGCAGATACCGGCGATGAAGGCCCGCAGATGCAGGTGACAAGGGCCAGCAGATGGGGGTGACGAGGACCAGCAGATGCACGTGACAAGGGCCCCCAGATGCGGGCAACGATGGCCCGCAGCAGCGGGGGACGAAGGCCCGCAGATGCAGGTGAGGAAGGCCCGCGGGTGAGGGTGACAAGGGCCAGCAGATGCAGGCGACGAGGACCAGCAGATGCAGGCGACGAGGACCAGCAGATGCAGGCGACGAGGACCAGCAGATGCACGTGACAAGGGCCCGCAGATGCGGGCGATGATGGCCCGCAGAAGCAGGGTACGAAGGCCCGCAGATGCAGGCTATGAAGGCCCGAAGATGCAGGCGACGAGGCCCACAGTAGAATGATGTTTGTAACATAATATGTTTGCAGTTCACAAGTTGTTTGTGACACTACACAAGTATTATGTTATTAAATCGAAACTATCTTTCAAAAACAGAATATTGAGTCATGCGATTGAAAATGTCACGTGGCATTGATTCGACACCAAAACAGCATCGGAAGTAGCCAGTCATTAATGCCTGGTCACAAATGATTCCTCTCACTGGAAGGCACAGTGGAATTGCCAACGTCTTGATTCCTGATGAATTCGGTCTGCATTTGAAGGGCAGGGGTACTTCTGACCAGGCCCCATCAAGGCGGAAAGCGACGTGGGTACCGTCAGTTGATACGAACGTCGTATCTGAGTAGAGATCCGATGTTTGGGCGATTTGCGAAATCTCGAGTGGTGATTGCAAAAATTTGTGATCCATGAGGGTGGGTGTGGAGTGTGCTTCGGAGGCGAGGCCACGGCGAAACCCCCAGGACCCTGGGGAAACAATTCCCTTGGCTGGGCGTATATGCACCCATTGCAGGATGTGGAGCTCGCGTGCCCCGTTGACACGGCCATGCTCACCAAATGGCCAATTCTTTCCCATGAGTTTTTCTATCGTGGCCGAGCATGAAGTTTTTGGGTGTTTGTGTTTCCCATTGGAAGTTGGGGTGAGGACGATGACCAAGGCTGGTGGTTGTGGAAAGGGAATCAGGAGTAATTCTCATGGTGTTGGATCATGGCAATGGGGAGTCACACCCCTTTGTTGGCGATCCTGCGTTTGACTACCCACATCCACAGAGTTCCCTCGGGATTATTCTACTTCTTTCAATGTGTGTGATGGGAGTCAGGATTGAGCAGAGGCAGTCTCACCGATCGATTTTACCCGCGGTCACACCCTCAAGGGCAGTATGCGTTCTCAATCTGCCCACCCACCGATGGTGAGCAGGGTTCCAAGGTCATTCCTTGGGCCGGGGATGGCTAACTGGCAGGCCTCTTGAGGGAGTCGAGGTGCGTCCGGCAATCATGACAGCACGGTCCTGGTTCAGGTGAAATGGGACCGAGTCGGACGGTGGCACTGGGTCCACAGAAGGCAAACAGTTGCCAAGGTGAGCACGAGGAAGCCAGGTCCACAACATATAGAGAGTCAGGCTCTCAAAAAGCCAGATGGTGGCGTCAGGTAATTGCAAATGAATGACAGACGGAAAGGGAGACAAAGAAAATCCGGCCCACCAGTATTCTCCCAGACATTGGGACACGAAGCATAGAGGGTGCCAAGAAACTGAGTGGGGCAATGGTGGGATGCACTGCAGAATCGACTGGGTGTCCAGGAATGCCCAGAAATTAATTGACACCCAAATGAAAATTATAGTATAACCGCAAATATTATCAAATAATAACCCCAACAAACTTTTGCTCAAACATCTTAGATACATATTTCTTTCATTTCAAAAACATAAAGAATGAGAAAGAGCAATCAATGAGTGAAGACCCTCACCAGGACTTCTTTATGTGGTTTTCTGGTCCACAATTTATCAAGGTACTCACATTCTAATTGATCTCTGCTTTCGATGGACAGAAAAACAAACAGATAAACAAACAGACAAATGACCCAAAATGTAACACCCACTCCTCTGGAGAGGGAAATCATAAAAATGTAAAATAAGTATCAACATAAACACTTCTCTTTTGACTCTTATTTGTCAGATATCTTGGAAATATCAGAAAGCAATGTAATGCCAAAATTTCAAAAATATCATGTAACTTGCACCGATATAAATAGTGGAATATTTCTCATGTGAGTTGCAAGATAAAGTTTCTCATAAAATGTCGTTGTGAATGAATGATAGAAAGTCAATACAACACTGAAGATGGAACTTCCTGTGACAATCAACAGACAAAAATGAATATCTCCTGATGAATGTAAAACAAGAAGGAAAATAAACCATCCAAAACCATGGCATCAATGGGAAAAATTGACGGGCCCCATCCCCGCCCGTCAAAGTGATGGACATCCATTGTGATTTCCATCTCCACTTCACCAACACAGGAAATGAGTGAGGAATTTTCACCAACCTTGAACCTAATAACGTGAAGAATTTCTGCTTCCTGATGTGCTCTTCAGACTCCAAGCATTCAGTAAGCGTTGCCACTTGTTTTTCACTGTTAAACAATCTTCACGTGCACAACAAACAAAACTGCAAATTTATTCTTAAGCTTCTTCATACTCATTCATATTCAGATTTGTGAAGCTCATTCAGAAAATAATTGATGTCTCAGACTGTGGTGGATGATTTCAAATTCAAAAAATTTCAAGACACTTGTTAAAACAATGATCGTGAAGAACACGTAAATGTTGAGGTTGTTACAAGAACAATGCCACATTGTTTGTAACAGTCCACAAGTGTGATGTTTTTCATCGAAACTATCTTCCAAAAACAGAACATCAAGTAATGATTGAAAATGTCACGTGGCATTGATTCAACACCAAAAAGGCATCAAAGAATCAACTTCAATCGATTCCCACAATAACCCCAACATAGTGTTACGGCTGTGGAAATTCGCATACCACCATTCAGTACCCGTAGGTGAGATATCTTCAGAGGTACATGCCTCGTTAGCCCAAACCCGATGTATAGAGGGAATTTATGTGATCCATTCGGGCTGCGACACTTTGAGATAGCCGTTTTTCTGTTCTATCTTTATTTTGAACCAACCACGTCTCAACCGCCATCACACAACAACCACCACGCCAGCCAGCGTCACCAACTGCAACCACGCTCCAACCCTCGGACAACAACAACAACGCCAACAGCCACGACCTTTTCCTTCACAACTCGCTCCCACATCATCGCATCATGCCATTCCCAAACGGCACCATAACAATCAAACCACCACCGAAAACCCTCCACCACCCTCACCTCTCTGCTTCTACGGCCATTCCCGCACCACCTGTGAACACTGAGCGTCGGGCTGTCTTGGGCCCGTTCAGTGATACGCACTGAGCCGCGAGCGCAAATAGCGGCCTTCCGAGGGAAAATTCGGATCACAAACGCTACATGGCCACTTCTGCTCCGTCCAATTAACAGGCGCGGGGCGGCTTGTCCCTGCCTCCAGTCGCGTCTGTGTGAAATTCATATTGTTACGGTTGTGGAAATTCACATTACACCATAAAGGGCCCTCAGGTGAGATATCTCTGTAAGTACATGTGCAGTTAGCCCAAACCCGTTGTATAGAGGGAATTTATGTGATCCATCCGGGCTGCGACGCTTTGAGTGAGCCATTTTTCTGTTCTATATTTTATTTCAAACAAACAGCATCTCAACAACCATGCCATCCCCACCACAGCGCCAACCACACTACAACCACGCCACCTCCACCATCTACGCTACCACATCTTCGCCACTCGCCATTCAGTAGGCCCTGTGCGGTTACGATCTCCGGGAGCGAACAAAAACCAACAACGATGCTCGGGGGTTTTCCCGCCTATTTCTCCCGTTGAAATTCTCCGCGCTCGGTGTGGGGGAAGTGCGATCCGAGCCGGGGGTCAAAGGTGAGAAAAGGTGGGGGCCTCTTTTTGGGTGAATAATTCCCTAGCTCTGAGCCAAGCCTGACTACCCCTGGCCCCCGCACGGCGCGGGGTTGAGCGAGAGCGAGAGGTCACGCCCCCCTTCGAGAGGCTTCTCCAAGAAGCTCAAAGGGAGGCAGCTCCGAAAACGGGGCAGAGCGAAGGGCGGAGCCCCGCGCTACAAAAGGTGGACAGGACGGACCTTGAGAGTGGTTGGTCGAGTTGTTGGTCGAGAGTTGGTCGAGAGTGGGTCGAGTTAATTCGGGTTGAGTTGGTTCTTCGAGGCTTCCTGTCTGCTTGTCTTGTCGGGGGAAGAGTCCTGCGCCCGTGGATTGGCGAGCGGCCTGTCACGAAGGCACGGACGGGAGACGCGGCAGCGCCGGTTGTGAGGTGGACCTGCGCGTCCGGACGAGGAGTGCCGGAGAGGGTTCGCCGGCGCAAGAGAGGTCAGGGCCAGGCGCGACCACGCTGACGGTCGTGGGAGAGGGGCTCACCGGCCACGAAAAGGGAAGTCGCGACTTCTTTTTCCTTTTCCTTTGCTTTTTGTGTAAATGTCTGTGGGTGGCGCCGTCCGTCAAGTAGTATTGTTTTAAGTGTTGCCGTGTGTTCGCTTATTCGGTCGTAGCTCTGCATTGTTGTTGTTGTTTTAAATTGATATATGTGAATTTCTGATTCTGTTTGGCTGTATATGTGTGCTCTGTGTCTGTGTGAATAAAGTGCTTGTGTGAACTTGTTTCCCGTTACGCTGCGTCCTTCCCTTTGTTGAATCTCCATCTTGCTTCACGTAAAGGGTTCGTAGTGGGCTTAATACGCCCGATAAGTAATCGGAACCGTCGAGGCCGATGATAACACTGCTCGGTTATCCCGATAAAACGGAACGGACCGCTTAAGCGGCCCGTGTCCGGAGTCGACCTGCGGCGAGGTGCGATCGCCCGGTTTACCATCCGCGTGGGGACTTAGGTAGGTCGAGTTTGGCGAACAACCCTCTCCGAAGCGGGTGGCCGATTGGCACGATCGTGGTGAGGTCGAAAGGCCCACCCGTGACTAGCTCCCGGAGTTAGTCCGAGAGGGTCACGACAGAATTGTCCGTCTGGTGGGCGACGTGCTGCGATCGAGTCACGTGGCCGATCGCACGCCAACGGGCGCGAATTCGCAACAATATATGCAAATTCTAGGATAAGGGGAGGTTCACGCCACCGTTTCCTCCGACCAATGGGCGAGCGTGGCTCCGCCCCCGAGGTCATCCTGATCCGAATATTTGCACATTAGCTGCTCCTGCCGGCCTATAAGAAGGCGAGCGCAAGGTGAATGAGGAAGAGTCGAGTTGGGTGGCGAAGTGATCAGTGTGCAGTGGAGTCGAGTCGGGTGGCGAAGTGATCGGTGTGGCAGTGAGTCGAGTCGGGTGGCGAGGTGATCGGGGTGGCAGAGAGTGGAGTCGGGTGGCGAAGTCATCGAAGAGTGTCATCGAGTTGGGTACTGCAGTCGGCTGAAGAGAGTTGCGGGAAGAGGCAAAGGAGTTCGGGTCCGGGGCGAAAAGGACGGCGGTCGGCAACGAGGTCACGGTGTGGGATCGCTCGTCGCTGGACCCAAGCCAGCCAGCCATTCTCCTCCCCCAGGGCATCAACAATTCCCCCTTTCCTCCACGCTGAGATAGTGCAAAAAGGGGGCCCCGTTCCCACCCCACTCCAAACGTCGTGCCAACTAAACCCGCCAAGGAGCATGGAGTCGGGGCACAGCCGCGCGGCCACATCTGCGGCGCGTCCGACAACGTGTCACGAGGACGCGGGTAGGACCCCCCCCCCCCGGTCTCGCGGATCTGGCCACTCCTCCAGGTCACGGGCACAAATTGGCCTGCAGGCCCATCTGCCCCCTTGTCTATGAGGGTGGCTTCTTTTCTTTGCTTTTGTGTAAATGTGTGTTGGCGCCGTCCGTAAAGTAGAACTGTATAAGTGTTGCCGTGTGTGCGCGTAGTCAGAATCAACTCTGTGTCGTTGTTGCTTTTGTTTTGGTTGCAATGTGTGCATTTTGACTGTATGGCTGTATATGTGTGCTTTCCGTGTGCCGGGAAATAAATGTGCTTTGTGTGAACTGTTTTCCCGCTTCGCTTCGTCTTTTTTTTATTGACCCTCCATCCTGCTTCATGTAAAGGGTTCGTCGTGGGCTTAATACGCCTGATAATTAATCGGAACCGTCGAGGCCGACGATAACACCGCTCGGTTATCACTGTAGCACGGAACGGACCGCTTAAGCGGTTCGTGTCCGGAGTCGGCCTGTGGCGTGGTACGATCGCCCTGTCGACCATCCGCGCAGGTACTTAGGTAGATCGAATTTGGCGAGCAACCCTATCCTGCACGGGTGGGCAATTGGCACGGTCGTGGTGGGGTTAAACCCCCACCCATGACTAGCTCCCGGCATTGTTCCGCGAGGGTCACGACCAAATTGTCCGTCCGGTGGGCGACGCGGTCGCAATTTGAGTGACGTGGCCGTCCGCACGCCCGCACGCCGGCAGGCGCGAATTCGCAACGATACTTTTTATCAACCATCATGGTGAAACACATTTCCCATCTCAGTTCAAAAGCAAATACAATCAGCAAAAGACGAAATATGAAAGAAGGATGTCGTTGTGAAATTAAAATGACAAATCTATTTTGACAGAGAAATTATATGATTTTCCAAAATTAAAGAGTATTGAGGAGAAATTGAAAATGGCACATTGCATTGATTGACACCCAAAGGAACATGACAGTGGCACCTGAAATGTTTTCAAATAATTACCCCAACAAATTGTGAAAAATCACATTAGATAAACACATTTTCATCATTTCAAAAACATACAGATCCAGAAGGAGCAATCAATGATTGAAGACCCTTGCAGGAAAGAATGGGGTGGGGTGGAGAAGTAGGGCCGAAGATGATAGTGGGGAGGAGCAGACACTGGGCACACACCACATCTATCTATAATTCCAGCAATGTGTGTGTGTGTGTGTGTGTGTGTGTGTGTGTGTGTGTGTGTGTTTGTGTGTGTGTGTGTGTGTGTGTGTGTGTGTGTGTGTGTGTGTGTGTGTGTGTGTGTGTCTGCGACCGCCGTTTCTCGATAACCGCCGGTCTGATCTGATTGAAACTTGCCAGGAATATTGCCGGGGACCCGCGGATGTTCCTTTTCGAGGTTTGATATTAATCGGACGAGCAGTTCCCAAGTTACGGCCATTTATCTGTCGACCAATATCTGCGAGGGAGGGGGACAGGAGAGGGGGGTTGAGAATGGGGGAGAGAGAGGAGGGGGAGAGAGGAAGGGCGAGACTAGGGGGAGAGGGGGTGGGAGTGGGGACGAGAGAGAGCGAGAGAGGGGACGGGAGAGGGGGTGTGAGGGGTGGGAGTGTGGGCGAGAGAGAGGGTCGAGAGAGAAGGGCGATAGAGATGGGTGAGAGAGGAGGGGTAGAGAGGAGGGCCAGACTAGGGGTGAGAGAGGGGGAGAGAGAGGTGGGGAGAAAGAGGGGGAGAGAGGGGGTGAGAGGGGGCATCACAATTCAAGAGAGGGGGAGAGAGGAGGGGGCGAGAGAGGGGGTGAGAGTGGGGGCGAGAGAGAGGGGCGAGAGAGGAGGGGGAGAGAGAGGAGGGGCGAGACGAGGGGGAGCGAGGAGGGGCGAGAGAGAGGGAGCATGGCAATTCTTCTTCATTTTATATGACTACACAATTGACGCTGGGGACCTGAGTATGTTTTCCAGATGTTTCCCAAGTTGTGGCCATTTATGATACGGTTATTCCGATCTAATTGAAATAATTCCCCAATCCAGTCGCCGTTTACGCACATACGGGCCCGCCCCTACGGGCCCGTACTAGGATGATACAAACCAGATACCGGTGATGAAGGCCCGCAGATGCAGGCGACGAGAGCCGTCAGATGCAGGCGACGAAGGCCCGAAGTATTATGTAATTAAATCGAAACTATCTTCCAAAAACAGAAAATTGAGTCATGATTGAAAAAGTCACGTGGCAATGATTCGTCACCAAAACAGCATCGGAAGTAGCCAGTCATTAATGCCTGGTCACAAATGATTCCTCTCACTGGAAGGCACAGCGGAACTGCCAACATCTTGAGTCGTGATGAATTAGGTCTGTATTTGAAGGGCACGGGTACTTCTGACCACGCCCCATCAAGGCGGAAAGCGACATGGGTACCGTCAGTTGATACGAACGTCGTGTCTGAGTGGAGATTCGATGTTTAGGCGATTTGCGAAATCTCGACTGGTGGTTGCAAATCTTTGTGATCCATGACGGTGGGTGTGGAGCGTGCAGGGGAGGCGAGGCCACGGCAAAACTCCCAGGACCGTGGGGAAACAATTCCCTTGGCTGGGCGAATATTCACCCATTGCAGGATGTGGAGCTTGCGTGCCCTGTTCACAGGGCCATGCTCTCCGAATGGCCAATTGTTTCCCATGAGTTTTTCTATCGTGGCCGAGCATGACGTTTTTGAGTGTTTGTGTTTCCCCTTTGAAGTTGGGGTGAGGACGATGACCAAGGAGGGTGGTTGTGGAAAGGGAATCGGGAATAACTCTCATGGTGTTGGGTCATGGCAATGGGGAGTCACACCGCTTTGTTGGAGATCCTGCGTGTGACTATCCACATCCACAGAGTTCCCTCGGGATCATTCTACTTCTTTCAACCTGTGCGATGGGAGTCAGGATTGAGCAGAGGCGGTCTCACCGATCGATTTTACCCGCGGTTGCACCCTCAATGGCAGCATGCGTTCTCAATCTGCCCTCCCAACGATGGTGAACAGGGTTCCAAGGTCATTCCTTGGGCCTGGGACGGCTGACTCCAAGGCCTCTTGAGGGAGTCGAGGTGCGTCCCGGCAATCATGACCGCAAGGTCCTGGTTCAGGTGAAATGGGACCGAGTCGGACGGTGGCACTGGGTCCACAGAAGGCAAACAGTTGCCAAGGTGAGCACCAGGAAGCCAGGTCCACAACATACAGAGAGTCAGGCTCTCTAAAAGCGAGATGGTGGCGTCAGGTAATTGCAAATGAGTGACAAAGAGAAAGGGAGACAAAGAAAATCCGGCCGACCAGTATTCTCCGAGGCATTGGGACAGTTAGCATTGAGGGTGCCAAGAAACTGAGCGGGGCAATGGTGGGACGCACTGCAGAATCGAACGGGTGTCCACGAATGCCCTCAAATTCATTGACACCCAAAGGAAAATTATAGTATAACTGCAAATATTATCAAATAGTAAGCCCAACAAACTTTTGCTCAAACATCTTGGACAAACACATTTCTTTCATTTCAAAAACATAAAGAACGAGAAAGAGCAATCAATGAGTGAATACCCTCACCAGGACTTCTTTATGTGGTTTTCTGGTCCACAAGTTATCAAAGTACTCACATTCCAACTGATCTGTGCTTTCGATGGACAGAAAAACAAACAGATAAACAAACAGACAAACAAACAAGCAACCGAAAATGTAACACCCACTTCTCTGGAGAGGAAAATCATAAAAATGTAAAATAAGTATCAACATAAACACTTCTCATTTGACTTTCATTTGTCACATATCTTGGAAATATCATAAAACAACATTTCAAAAATATCATGTGACTTGCACCGACATAAGTACTGAAATATTTCTCATGTGAGTTGCAAGATGCAGTTTCTCATAAAATGTCATTATGAATTTCTGACAGAAAATCAATACAACACTTAAAATGGAAGGTCCTGTGACAATCAACAGACAAAAATGAAAATCTCCTGATGAATGTGAAACAAGAAGGAAAATAAACCATCCAAAACCATGCCATCAATGGGAAAAATTGACGGGCCCCATCCCCGCCCATCAAAGTGATGGACATCCATTGTGATTTCCATCTCCACTTCACCAACACAGGAAATGAGTGAGGATTTTTCACCAACCTTGAACCGAATAAGGTGAAGAATTTCTGCTTCCTGATGTGCTCTTCAGAGTCCAAGCATTCAGTTAGCGTTGCCACTTGTTTTTCACTGTAAAACAATCTTCACGTGCACAACAAACAAAACTGTAAATTTATTCTTGAGCTTCTTCATACTCATTCATATTCAGATTGGTGAAGCTCATTCGGAAAATAATTGATGTCTCAGATTGTGGTGGATGATTTCAAATTCAAAATATATCAAGACATTTGTTAAAATAATGATCGTGAAAAACACGTAAATGTTGAGGTTGTTGCAATAACAATGCCACATTGTTTGTAACAGTACACAAGTGTGATGTTTTTCATCGAAACTATCTTCCAAAAACAGAACATTGAGTTGTGATTGAAAATGTCACGTGGCATTCATTCAAAATCCAGAAAACAACATCTTTCTCATCTGAAGTCTGAACTCTCAAACCTCTCTCCCTCCTCAAAATCCTGGTGGCGTTTAATCAAATCTGTTTCTGGTGTATCTTCCCCCTCCATCCCCTCCATTACCTCAAATGGCCGCACTGCTGATTCCACACGTGATAAAGCTGAATGTCTAAACTCGGTGTTTGCAGCTAAATCTTGTGTCCTAAACCCATCACTATCTCTACCCACTTTACGCAGTCGCACCCAACTGTCCCTGGACTCTGTATCCTTTTCTCCTGACAAGGTGGAGAGCTTGCTTTCAAACCTCGAGTCAGATTCTGCAACCGGTCCATACGGCATCAGCCCACGTGTCCTCAAAGCCTGCTCTTCTGCTCTTGCTCACCCTCTCTCTGTTCTTTTCACCCTCTCATTTGCCCAAGGTCATCTGCCATCTGCTTGGAAATCTGCTAACATCACTGCCCTGCATAAAAAAGGTGCAAAAACAGATCTCTGTAACAACAGACCAATCAGCCTTCTCCCAATCATCAGCAAGGTTATGGAATCCATCATCGCTTCAGACATGAAATCCTTCCTCTTCTCCAATGGCTTGATTTACAATCATCAATTTGGTTTCAGACAAGGTCACTCTACCCTGGATATGCTGCTTCTGCTCTTGCATCAATGGATGGAGGTCCTCAATGCCAGACAGGAAATCCGAGCCGTATCCCTGGACATATCACGTGCTTTTGACACAGTCTGGCACCCTGCACGACTCGCCAAACTCTCTTCCCATGGTATTCAAGGCCATCTCTACTAATGGCTCGCAGACTTCCTCTCCTGTCGCAGTCAACGTGTGGCCCGAAATGGAGTTCTTTCATCCCCTCTTCCTGTGCAGGCTGGAGTTCCTCAAGGTAGCGTTCTGGGCCCTGTTCTTTTTCTGGTTTTCATCAATGATCTCTCGGACTCTCTGGAAAATCCTCTATTTCTCTTTGCCGACGACTCCATCCTCTGCCGTACCATCTGTCATCCCTCAGACCGGCAAGCAGCAGCTTCTTCGCTCACTGCAGATCTGGATAAAATCACAAACTGGTCCAACACGTGGAACATGTCTTTCAATCCAGACAAATCTCACACTCTCACTATGTCTCTTTGAAAGGACCGTTAAGAAAACCCCCCATCCACTTTCTCAACAATCCTCTGGAAGAAGTCTTTTCTTTCAAGCTTCTGGGTCTCACTATCTGCCATGACCTTTCCTGGGAAACTCACATTTCCAACCTCGCCTCAAAAGCCAATCGCCAACTGGGAATCCTCCGTCGTGCAAAGTCCTTCCTCGGCCCTCTTGAGCTCCTGACCACTTACAAAGCTTTTGTCCGTAGCCTGATGGAGTACTGCTCTCCCCTCTGGGCTGGTGCTCCTGCCTCCCACCTTTCTCGGCTTCACGCTGTCGAAACCAGGGCATTTAAGATCATCGGCATCTCCCGCAATGAAGCTGAGTCTTTGGGCCTCTCACTCAATCACCGCAGGTTGGTCGGTGGTCTTTCTGTCTTCTACCGACTCCTCTCCAGCCATGCCCCCACTGCTCTCTCTGCGATTTGTCTCCACCACATTTCCACAGGGCGCTCAAGGTCCGCCAACAACCGCCTTCTGGTAAAACTACCAAAATCACGAATCACTGCTCATCTTCACTCTTTCATTCCTCTTTTTTCCCGCCTTTGGAATAAACTTCCTCACTCTATTCTTTCCCATTCTTCCCTCCAGGCTTTCAAAACAGCTGTTCACCACCACCTCTTATCTTCCCCCATCCAAATCCTCGATCTTTTCTACCCCCGATAATCCACCCAAGCCCACTTCCTTCAATTCCCCTGCTTTCCTTCCTGAAAGTCCCTGTAATGTCCATCTTCTCTTCGCCATGTTCCCCGTCGCATCCCCATCCCTCTCCCTTCCACAGTTCACCTAATGTGTCTGTTCCCCACTGTTTTGTCCCTTCCATTCCCGCCCCTCTTGTCTCATGCCTCCTTGCTGTGAGTTGTGTGTTAGCTCTCATACGAGCCTCGACCAAGGTCTACAAAAAAATAAAAAAATATAAAAAAACAGCATCAAATAATCAACTTCAATCGATTCCCACAATAAACACAACATACTTTTTATCAAGCATCACGGTTAAACACATCTCCCATCTCAGTTCAAAAGCAAATACAATCACCAAAAGACGAAATACGAAACAAGGATGTCCATGTTAAATTAAAATGACAAATCTATTTTGAGAAAGAAATAATATTATTTTCCAAAATTAATGAGGATTGAGGAGAAATTGAAAATGGCACATTGCATTGATTGACACCCAAAGGAACATGACAGTGGAACCTGAAATGTTTTCAAATAATAACCCCAACAAATTTTGAAAAATCATATTGGATAAACACATTTTCATCATTTTATAAACATACAGATCAAGAAGGATCAATCAATGATTGAAGACCCTTGCAGGAAAGAACGGGTTGGGGAAGAGAAGGAGGGCCGAAGATGATGGTGTGGAGGAACACACACTGGGCGCACACCACAAATGATACAAACCAGATACCGGTTATGAAGGCCCGCAGATGCAGGCGATGAGAGCTGGCAGATGCAGGCGAAGAAGGCCCGCAGACGCAGGTGACGACGGACCCCAGATGCAGGCGACGAAGGACCGGATATGCAGGCGACAAAGGCCCGCAGATGCAGGTGACGAACGCCCACATATGGATGCGACGAGGGCCGGCAGATGCTGGCGACAAAAGCCCACAGATGCAGACGACGGAGGCCCGCAGATGCAGGCGATGAAGGCCAGCAGATGCAGGCGACGAAGGCCCACAGATGCAGGCGACGAAGGCCTGCAGATGCAGGCGACAAAGGCCTGCAGATGCAGGCGATGAGGACACACAAATGCGGGCGATGACAGACTGTAGTGCAGTTAAAGAGGGGCCTGCACGTGAAGGTAACGAGGAGAAATGTGCGCCCGCAGATGCAGGCGACGAGAGGCCCGCAGATGCAGCTGAGGAGAGGCCCGCAGATGCAGGTGACGAGAGGCCCGCAGATGCAGCCGACGACACGCCCGCAGATGCAGGCGATGAGAGGCTAACAGATGGAGGCGACGAAAGGCAGCAGATGCAGGCGACGAGGACATGCAGATGCGGGCGATGACAGACTGTAGTGCAGTTAAAGAAGGGCCTGCACGTGAAGGTAACGAGGAGAAATGTGGGCCTGCAGATGCAGGCAACGAGAGGCCCGCAGTTTCAGGCAACTGGAGGCCCACAGATGCAGGCGATGACAGACTGCACGTGCAGTTGAAGAAGGGTCTACACGTGAAGGTAACGACGAGAAATGTGGGCCCGCACATGCAGGCGACGAGAGGCCCGCAGAAGCAGGTGACGAGAGGCCCGTAGTAGTATTATGTTTGTAACATAATATATTTACAGTGCACAAGTTGTTTGTGACAGTACACAAGCATTATGTTCTTAAATCGAAACTATCTTCAAAAAACAGAATAGTGATTCATGATTGAAAATGTCACGTGGCATTGATTCGACACTAAAACATTATCGGAAGTAGCCAGCCATTCATTAATGCCTGGTCACAAATAATTCCTCTCACTGGAAGGCACAGCGGAACTGCCAACGTCTTCACTCCTGATGAATTCGGTCTGGGTTTGAAGGGCACGGGTACTTCTGACCACGCCCCATCAAGGCGGAAAGTGACGTGGGTACCGTCAGTTGATACGAACGTCGTGTCTGAGGAGAGATTCGATGTTTGGCGATTTGCGAAATCTCGACTGGTGATTGCAAAACTTTGTGATCCATGAGGGTGGAT
The DNA here is from genome assembly GCF_056783735.1 of Eptatretus burgeri. Taxonomy (NCBI): domain Eukaryota; kingdom Metazoa; phylum Chordata; class Myxini; order Myxiniformes; family Myxinidae; genus Eptatretus; species Eptatretus burgeri. The sequence continues at coordinate 7,452,696 of NC_140978.1, forward strand.
GTGGAGAGTGCACGGGAGGCGAGGCCACAGCGAAACTTCCAGGACCCTGGGGAAACAATTCCCATGGCTGGGCGAATATGCACCCATTGCAGGATGTGGTGCTCACGTGCCCCGTTCACAGGGCCATGCTCTCCGAATGGCCAATTCTTTCCCGTGAGTTTTTCTATCGTGGCCGAGCATGAAGTTTTTGGGTGTTTGTGTTTCCCATTGGAAGTTGGGGTGAGGATGATGACCAAGGCTGCTGGTTGTGGAAAGGGAAACAGGAATAATTCTCACGGTGTTGGGTCATGGCAATGGGGAGTCACACCCCTTTGTTGGTGATCCTGCGTGTGTCTACCCACATCCAGAGAGTTCCGTCAGGATCATTCGACTTCTTTAAACCTGTGCGATGGGAGTGAGGATTGAGCAGAGGCTGTCTCACCGATCGATTTCACCCGCGGTTGCACCCTCAAGGCAGCATGCGTTTTCGATCTGCCTTCTCACCGATGGTGAGCAGGGTTCCAAGGTCATTCCTTGGGCCCGGGCTGGCTGACTCCCAGGCCTCTTGCGGGAGTCGAGGTGCGTCCCGGCAATCATGAATGCACGGTCCTGGTTCAGGTGAAATGGGACCGAGTCGGACGGTGGCACTGGGTCCACAGAAGGCAAACAGTTGCCAAGGTGAGCACCAGGAAGCCAGGTCCACAACATATAGTCAGGCTCTCTTTCAGCCAGATGGTGGTGTCAGGTAATTGCAAATGAGTGACAGAGGGAAAGGGAGACAAAGAACATCTGGCCCACAAGTATTCTCCCAGACATTGGGACAATGAGCAGAGAGGGTGCCAAGAAACTGAGCGGGGCAATGGTGGGACGCACTGCAGAATCGACCGGGTGTCCAGGAATACCCTGAAATTCATTGAAACCCAAAGGAAAATTATAGTATAACCGCAAATATTATCAAATAATAACTCTAACAAACTTTTCCTCAAACATCTTTGATAAACACATTTCTTTCATTTCAAAAACATAAAGAACTAGAAAGAGCAATCAATGAGTGAAGACCCTCACCAGGATTTCTTCATGTGGTTATCTGGTCCACAACTTATCAAAGTACTCACATTCCAATTGATCTGTGCTTTCGATGGACAGAAAAACAAACAGATAAACAAACAGACAAATGACCGAAAATGTAACACCCACTCCTCTGGAGAGGGAAATCATAAAAATGTAAAATAAGTATCAACATAAACACTTCTCTTTTGACTCTTATTTGTTACATATCTTGGAAATATCATAAAGCAATGTGAAACCAACATTTCAAAAATATCATGTGACTTGAACCGACATAAATACTGGAATATTTCCCATGTGAGTTGCAAGACGCAGCTTCTCATAAAATGTCGTTGTGAATGAATGACAGAAAAACAGCACAACACATAAAATGGAACTTCCTGTGACAATCAACAGACAAAAATTAATATCTCCTGATGAATGTAAAACATGATAAATAAAAACAAGATAAACCATCCAACACCATGCCATCAAAGGGAAAAATTGACGAGCCCCATCCCCGCCCGTCAAAGTGATGGACATCCATTGTGATTTCCATCTCCACTTCACCAACACAGGAAATGAGTGAGGATTTTTTCACCAACCTTGAACCTAATAAGGTGAAGAATTTCTGCTTCCTGATGTGCTCTTCAGAGTCCAAGCATTCAGTTCGCGTTGCCACTTGTTTTTCACTGTTAAACAATCTTCACGTGCACAACAAACAAAACTGCAAATTTATTCTTGAGCTTCTTCATACTCATTCATATTCAGATTGGTGAAGCTCATTCAGAAAATAATTGACATCTCAGATTGTGGTGGATGATTTCAAATTCAAAATATATCAAGACATTTGTTAAGATAATGATCGTGAAAAACACGTAAATGTTGAGGTTGTTGCAATAACAATGCCACATTGTTTGTAACAGTACACAAGTGTGATGTTTTTCGTCGAAACTATATTCCAAAAACAGAACATTGAGTTATGACTGAAAATATCACGTGGCATTGATTCAACACCAAAACAGCATCAAAGAATCAACTTCAATCGATTCCCACAATAAACCCAACATAATTTTTATCAAGCATCATGGTTAAACACATATCCCATCTCAGTTCAAAAACAAATACAATCACCAAAAGACGAAATATTAAATAAGCATGTCCATGTTAAATTAAAATGACAAATCTATTTTGATAAAGAAAAAATATGATTGTCCAAAATTAAAGAGGATTGAGGAGAAATTGAAAATGGTTATTGCATTGATTGACACCCAAAGCAACATGACAGTGGAACCTGAAATGTTTTCAAATAATAACCCCAACAAATTTTGAAAAATCATATTGGATAAATACATTTTCATAATTTGAAAAACATACAGATCCAGAAGGGCCAATCAATGATTGAAGACCCTTGCAGGAAAGAACGGGGTGGGGAAGAGAAGGAGGGCCGAAGATGATGGTGTGGAGGAACAAACACTGGGCGCACAACACAAATGATACAAACCAGATACCGGTGATGAAGGCCCGCAGATGCAGGCGATGAGAGCTGGCAGATGCACGCGAAGAAGGCCCGCAGACGCAGATGACGACGGACCCCAGATGCAGGCGACAAAGGCCCGCAGATGCAGGTGATGATGGACCCCAGATGCAGGCGACAAAGGCCCGGAGATGCAGGCGACAAAGGCCCGCAGATGCAGGCGACGAAGGCCCGCAGATGCAGGCGACGAAGGCCCGCAGATGCAGGCGACAAAGGCCCACAGATGCAGACGACGAAGGCCCGCAGATGCAGGCGATGAAGGCCCGCAGATGCAGGCGACGAAGGCCCGCAGATGCAGGCAACGAAGGCCTGCAGATGCAGGCGATGAAGGCCCGCAGATGCAGGCGATGAAGGCCCGCAAATGCAGGCGTCGAAGGCCTGCAGATGCAGGCGATGAAGGCCCGCAGCTTCAGGTGACAAGAGGCCTGCAGATTCAGGCAATGAGTACACGCAAATGCGGGCGATGACAGACTAGAGTGCAGTTAAAGAGGGGCCTGCACGTGAAGGTAACGAGGAGAAATATGGGCCCGCATCTGCAGGCGACGAGAGGCCCGCAGATGCAGGTGAAGAGAGGCCCGCAGATGCAGGTGACGAGAGGCCCGCAGATGCAGGTGACGAGAGGCCAACAGATGGAGGCGACGAAAGGCCAGCAGATGCAGGCGACGAGGACATGCAGATGCGGGCGATGACAGACTGTAGTGCAGTTTAAGAAGGGCCTGCACGTGAAGGTAACGAGGAGAAATGTGGGCCTGCAGATGCAGGCAACGAGAGGCCCGCAGTTTCAGGCAACTGGAGGCCCACAGATGCAGGCGATGACATACTGCACATGCAGTTGAAGAAGGGCCTGCACGTGAAGGTAACGACGAGAAATGTGGGCCCGCAGATGCAGGCGACGAGAGGCCCGTAGTAGTATTATGTTTGTAACAATATATTTACAGGGCACAAGTTGTTTGTGACAGCACACAAGCATTATGTTATTAAATCGAAACTATCTTCAAAAAACAGAATTGTGATTCATGATTGAAAATGTCACGTGGCATTGATTCGACACCAAAAAAGCATCGGAAATAGCCAGTCATTAATGCTTGGTCACAAATGGTTCCTCCCACTGAAAGGCACAGCGGAACTGCCAACGTCTTGACTCCTGATTAATTCAGTCTGGGTTTGAAGGGCAGGGGTACTTCTGACCATGCCCCATCAAGGCGGAAAGCGACGTGGGTACCGTCAGTTGATACGAACGTCGTATCTGAGTAGAGATTCGATGTTTGGGCTGTTTGCGAAATCTGGACTGGTGAATGCAAAACTTTGTGATCCATGAGGGTGGGTGTGGAGTGTGCAGGGGAGGAGAGGCCACGGCACAACTCGCAGGAACCTGGGGAAATAATTCCCTTGGTTGGGCGAATACGCACCCATTGTAGGATGTGGAACTCGCGTGCCCCGTTCGCAGGGCCATGCTCTCCAAATTGCCAATTCTTTCCCATGAGAGTTCCCATCGTGGCCCAGCATGATGTTTTTGGGTGTTTGGGTTTCCCATTGGAAGTTGGGTTGAGGACGATGACCAAGGCTGGTGGTTGTGGAAAGGGAATAGGGAATAATTCTCATGATGTTGGATTATGGCAATGGGGCGTCACTCCCCTTTGTTGGTGATCCTGGGTGTGACTACCCACATCCACAGAGTTCCCTCGGAATCATTCTACTTCTTTCAACCTGTGTGATGGGCGTCAGGATTGAGCAGAGGTGGTCTCACTCATCGATTTTACCCACGGTTGCACCCTCAAGGGTAGTGTGCGTTCTCGATCTGCCGATCCACCGATGGTGAGCAGGTTTCCAAGGTCATTCCTTGGGCCCAGGATGGCTAACTCCCAGGCCTCTTGAGGGAGTCGAGGTGCGTCCTGGCAATCATGACCGCACGGACCTGGTTCAGGTGAAATGGGACCGAGTCGGACGGTGGCACTGGGTCCACAGAAGGCAAGCAGTTGCCAAGGTGAGCACCAGGAAGCCAGGTGCACAACATGTAGAGAGTCAGGCTCTCGGCAGCCAGATGGCGGCGTCTTGTAATTGCAAATGAGTGACAGAGGGAAAGGGAGACAAAGAACATACGGCCCATCAGGATTCTCCCAGACATTGGGACACTTGGCATGAAGGGTGCCAAGAAACAGCAGGGCAATGGTGGGACGCACTGCAGAATCGACCGGGTGTCCACGAATGCCCTCAAATTAATTAACACCCAAAGGAAAATTAGAGTATAACCGCAAGTATTATCAAATAATAACCCCAACAAACTTTTGCTCAAACATCTTGGATAAACACATTTCTTTCATTTCAAAAATGTAGAGAACTAGATAGAGCAATCAATGAGTGAAGGCCCTCACCAGGACTTCTTTATGTGGTTTTCTGGTCCACAAGTTATCAAAGTACTCACATTCCAATTGATCTGTGCTTTCGATGGACAGAAAAACAAACAGATAAATAAACAGACAAACGACCGAAAAATGTCACACCCACTCCTCTGGAGAGGGAAATCATAAAAATTTGAAATAAGTATCCGCATAAACACTTCTCTTTTGACTCTTATTTGTCGCATATCTTGGAAATATCATAAAGCAATGTGAAGCCAACATTTCAAAAATATCATGTGACTTGCACCGACATAAATACTGGAATATTTCTCATGTGATTTGCAAGATGCAGTTTCTCATAAAATGTCGTTGTGAATGAATGACAGAAAATCAATACAACACTTAAAATGGAACTTCCTGTGACAATCAACAGACAAAAATGAATATCTCCTGATATGATGAATGTGAAACAAGAAGGAAAATAAACCATCCAACACCATGCCATCAAAGGGAAAAATTGACGGGCCCCATCCCCGCCCGTCAAAGTGATGGACATCCATTGTGATTTCCATCTCCACTTCACCAACACAGGAAATGAGTGAAGATTTTCACCAACCTTGAACCTAATAAGGTGAAGAATTTCTGCTTCCTGATGTGCTCTTCAGAGTCCAAGCATTCAGTTAGCGTTGCCACTTGTTTTTCACTGTTAAACAATCTTCACGTGCACAACAAACAAAACTGCAAATTTATTCTTGAGCTTCTTCATAATCATTCATATTCAGATTGGTGAAGCTCATTTCCGAGAATAATAGATGGCTTACATTGCGGTGGATGATTTCAAATTCAAAAACAAATCAAGACACTTGTCAAAACAATGATCGTGAAGAACACGTAAATGTTGAGGTTTTTTACTCTTTTCGTGCCACATTGTTTATAACCGCACACAAGTATTATGTTATAAAATCGAAACTATCTTCCATGAACAGAATATTGAGTCATGATTGAAAATGTCACGTGGCATTGATTCAACACCAAAGCAGCATCAAATAATCAACTTCAATCGACTCCCACAATAATCACAACATACTATTTATCAAGCATAATGGTTAAACACGTTTCCCATCGAAGTTCTAAAACAAATACAATCAGAAAAAGACTAAATATGAAATAAGGATGTCCATGTTAAATTAAAATGACAAATCAATTTTGAAAAAGAAATAATATTATTTTCCAAATTTTAAGAGGATTGAGGAGAAATTGAAAATGGCACATTGCATTGATTGACACCCAAAGGAACATGACAGTGGAACCTGAAATATTTCCAAATAATAACCCCAACAAATTTTGCAAAAGCAGGTTGGATAAACACATTTTCATGATTTAAAAAAAAATACAGAACTCAAAGGATCAGTCAATGATTGAAGATCCTTGCAGGAAAGAACAGGGTGGGGGTGGAGAAGTCGGGCCTAAGATGATGGTGGGGAGGAGATGACACAGGGCGCACACCACATATGTCACAAACCAATCGTTGTGGTCAGCCCCGAGCTGTGATCCCTGCAAAACTATGGTTAATGGGGAGGTTGGTGAAAGGTAATTGGGAGGTAGAGTGATGCTGATTCACCAGTGAGTTTGCGTCAGTGATGTCGACAGAAAGTCAGAGAGAGGGACAGGAAGGGCCTTGCATCATCCGGTATGCAAGGTGTGTGTGATCCACCCAGCCGAAGTTTTCACCATGTGGTTCATCTTGCAGGACGGATCGGAAGTAACCAGTCATTAATGCCTGGTCACAAATGATTCCTCTCACTGGAAGGCACAGTGGAACTGCCAACGTCTTGACCCCGAATGAAATAGGTCTGCATTTGAAGGCCTGGGGTACTTCTGATCAAGCCCCCTCAAGGCGGAAATCGACGTGGGTACCGTCAGTGGATACGGACGTCGTAGCCGAGTAGAGATGCGACGTTTGGGTGATTTGCGAAATCTCGACCTGTGATTGTAAAACTTTTGGATCTATTAGGGTGGGGGTGGAGAGTGCACAGGAGGCGAGGCCACGGCGGAACTCCCCGGACCCTCGGGAAACAATTCCCTTGGCCGGGCGAATACTCACCCGTTGCGGGCTGTGGAGCTCACGCGCTCCATACACAGGGCCATGCTCATCGAATAGCCGATTCGGTCATGTGAGTTTTTCTATCGTGGACGAGCATAAGAGGCCCGCAGATGCAGACGACGAGAGGCCCACAGAGTCAGGCGACGAGAGGCCCGCAGATGCAGGCGACAAGAGGCCCGCAGATGCAGGCGACAAGAGACCAGCAGATGCAGGTGACGAAAGGCCCGCAGATGCAAGTGACGAGAAGCCCCGGGAGATGCAGGTGATGAGATGCCTGCATGTGCGGGCAAACGAGAGGCCAGGACGTGCTGGCAACGAAAGGCCCAAACGTGCAGGCGACGAGAGGCCCGCACATGCAGGTGATGAGAGGCCCGCAGATGCAGGCGACGAGAGGCCCGCAGAGGCAGGCGACGAGAGGCCCGCAGATGCAGGCGACGAGAGGCCCGCACGTGAGAGGCGATGAGAGGCCCGCACGTGCAGGCGACGAGAGGCCCGCACGTGAGGGCGACGAGAGGCCCGCACGTGCAGGCGACGAGAGGCCCGCACGTGCAGGCGAGGAAAGGCCCGCACATGCATGGGACTAAAGGCCCGCACGTGCGTGCAACAAGAGGCCGCAGGTTCAGCGACGAGAGGCCGCAGGATCGGTCGACAAGAGGTCCGCACATGCAGGTGAAGAGAGGCCCGCATATTCATGCGACGAGAGGCCCGCAGATTCAGGCGACGAGAGGCCCGCAGATTCAGGCGACGAGAGGCCCGCAGATTCAGGTGACGAGAGGCCCGCAGATTCAGGCGACGAGAGGCCCGCAGATGCAGGCGAGGAGAGGCCTGCATATACAGGCGCCGAGAGGCCTGCAGATTCAGGAGTCGGGAGGCCCGCAGATGCAGGCCACGAGATGCCCGCAGATGCAGCTGACGAGAGGCCAGCCGATGCAGGTGACGAGGGCCCGCAGATGTAGCTGATGAGGGCCCGCAGATGCTGGCGAAGAGGGCCCGCAGATGCAGACGATGAGGGCCAGCAGATGTTGGTGACGAGGGCCCGAAGATGCAGGCGACGAGGCCCGCAGATGCAGGCGAGGCCCTGAAATCAAATTGTTGATCTGAGATGAAGTTGTTGGAGAAAAGGAAGGATTACATGTCAACTGCAATGATTGATTGACCTTGCTGATGATTGTAAGTGAGTAAGGTTTGAAGTTGAAGGGATCAGTTTTTACACGTATACTGTAGATATAGTGCAGTAATGTTGCAGATTTCCAAGCACATAGATGACACATTGCAAATTTCAGGGTGAAAAGGGCAGAGAGAGGATGTGCAAGAGCAGCAGAGCAGGTTTTTAAGACATGTGAGCTGACGGCGTCCAGTGCAGTGGGGGAGTCAGAGTCGGGGGTTGAAAGAACCTTCTCCACCTTCTCAGGTGCAAAAGACAGCATCCATGAGCAGTTGCTTTTGATGGGGAAGGATGGGTTCTGAGAATGTGGGGTTAGGGACAAGATTTGGAAGTAAACACAGAATTGAGGCATTCGGCCTCCTCATGAGCGGAGTCGGCTGTGGTGCCATTTGATGTCTATGTCTCGATCTGATGGATGATGTGCTGAAGCATTTGATATGCTTTCAACACTGTATTACCAATTATTCAGTATTCGTAGCAGTTTGTTAATTATTACGTAATCTTGGTAATGATAGCACACTTGAATATTCAATTACATTGCAGTTTGGGTCACATGACGCAATCTTTTTTGCTCATTGATCAAGATAATTATGAATATGCAACATTTTTCTTTGTCTTTTTGCATGCATGTTATTGTAGCCTCTTTCTCTTCAATATAAATCTCTCACACAATCCACATCATCAAATATATAAAGCTTGCATTGATTATGTCTGCACTTAAGGATTCACTCGAGTAATTGCTTGCAGTGTGCAAGCATGCCCAACTGGTAAACATATAAATACATCATGGAATTGCAATTTGTTTATTAACAGAGCGTAGAGATAAGACCTGAGCTGAAAGGATGGCTCAAGGTATACACACTTGCCTCTGGGCTGTCTTACCTGGGTTTGAATCTTGGCCCAGCAATAAACTGTCATCCAGGTGTTTAAGAGGTGGGGTGATGAATCAATTTGTGTGCCATCACTCTGATGGACATTAAACTGTGTGTTCGATCTATCGACATGACAGTTGGTGGACTTTAAAGATGGCCACGGTGTCCTACGCTTGGAGTGGGTAAGTTATCGTCACCACCGTGGCCAAATTACAAAGCCCAAACTACTGCTGGGAAGACAATGGCGTGCACCCAGTACAACCTTTCGTCAGGAAGCTGCTTCGGCGGCACCGACGCTCTGTACTGTAACAGTATGAAAATTATCACAAAGATGAACAAACCAAGTCAGCGTTGTTAATAACAGTATCTGTACCGGAAGTCTTTGAACAAAGGATGCAGTGTTAATCATCAATTAAGGAAAAAAATCCACCTTCAGCATTGCGAATTAAACAAAACGTTTACGAATAAATTTCAAAGAGGTGCAAAATAACCTTAATTTTAACTATCAGTGACTCGATGACAGAATTCATTGAGTTTGAAAGTCAACACAAAAGGATGTAGTATGGACATAAAGAGAGGGGAGAGGAAGGGTAGGAGAGGAGGGGTGGGAGAGGGGAGAGGGGAGGGGAGAGGGGGAGGGAGGTGGGAGAGAGGGGGAGAGAGGGGGAGTGAGGGGGTAACGGGAAGAGAGGTTTGTGCCCAAGGGGTTGATGAATCATAATAAACGTGAATAATGGTGATGCCAAATTTTATTTCACCATCAGGATATTTTTCCCTCCATTTGGACAAATTGAACCTCCACCACCTGTTGTTGCACCACCATTTTGAGGTGAGCGGTGCAAGTGCCCCAAATCTTCTGTTCGTTCACCTTTCATAAACGTTGTTGCATTAGTTAATACAATTTTACACGCGAGTATTTACTGTCATTGAAATGATAAATGATGGACATTTGGAAATATTACGCACGTCAAACCGAAACAAATCTCATGAAATAACTCCAAACTAATAAAATAAAGGACTTGCTGTTTGCTCGACGATATTAATGTCGTCTTGCCATCTCAAAAGGGTAAAAAAATCCGATTTCCACAGAGCAGCAGAAAACACGACACCATTGTGGAGAAACGAAACAGAAATGATGCTCTTTTCTCCCCTCTCAATAAAAGAGAGCAATGCCGTTTGTCTTCATTAGCAACAAAGCAAACAAGCATCAACAAATGATGTCACAAAGGTTATACCAACCATCAGAGATTCGGGGAGAGGGTTGAAGGGGTCGGTTCCGCCACTTTTCAGGCCAAAAAAAAACCGAAGGAAAAGTTTGGGGGCAACAAAGAGCATAAACCGCCAATCCTACTGCAAATTGAAGCAAAGCGAACGAGTTAAAAGAATGTTTTGCTTCGTCCGAAAGAATCGCATGAACCTCTCATTGACCCCCCCCACCCCCCCCTTGTCTCGTGAGATTTGAACCAGAATCAGTTCACATCACAACCGTTTTTCACGTAACGCGAGATTTGATGGACAAGTTGTGACGCAAAGTGTGCGTTCCTGATTGGACGCTGAATTCAAATCAACGTCTTCAGTGATCACGTGATTGCACCAATTTTTAAAATCAACATCTGACAGCTTCAACCTCTGATTTAAATTACGAGATTAAATGTGATAAAGTCCAGCTCTTGCCCTGAAAAAGAACACAGACAAGAATCAAAACAAAATCAGAGGATTGAAAGAAAACTGCTTTGTGAACGTCTAAGCTACAGTGGACTGGGCAGAAAAGTTACTGAATGGAATGCAGGGCGACATGAACAATATTAACAAGTCTGTGTCGAAGGGAACTTGAAGTTACCAAAAGTTAAATAATGAATTCACTTTTGCGATTCACCTCCCGGTGCCACATTCTTCTCCCGTAACCACGTGATCTGTTTCCACCCTCGACGATTACCGATCCAAATTCACCATTCACCTCACGATTTTTTCTACAACCTTTCCATTACCTTGTCTGATGAAAACTGTCTCAAAAAATAATAATAGTGATAATAATAACAATAATAATGAAGAAATATACCATCAGAGATGGGGAATTCCCCGCCATTGAATGAAAAAGGTCATACATATTCCAGATAATGAGGGAGGTGAATTGGAAACAAGACACCATTTGGTCATCATCTCAAAAAAGTTCCCCATGGGTGAGGAACGTAGTAACCAAAAATAATTGAAATCAGATAAGCAGTTTTCCATTTATTACAAAAACATTTTTTCAAGATGGCCGCCCAGTCGGCCATCTTGGATCCGGCCACGCCCAAAATCAATAGGGTTCTTCCTTTTCAGGTGGCACATGTGTGACCCGAATTTCAAATCGATATGGCGAAAAAACATTTTTTTCAAGATGGCCACCCCAGTCGGCCATATTGCATCCGGCCATACCCAAAATCAATACGGTTTTTCCTTTTCAGGTGGCACATGTGTGACCCGAATTTTAAATCGATATGGCGAACAGTTTATGAATTATCGCACTCACAGCTATAAATGTTGACGCCGCCCCAGTTGGCCATCTTGGATCCGGCCACGCCCAAAATCAATCGGGTTCTTCCTTTTCAGGTGATTCATGTGTGACCCAAATTTCAAATCGATATGGCGAACAGTTTATGAGTTATCACACTCACAACTATAAATGTTGACGCCCGGACGGACGGACGGACGGACAGCTGGACGCCCTGGGTAACAACAATATCCCCCTTCTGCCACGCGGCGGGGGATACAAACAAAAGGTTACCCAGTCCATTTGACTGGGTACCCTAAAAACGATCCCCGACAATGCTTCATCTTCCTCTTTCACACGTGTGGTTCTCATTATTGTGTCATAACGTACGACTCTTTTTCTATTTCAACAGACTGCTCTCAATTCGACGTTTCCCTCACACCTTGCAGAAAAAAAATCCAACTGTGACAGCGTTTCTTCTCTTAATTCCCCTATATTGCATCCATCAAGAAATGTCTTTAATCGCATCTCTGACCGAAAAAACTTTAATAACCCCAGTTTGCTGGAAATGTTCGCTTTCCATCAACCATTCTTTTTTTTCCAACTTCAGTACCTATTCACCCCTCTCACAGCAACCATCACATTCTTCTCCCTCCAAGCCTCCCTCTCACCTTTCTCAAAAACTCTCCCCACTCATGCTTCTCCCACCATTCACCACCCTCACACACCCTTCTCAAAGTTACGCCCCCCCCTCACATCCACAAAGCTGACTCCTTCCGCTGCCCTCTCACCTCCATCTCATCACTCCATCAGATCAAATACTCAAATGTATTCTGCCCCTTCTCTTGCCCCCCCTCTCCCCCAGCACCACAGACCCTTTTCTCCTCATCCAGCCCTCTTCCCGAGCTATTCTGAAACCCCCCACACTCTTTCAACAACTCTCATTACCTACCCCCTCCATTATTCCCTCCCCCCTCCCCACTCCTCTCCCCAGCAGCCAGAGCCTCCAGCCCTCCCTCTTCAATAACAGTGTGGATTTCAAATTTCAGGGGCCTTGGCTCAAACCTTACAGATCTTTCCATACAGGTTGCTTCCAGATCTTTCCATACAGACCTTTCCTTCCAGATCTTTCCTTATGGACAAACCAGACATAATCTGCCAAACAGAAACTTTCCTCCCTCAAGACATCTCTGACTCCCAAGTATCTCTCCCTGGTTACTCCCTCCTCCAGTATGACAAACCTGAGCCCCACGCTGGTGGATGAGTTGCTCTCTTCCTCAAACACTCTATTCCTCACTCACCATGCACTGCCCACTCTCCCCCACACGCCCAGGAATACCTCTTGCTACGGCTTCCCCTACACCGCCACCTCATGCTTATATGTGAACTGCACCATCCACCAAACAGTGAGGACTCCATTTTCACCTCACTATCCAAAAACATGGACTAACGTCTGTCTGTCTGTCTGTCTGTCTGTCTGTCTGTCTGTCTGTCTGTCTGTCTGTCTGTCTGTCTGTCTGTCTGTCTGTCTGTCTCTCTCTCTCTCTCTCTCTCCCTCTCTCCCTCTCTCCCTCTCTCCCTCTCCCCCTCTCTCCCTCTCTCCCTCAAACGTGGTGACTTCAATTGTCATCAGGCCAGGTGGCTGGGTGTGGGTACCTCTCTCTCCTGTCATGGCACTTTAGCAAATGATTTCTGCGACTCATTGGGACTGACTCAATCGGTCAATTTCCCGACCCAGATCTCAACCAATGGTACTCTATCTCTTCTGGATCTGATTTTGACAAGTTTCCCAGAAAATATCTGCTGTTCTTCCTCCACTCCAATCGTTTCTTCTGACTATGTGCTTGTCAAAGTGGACATCTCTCTGGCTTTTATCAGAGAACCACTTCAACGCCGTCGAGTCTGGCATTTAACTCAAACCGACTGGCAGGGTCTTCAAGCAGCCATCAAACTTTGAGACTTGTCTAAGGTCATTCCTTGGGCCCGGGATGGCTAACTCCCAGGCCTCTTGAGGGAGTCGAGGTGCGTCCCGGCAATCATGACCGCACGGTGCTGGTTCAGGTGACATGGGACCGAGTCGGACGGTGGTGGCAACGGGGCAATGGTGGGACGCACTGCAGAATCGACCGGGTGTCCACGAATGCCCTCAAATGAATTAACACCCAAAGGAAAATTATCGTATAACTGCAAATATTATCAAATAAAAACTAGAACAAACTTTTGCTCCAACACCTTAGATAAACACATTTCTTTCATTTCAAAAACATAAAGAACTAGAAAGAGCAATCAATGAGTGAAGACCCTCACCAGGACTCCTTTATGTGGTTTTCTGGTCCACAAGTTATCAAAGTACTCACATTCCAATTGATCTCTGCTTTCGATGGACAGAAAAACAAAGAGCCAAACAAACAAACGGCCGAAAATGTAATACCCACTTCTCTGGAGTGGCAGAATCAAATAACCAGGATGGCACATTTCGTACGCAGACAGAATCTGCCCTATTCTATTGAAGATATTAAACAAATGAATGCTTCATGCCCTGTTTGTGCTGAACTAAAACCCAGATTCTATGGTTCGGCTTCTGGCAGACTGATCAAGGCCACTTCTCCCTTCGAGAGACTAAACATTGACTTCAAAGGGCCCCTGCCAACCGAGACAGACAACAGATACATATTCACTGTTGTTGATGAGTATTCAAGGTTCCCTTTCGCGTTTCCGTGCTCGGATATGACTCGGGCACTGTCGTGAAATGTCTGTCTGACCTCTTCGCTATGTTTGGGAAACCTTCGTACATACATTCAGACAGAGGGCCGTGTTTCATGTCGGCCGGGCTAAAACAGTTCCTATTAGAGCACGGCATCGCAACTAGTCGAACGACAGGTTACAACCCACAGGGTAATAGTCAGGTGGAACAGTATAACGGGGTTATTTGGAAAGCCGTAACTCTGGCGTTGAAATCAAGAGGACTGGGCCCCGAGCGGTGGGAGGTTACCCTTCTCGACGCTCTGAATTCCATACGCTCTCTGCTCTGCACGTCCACCAATGCGACTCCTCACGAACGAATGTTTACTCACCAACGACGTTGTGTTGACGGCCAATCGGTGCCCGACTGGCGAACCCATCCCGGAACAGTGTTCATGAAACGCCCGGTACGACAAAGCAAGTATGAACCCATGATGGAAGAGGTCGAACTCATCGATACTAATCCAGAATACGCTCATGTCAGGCTCCCGGATGGCAGGAAGACCACTGTGTCGGTTCGTCATTTGGCTCCCTCAGGCACTCCCCCCGCCGGTACACCACCATCTGGCACACCTCCCTCTGACATTCCCTCCCCAGGTGTTCCCCCCCCAGGGACTCCACCCGAGAAGGGTGACGGCGGAGCTACCGCGTTCCACCCGGGGGCGATCGGGGAGTCATCTCCGGCTCGAGTCGAGGCTCACCAAAAGGATCGGAAGCCTCCCTCAAGTGAAACCGCCATCTACTCCCGGAGAGGCCGGCGAATAATACCCCCTCGCCGACTCAATCTGGAAAGGGGATTATCGGCATCCTCGATGCTCATGCCCCTATATGCTCGTTACATAATATATCGATGCTCATTACCATGCTCCTACAACTCCAAATAATCCTCACTGCTTGGCATGTATGCTTCTGTAGATTAGATAGTTCGCATTGCTTGAAATGTATACTCCTGCAGCGCTGAAGTAATCCTGGTGCGTTAGCTGGGCCTCTAGTTACATTTTAAAGACGGGGAGAATGTGGTGAATGGAAGGTCGTGACGTGTGACCACGTGATGCCCGGCTCGAACACAGAAGAGATAAAGCTGAGGTTCGGCTCGGCCGCGGGGTTTTGTCCCTGGGGCATTGCCGTTGTATGTCGCCGGCTCACTTGGTGCTCATTGAATGGTGAGAACACTGATTGATATATAATACTGACTTATTTTGCGGTGATTCGTTGCGCGTGTGTACCTTACTGCTTGTACTCCATACTGCGTTTGTATTTCCTGGTGTGCCCGCAGAAGCGGCTTCAATCAAATGGAATAAAGCCTAAACTCTGAAGGTTCTTCTCTCGTCTTCATTTCAGGTAGTGTGCATTCTCGATCTGCTGACCCACCGATGGTGAGCAGGTTTCCAAGGTCATTCCTTGGGCTCGGGATGGCTGACTCCCTGGCCTCTTGAGGAGTCGAGCTTCATCCCGGCAATCATGACCGCACGGTCCTGGTTCAGGTGAAATGAGACTGAGTCGGACGGTGGCACTGGATCCACAGAAGGCAAACAGTTGCCAAGGTGAGCACCAGGAAGACAGGTCCACAACATACAGAGTCAGGCTCGCGGCAGCCAGATGGTGGCGTCTTGTAATTGCAAATTAGTGACAGAGGGAAAGGGAGACAAAGAACATACGGCCCATCAGGACTCTCCCAGACATTGGGACACTTAGCATAAAGATTGCCAAGAAACTGAACGGGGCAATGGTGAGACGCACTGCAGAATCGACCGGGTGTCCACGAATGCCCTCAAATGAATTAACACCCAAAGGAAAATTATCGTATAACTGCAAATATTATCAAATAAAAACGAGAACAAACTTTTGCTCCAACATCTTAGATAAACACATTTCTTTCATTTCAAAAACATAAAGAACTAGAAAGAGCAATCAATGAGTGAAGACCCTCACCAGGACTCCTTTATGTGGTTTTCTGGTCCACAAGTTATCAAAGCACTCACATTCCAATTGATCTCTGCTTTCGATGGACAGAAAAACAAAGAGCCAAACAAACAAACGGCCGAAAATGTAATACCCACTTCTCTGGAGTGGCAGAATCAAATAACCAGGATGGCACATTTCGTACGCAGACAGAATCTGCCCTATTCTATTGAAGATATTAAACAAATGAATGCTTCATGCCCTGTTTGTGCTGAACTAAAACCCAGATTCTATGGTTCGGCTTCTGGCAGACTGATCAAGGCCACTTCTCCCTTCGAGAGACTAAACATTGACTTCAAAGGGCCCCTGCCATCCGGGAGCCTGTGGTGAATGGAAGGTCGTGACGTGTGACCACGTGATGCCCGGCTCGAGCACAGAAGAGATAAAGCTGAGGTTCGGCTCGGCCGCGGGGTTTTGTCCCTGGGGCATTGCCGTTGTATGTCGCCGGCTCACTTGGTGCTCATTGAATGGTGAGAACACTGATTGATATATAATACTGATTTATTTTGCGGTGATTAGTTGCGCGTGTGTACCTTACTGCTTGTACTCCATACTGCGTTTGTATTTCCTGGTGTGCCCGCAGAAGCGGCTTCAATCAAATGGAATAAAGCCTAAACTCTGAAGGTTCTTCTCTCGTCTTCATTTCAATTTATTCCATTTGGTTCTCTCGGCTCTCTCAACCAACGATGGACAAGATCTACAAACCAGAGAGGTTCGACGTAGACCCAAACGCGACTGACGCAGAAATGAAATGGTCGCATTGGTTCTGTTCCTTCTCACACTATCTGACCATCATCGAAGAGGGAGCTGACAAATTTGCCGCTCTCGTGAATCATGTCTCGCCCAGCGTGTACAGGCTCTTCTCGGAGTGCTACACTTACGAAGCAGCGATCGACATGCTGCAGGCGCTCTACGTGAAGCGCAAGAACGAGGTATACATCCGACATCTTCTCAACACACGCAGGCAAGCTGCCGGGGAGACAATCGATCAGTTCCTGCAAGCTCTGAATCAGCTGGGAAAAGACTGCAGCTTCCGGGCCGTAAGCGCCGAGGAACACCGAAAGGAAGCGACACGGGAGGCATTCATCCAAGGACTCAGATCAGCCCACATACGGCAACGCTTACTAGAGAAAGCGCAACCCACTCTTGACAAGGTAGTCGATCAGGCTCGAGCGATGGATACGGCACAGCAGCAATCTGAGTCATTTGGGACACCGATGCTGCTAATGAACGCTGCTACGATGGGAACTCCAGGAACCCCACTGGCACAGACACAGCCAGACATAGGGGATGGAGAAACACCCGAGGAGCCGGATACACAGGCCACGTCAAACTCCTCAGCTGCTACTCCGGTTGGTAAATGCTTCTTTTGTGGGTACAAAAGGCACCCCCGTCAAAAATTCCCCGCCAGAGATGCCACATGCATGAATTGCGACAAGAAAGGGCATTATGCCGGGGTATGTAAATCTACTCTAAGGAGAAATAAACCCACTTCTGCGGCTCTCTACTCACAAAATAAATTAACTGCAGCCTCCCCGGGGAATCTATCCAAGGCTATCATCAACGTACGAATTAACGGGCATATGGCTGAGGCACTGATTGATACCCGTAGCTCTGAAAGTTTCGTCAACAGCTCGCGAGTGAAGGGCAGGAAATGGATAATCCACCCGACAGACAATACGGTATGCATGGCCGCCACCTCACTACAGTCCCGCGTACGAGGGTACTGCAAAGTCGAATTGGACGTAAAAGGGTACACGCATCGGGATGTAAGGGTACTGGTGCTTCGTGATTTGTGCGCAGACGTAATTCTGGGTCATAATGTCCTCAAGCAGCACACGAGCGTCGAAATACCCTTTGGAGGAAGCAAACCTCGTCTAATTTTAAATGCTTTGACCACCGCCGAGGTAACGTCCCCCCAGCTGTTCGCTAACTTGTCGCCGGTCTGCAAACCGATAGCGATCAAATCGCGGCGATATACCACTGCTGACATGAATTTCATCACTTCAGAAACCAAGCGATTACTGGAAGAAGGAATTATAGAACCGAGCGATTCGCCATGGCACGCACAGGTGTTAGTAACCAGCAGTCAGAACCATAAGAAACGAATGGTTGTCGATTATTCCCAAACGGTCAATCGCTTTACCCAACTCGACGCCTACCCCCTGCTGCGCATAGACGAGATGGTCGAACGCATGGCCAATTATAAGGTATTCAGTACCATCGACTTGCGAAGCGCCTATCACCAAATTCCCATCCGAGAGGAAGACAAACCTTACACCGCATTCCAGGCAGGTAGACGCCTCTACCAATTCAGGAGGATTCCATTCGGTGTCACGAATGGAGTAGCTTGCTTCCAACGGGTTATGGACGACATCATCTCAGATGAAAACCTCAAAGACACTTTTGTTTACGTGGACAATGTCACAGTGTGCGGTAGGGATCAGGGGGAACATGATATGAATCTGGACAGATTCTTGAGCATTGCTAGAAAATATAATCTGACTCTCAACTACGAGAAATGCGTATTCTCGGCAAGGTCAATTGACCTTCTCGGCTACACGATAGCCGACGGCACAATTAAGCCTGATCCTGAACGATTGCGCCCACTTCGTGAGCTACCCCCACCTCAGGACCTGCAGACAATGCGCCGGGTGATCGGCATGTTTGCTTACTATGCGAGATGGATTTCGCAACACTCCGAGAAAATACATCCCCTAGTGCATTGCAAAAACTTTCCACCAGATGCCGCTGTTGTGACAGCTTTCCACAACCTCAAAGACGATATCAGTAATTCCGTGGTTTTATCGATCGATAGCTCGGTGCCCTTTGTGGTGGAGACCGACGCTTCAGATCACGCGATAGCTGCTACGCTTAATCAGTCTGGGAGACCCGTCGCGTTCTTCTCGAGAACTCTCTCTGGAAGCGAGCAGAGACACTCAGCGATAGAGAAGGAAGCGTACGCCATCGTCGAAGCGCTGCGTAAATGGAGACATTATTTACTGGGAAACCACTTCACGCTCGTTAAGGACCAACGATCCGTGGCATTCATGTTTGATGGGAAAAATAACGGGAAAATTAAGAATGAAAAAATTATGAGATGGCGGATAGACCTAGCCTGCTACAGTTACGACATTGTTTACCGGCCCGGGAGGGAAAACCCTGCTGCAGACACCTTCTCGCGGGTCTACTGCTCGGCCGCTATCGGTCGGGCTTTGCAAGACCTCCATGTGTCTCTGTGCCACCCCGGGGTAACCAGGATGGCACATTTCGTACGCAGACAGAACCTGCCCTATTCTATTGAAGATATTAAACAAATGAATGCTTCATGCCCTGTTTGTGCTGAACTAAAACCCAGATTCTATGGTTCGGCTTCTGGCAGACTGATCAAGGCCACTTGTCCCTTCGAGAGACTAAACATTGACTTCAAAGGGCCCCTGCCAACCGAGACAGACAACAGATACATATTCACTGTTGTTGATGAGTATTCAAGGTTCCCTTTCGCGTTTCCGTGCTCGGATATGACTCGGGCACTGTCGTGAAATGTCTGTCTGACCTCTTCGCTATGTTTGGGAAACCTTCGTACATACATTCAGACAGAGGGCCGTGTTTCATGTCGGCCGGGCTAAAACAGTTCCTATTAGAGCACGGCATCGCAACTAGTCGAACGACAGGTTACAACCCACAGGGTAATAGTCAGGTGGAACAGTATAACGGGGTTATTTGGAAAGCCGTAACTCTGGCGTTGAAATCAAGAGGACTGGGCCCCGAGCGGTGGGAGGTTACCCTTCTCGACGCTCTGAATTCCATACGCTCTCTGCTCTGCACGTCCACCAATGCGACTCCTCACGAACGAATGTTTACTCACCAACGACGTTGTGTTGACGGCCAATCGGTGCCCGACTGGCGAACCCATCCCGGAACAGTGTTCATGAAACGCCCGGTACGACAAAGCAAGTATGAACCCATGATGGAAGAGGTCGAACTCATCGATACTAATCCAGAATACGCTCATGTCAGGCTCCCGGATGGCAGGAAGACCACTGTGTCGGTTCGTCATTTGGCTCCCTCAGGCACTCCCCCCGCCGGTACACCACCATCTGGCACACCTCCCTCTGACATTCCCTCCCCAGGTGTTCCCCCCCAGGGACTCCACCCGAGAAGGGTGACGGCGGAGCTACCGCGTTCCACCCGGGGGCGATCGGGGAGTCATCTCCGGCTCGAGTCGAGGCTCACCAAAAGGATCGGAAGCCTCCCTCAAGTGAAACCGCCATCTACTCCCGGAGAGGCCGGCGAATAATACCCCCTCGCCGACTCAATCTGGAAAGGGGATTATCGGCATCCTCGATGCTCATGCCCCTATATGCTCGTTACATAATATATCGATGCTCATTACCATGCTCCTACAACTCCAAATAATCCTCACTGCTTGGCATGTATGCTTCTGTAGATTAGATAGTTCGCATTGCTTGAAATGTATACTCCTGCAGCGCTGAAGTAATCCTGGTGCGTTAGCTGGGCCTCTAGTTACATTTTAAAGACGGGGAGAATGTGGTGAATGGAAGGTCGTGACGTGTGACCACGTGATGCCCGGCTCGAACACAGAAGAGATAAAGCTGAGGTTCGGCTCGGCCGCGGGGTTTTGTCCCTGGGGCATTGCCGTTGTATGTCGCCGGCTCACTTGGTGCTCATTGAATGGTGAGAACACTGATTGATATATAATACTGACTTATTTTGCGGTGATTCGTTGCGCGTGTGTACCTTACTGCTTGTACTCCATACTGCGTTTGTATTTCCTGGTGTGCCCGCAGAAGCGGCTTCAATCAAATGGAATAAAGCCTAAACTCTGAAGGTTCTTCTCTCGTCTTCATTTCAGGTAGTGTGCATTCTCGATCTGCTGACCCACCGATGGTGAGCAGGTTTCCAAGGTCATTCCTTGGGCTCGGGATGGCTGACTCCCTGGCCTCTTGAGGGAGTCGAGCTTCATCCCGGCAATCATGACCGCACGGTCCTGGTTCAGGTGAAATGAGACTGAGTCGGACGGTGGCACTGGATCCACAGAAGGCAAACAGTTGCCAAGGTGAGCACCAGGAAGACAGGTCCACAACATACAGAGTCAGGCTCGCGGCAGCCAGATGGTGGCGTCTTGTAATTGCAAATTAGTGACAGAGGGAAAGGGAGACAAAGAACATACGGCCCATCAGGACTCTCCCAGACATTGGGACACTTAGCATAAAGATTGCCAAGAAACTGAACGGGGCAATGGTGGGACGCACTGCAGAATCGACCGGGTGTCCACGAATGCCCTCAAATGAATTAACACCCAAAGGAAAATTATCGTATAACTGCAAATATTATCAAATAAAAACGAGAACAAACTTTTGCTCCAACATCTTAGATAAACACATTTCTTTCATTTCAAAAACATAAAGAACTAGAAAGAGCAATCAATGAGTGAAGACCCTCACCAGGACTCCTTTATGTGGTTTTCTGGTCCACAAGTTATCAAAGTACTCACATTCCAATTGATCTCTGCTTTCGATGGACAGAAAAACAAAGAGCCAAACAAACAAACGGCCGAAAATGTAATACCCACTTCTCTGGAGTGGGAAATCATAAAAATGTAAAATAAGTATCCATATAAACACTTCTCCTTTGACTCTTATTTGTCGCATATCTTGGAAATATCATAAAGCAATGGAAAGCCAACATTTCAAAAATATGATGTGACTTGCACCGACATAAATACAGCACTGGAATATTTCCCATGTGAGTTGCAAGATGCAGTTTCTCATAAAATGTCGTTGTGAATGAATGACAGAAAATCAATACAACACTTAAAATGGAACTTCCTGTGACAATCAACAGACAAAAATGAACATCTCCTGATGAATGTGAAACAAGAAGGAAAATAAACCATCCAACACCATGCCATCAATGGGAAAAAATTGACGGGCCCCATCCCCGCCCATCAAAGTGATGGACATCCATTGTGATTTCCATCTCCACTTCACCAACACAGGAAATGAGTGAGGATTTTTCACCAACCTTGAACCTAATAAGGTGAAGAATTTCTGCTTCCTGATGTGCTCTTCAGAGTCCAAGCATTCAGTTGGCGTTGCCACTTGTTTTTCACTGTTAAACAATCTTCACGTGCACAACAAACAAAACTGCAAATTTATTCTTGAGCTTCTTCATACTCATTCATATTCAGATTGGTGAAGCTCATTCGGAAAATAATTGATGTCTCAGATTGTGGTGGATGATTTCAAATTCAAAAAATTTCAAGACACTTGTGAAAACAATGATCGTGAAGAACACGTAGATGTTGAGGTTGTGACAATAATCATACCACATTATTTGTAACAGTACACAAGTGTAATGTTTTTCATCGAAACTATCTTCCAAAAACAGAACATTGATTCATGATTGAAAATGTCATGTTGCATTGATTCAACACCAAAACAGCATCAAAGAATCAACTTCATTCGATTCCCACAATAAACCCAACATAATTTTTATCAAGCATCACGGTTAAACACATTTCCCATCTCAGTTCAAAAACAAATACAATCACCAAAAGACGAAATATGAAATAAGGATGTCCATGTTAAATTTAAATGACAAATCTATTTTGATAAATAAATAATATTATTTTCCAAAATTAAAGAGTGCAGAGGAGAAATTGAAAATGGCACATTGCATTGATTGACACCCAAAGGAACATGACAGTGGAACCTGAAATGTTTTCAAATAATAACCCCAACAAATATTGAAAAATCATATTGGATAAACACATGTTTCATCATTTCAAAAACATACAGATCCAGAAGGAGCAATCAATGATTGAAGACCCTTGAAGGAAAGAACGGGGTGGAGGTGGAGTAGTAGGGCCGAAGATGATGGTGCGGAGGAGCAGACACTGGGCGCACACCACATATGATACAAACCAGATACCGGTGATGAAGGCCCGCAGATGCAGGCGACGAAGTCCCGCAAATGCAAGCGATGAAGTCCCGCAGATACCGGCGACGAAGACCCGCAGATGCAGGCGACGAGGGCCAGCAGATGCGGGCGACGAGGTCCAGCAGATGTGCGTCACAAGGGCCCGCAGATGCGGGCGACGATGGCCCGCAGAAGCGGGGGACGAAGGCCCGCAGATGGAGTCGTCGAAGGCCCGCAGATACAGGCGACGAGGGCCGGCAGATGGATGCGATGAAGGCCCGCAGATGTAGGCGAAGAAGGCCTGCAGATGCGGGTGACGAGGGCTCGCAGTAGTATTATGTTTGTAACATAATATTGTGACGTCCACGGGACTTGAACAGTCCCGCCAATGTAGAATGAGCAGGAACGATGGAGGCGGTTTATTTTTTATAAAGCCCAAAGATGGCGGTTTTAATCGCTCGACCGCAAACGGGACGAGGAAGGTGGCACGAGTCGCTTTTCACTGAGTTAATTATGTTTATTTCTCTAACCAGCAATAATAAGACTCGGCAATAGGAGGGATCCGGGGCGATTCGACGGGATGGTGGTGTGGGTTCGGGCGTGGGGAAAACACAAACAATTCCAATGGACAGACAAATCTCAAACCCTCAAAGGCGCCAGGTACACACACACACACACACACACACACACACACACACACACACACACACACACACACACACACACACACACACACACACACACACACACACACACAAAACGTAGCTGGTCCTGGTGGTCAGGCTGGCCCGTGGTGTAGACGCAACAGTCCCTGGATTGGCGTCGGACGAGCTGGCGTTGCGCTCGTCTGGTGCAGGAGACACTGTGGTGCTGTCGACCTCCTGGTGTCGGCCCAAGTCCGCTCACAGCCGCCAGGGAGCCAGTTGTGGCGCCAAGTTGCGAGCAGGAGAGGGAGGAAGGTCCGCCCGCCGTTCGACCCCGTACTCTGAGCCAGCAGAACCCCAGAGCCAACCGAGGTGAGGCACGAGGCACAGCAAGGCCACGAGACATGATCAATCCAGGAACGAACCAGCGCAACAATCGGGCACGCTCCGAGCACAACAGCCTCCACCAAAAACAAGGTTTTTCTTTATCGATCTTCTTCTTTCTCCCCTTTTCCCCGAACAGAACCTTTTTATCCTCGAGTCCTCGTCACTTCCAATCGAGCCGTTTTATTGGCCCTCCGCCGTCGCCTTCCGCCAATCGTGATCACGGGGAGGAGCCATCCGCAGCACTGTCCTGTGATGTCACGGCAAGCCTCCAGGGAATACTAACAGGGGTTTACGCAGACACACTTACCCTAACCCGTCTCCCTATCTAATTACGTGACAATTATCATTTCCCCCTTAAAGAAATGGACATTTACTGGACAACTTATCACCACTGAATTGCTACTTATTACATCGAGATCCTGGTACACTCGAACAGCATGGCAAAACTAATTAAACATCCTAATTACCCTTTGAATGCATACCCCCCCTCAGACGTAACACTGCCCCCTCCTCTGGAACCGCAGCTCCTGCAAGGTATATCACAGGCGCTACCGTACCAGCCTTAACATTTACTGACTCACACCTGTTTAACCGAACGAAATAAAGTAGGAGGGGCAATGGGCAGCGAGCCGCAGCTAACTTACCTAGCCGCAGCTAACTTAACGCAGCTATCCTGCTCAATGTACTACCCCCTTATGGCCTTATCCTCACCTAAACAATCATTCATTTTTTTATTTTTTTATTTTATCACATGAGAGCACTGAGCGAAGTTGCACTCCATCCTCTGGATCATCGCTCTTGCACAACACTCTTCCAGTGATCTGGGGAGGGGAAACAAAAGGTTCCACAAAAACACAACACTTATACTTTACATTCCTACGCTAAGCCTTAACGACACTATTCACGGAATATTTACACTTGACCGCGTCCCCCAGTGGATGCTGATAGACCCAGCGTTACCTGGGGAGCCAATTTTCAAATTTGCTTGACCCCAAAATTATGCAGACATCATGCTCTTGCTGCACATGTCAAGTTGTGCGGGATCGAGTGGGACTCACACATCTTCACAACACTCACACCATGGTCATCATCACATTTCTAGGTCATGGTCCCCATTTTAATGATCCAGGCTGAATCCCGTCATGGCCGTGGGGTGGGTTACCACAAGATGATGGGGGCATCTCAGGTGCAACCATGCCCACAGGTAAGCTTTAGTCCAACCCGGATGTTTCTCCGCCCCGCTCCCTTTGATTCCCACCCCCCTGGTAGCCATCAGCTCTCATCCCGTACAACACACTGGAAGGGGTCTCACTGGCTCCTCTGGCCTTCCTGGGTCGCCAAGGTCTTACCCGCCTTGGCCGCCCAACCAGACCCTCTTCCAGTTGCCTCCAGACACTGTCACCGTAAGCCACCAGGGGTGAATCTCCTTGAAGGGGGGTCGCAATTCCCGCTCACCGTGAGCCTCAGCAATCCCTGCGGACAAGCACATCATCCCCACCCACAAAACCCACATGACTCCCCCGACCCTATCGGCCTGACATGTGACACCTGCATTTCTAACATTTCACCGACCATGACCTTCCCTGTTACCACACCATGTCCAATAAAAATCAATGTGTGCACCATACATTTCACTTCTTAACTTGAAACAACTCACACAGCACTTCTCCTCACCCGATCCACGCACCAGCCATTGGACAGCCACTCGTGCCCGCTTTGTTACCAATTAACCACTGTCCCTATTGTCACTCTAAAACCCAGCAGAACTTACGAACCCATGCCAATTTTCCCACAATTCATTTTTTTTCACCAAAGGAGGCACTTTGCCATAATCTCACCAGTCGAGCATGGCCCGAAATGCTCAGCCCAATCTCGTCTCCCCGACCCCCGACAGTGATTTCCGGACTCGACCTATGTCAGGGCATCTCGGATAGACCTGGCGGTTCAGCAGGAGGATTCATCCTCTCCGGGCTTGAAAGTCTATTGGAGGGTCTCTCCATCACCGGGTACCAGCAATATCGTTGCATTTGTCCTCTTCGCCCGCACCGGAAACAACTCCCCATAAAAGGCCCCCGTGGGTATCGGTGTAATGTTTCTTCCGGTTCCGGACCCCCTCGGCCATAATCGAATTGTTCTATTGGCTGGGCTGGACCCTGCCGCTTTGGCGCACCAACTGCCGAATTACCCTTTATGAAACTTGACAGTTTCTGGCAAATTTCCTAAAACATTTGGGTAATGCCAATTTCTCCCACTCCCCCTCCCTGATCCCGAATCTCCGCCTGTTGGATCATCACCGATGGCCTCTCGGGCACCCGACCCGGCCAACTCCACCAGGCCAGCCTGGCTGCGCACTCAGCCGCTCGGTGAACGGTGGGTGGATCCTGTAACTCCACTAGCGCTCGGACCTCAGGGTCAGGAAGAGCAGCTAAAAATTTCTCTAGTGCCAGTCTGTCCCACGCCTCCACTGTAAGGTCCCGATACGCGATCCTGACTGATTGGTAAATGTCCTGTGCCAGTTCCTGCACTGTCTCACCCGGCTTTAATCTGCGGTGCTGGAGCTGGGCCCGCACCAGATCGCAGTTTGCTGCGAACCCAAACCGACGGCTCAACGCCTCACAAATGTGGGAGCTGGTCAACATCCCCTCTGCGATCACGTTTAACACATCTGCGGCTGGTCCCCGCAACGTTACCACCAAATTCTCTGTATGTTCCCGCTCATTTCACCGGTTTAGTCGGGAAATGCACTCAAATTGCGTCAGAAAAGCTTCAACGCTCCGTGACCCGTCAAAATTTACCAGGGGGATCACTTTCCCGGTGGCCCGCTTCCCAGTTTCTCCCTTGTCCGAATCCATCCCAGGGATCAAACACCCTTGTGGCTGTATGTCCAATTTCGGAGCCCACTGTGGCCAAAGATGTTTTGTGGTGAGGGTCTCATGGGTCAATTTTGCCTCCTGTTCCAAACGTTGAATGCACCGATTCACCTCTTCCCGCAGGATCTTCTGGGCCCGCACAACCTCCTCCAAGGCTCCATCACGAGTTTGTAGCTGCTCCTCAACCAATGCGGACACTCCACTTACGAAAGACGGCTCTACCAGGCCTTTATCCAAGACTTCATCTTGGCTCATAATTTTATCTTGTTCGTCCTAACGAGCCTCCAATCCTTTTACCTCCTCCGCCAAATTCATCCCTTGCTTCCTCAGCTTTCCCCACTCTTCTACTTGCAGCTGCATACGAGCATCCACACAGGCACGATGACGTTCCAGGCTTTCATCCACTTTATCAACCCGAATGTTCGTTGCATCAATTTTATCTACCAATTTCTTCCGTATATTTTCCCCCTCCAATGTAATTTCTTCCTTTGTTTCCTCCAATCTATCCTCGAATTTACTTTGTATTTCTCCAAATTGAACGTCCACACACTCCTGCATCTCAGTTTTCATTTTCTCCATCTTTTCCCCCAATTCATCCCTCATTAAATCAATCCGTGCACCCAACTGTTCCCCCATTACCCCCAATTGATCTGTCATGTCTGCCCTCTGTGTCACGAATTGATTTGCTATTTCTGCCCCCTGTGCCGTCATTTTTGCCATTTCTGCCCCATGTGCCGTCATTTTTGCCCCCTGTGCTGTAATTGCACTCATTAAACGTTCCAACATTGTCTAGATCGACATCGCGCCGGTTTCCGGTGCTGCCGGCTCCATTACGGGCAATGAAGGACGGTCCACGCTCGGAATGGGGGAGGTTTCGATCCTACCCCGTCTCTCCCTTCTTCCCCTGACTCGCTGCCAGACACGTGGCCTTCCTCCTCAAAGATCTGCACATCCGCCATGGTGCAGAAGTCCCGTTTGCCGCCAATTAAATTTAATTTGAAAACTCCCGCCAAAATTTTCCCGCGCTCGCGCTTTTCTGTAGTTGTTTTATATTCCAATTCGTGGCGAGATTTCAGTCCTGGTATATTTTCCCGATACCAAATATAATTTAGAGGGGTTCGAACATCCAACACCCTGACACCAATGTGACGTCCACGGGCACTTGAACCGTCCCGCCAATGTAGAATGAGCCGAAACGATGGAGGTGGTTTATTTTTTAAAAAAACCCCCAAGATGGCGGTTTTAATCGCTCTACCGCAAACGGGACGAGGAAGGTGGCACGAGTCGCTTTTCACTGAGTTAATTATGTTTATTTCTCTAACCAGAAATAATAAGACTCGGCAAGAGGAGGGATCCGGGGCGATTCGACGGGATGGTGGTGTGGGTTCGGGCGTGGTGAAAACACAAACAATTCCAATGGATATACAAATCTCAAACCCTCTAAGGCGCCAGGTACACACACACGCGTGCGCGCGCGCACGCACGCACACACACACACACACACACACACACACACACACACACACACACACACACACACACACACACACACACACACACACACACACACACACAACGTAGCTGGTCCTGGTGGTCAGGCTGGCCCATGGTGTCGACGCAACAGTCCCTGGATTGGCGTCGGACAAGCTGGCGTTGCGCTCGTCTGGTGCAGGAGACATCGTGGTGCTGTCGACCTCCTGGTGTCGGCCCAAGTCCACTCACAGCCGCCAGGGAGCCAGTTCTGGCGCCAAGTTGCAAGCAGGAGAGGGAGGCAGGTCAGCCCGCCATTCGTCCCCGTACTCCGAGCCAGCAGAACCCCAGAGCCAACCGAGGTGAGGCACGAGGCACAGCAAGGCCAGGAGACACGATCAATCCAGGAACGAACCAGCGCAACAATCGGGCACGCTCCGAGCACAACAGCCTCCACCAAAAACAAGGTTTTTCTTTATCGATCTTCTTCTTCCTCCCCTTTTCCCCGAACAGAACCTTTTTATCCTCGAGTCCTCGTCACTTCCAATCGAGCCGTTTTATTGGCCCTCCGCCGTCGCCTTCTGCCAATC
Source organism: Eptatretus burgeri (assembly GCF_056783735.1). NCBI lineage: Eukaryota > Metazoa > Chordata > Myxini > Myxiniformes > Myxinidae > Eptatretus > Eptatretus burgeri. The sequence continues at coordinate 7,481,822 of NC_140978.1, forward strand.
GTGATCACGGGGCGGAGCCATCCGCATCACTGTCCTGTGATGTCACGGCAAGCCTCCAGGGAATATGAACAGGGGTTTACACAGACACACTTACCCTAACCCGTCTCTCTATCTAATTACGTGACAATTATCATTTCCCCCTTCAAGAAATGGACATTTACTAGACAACTTATCACCACTGAATTGCTACTTATTACATCGAGATCCTGGTACACTCGAACAGCATGGCATGCCTAATTAAACATCCTAATTACCCTTTGAATGCATACCCCCCCCCCCTCAGATGTAACAATATGTTGCAGTACACAAGTTGTTTATGACAGTAGACAAGTATTATGTTATTAAATCGAAACCATCTTCCAAAAACAGAATATCGAGTCATGATTGAAAGTGTCACGTGGCATTGATTCGACACCAAAACAGCATCGGCAGTAGCCAGTCATTAATGCCTGGTCACAAATGATTCCGCTCACTGGAAGGCACAGCGGAACTGCCAACGTCTTCATTCCTGATGAATTCTGTCTGTATTTGAAGGGCAGGGGAACTTCTGACCACGCCCCATCAAGGCGGAAAGCGACGTGGGTACCATCAGTTGATACGAACGTCGTATCCGAGTAGAGATTCGATGTTGGGGAAATTTGCGAAATCTCCAGTGGTGATTGCAAAACCTTTTGATTCATGAGGCTGGGTGTGGAGCGTACACAGGAGGCGAGGCCACGGCGAAACTCCCAGGATCCTGGGGAAACAATTCCCTTGGCTGGGCGTATATGCACCCATTGCAGGATGTGGAGCTCATGTGCCCCGTTCACAGGGACATGCTCACCAAATGGCCAATTCTTTCCCGTGAGTTTTTCTATCGTGGCCGAGCATGAAGTTTTTGGGTGTTTGTGTTTCCCATTGGAAGTTGGGGTGAGGACGATGACCAAGGCTGGTGGTTGTGGAAAGGGAATCGGGAGTAATTCTCATGGTGTTGGATCATGGCAATGGGGCGTCACTCCCCTTTGTTGGTGATCCTGCATGTGACTACCCACATCCACAGAGTTCCCTCGGAATCATTCTACTTCTTTCAACCTGTGTGATGGGCATCAGGATTGAGCAGAGGCGGTCTCACTCATCGATTTTACCCACGGTTGCACCCTCAAGTGTAGTGTGCGTTCTCGATCTGCTGACCCACCGATGGTGAGCAGGTTTCCAAGGTCATTCCTTGGGCCCGGGATGGCTGACTCCCAGGCCTCTTGAGGGAGTCGAGGTGCGTCCTGGCAATCATGACAGCACGGTCCGGGTTCAGGTGAAATGGGACCGAGTCGGACGGTGGCACTGAGTCCACAGAAGGCAAACAGTTGCCAAGGTGAGCACCAGGAAGCCAGGTCCACAACATGTAGAGAGTCAGGCTCTCGGCAGCCAGATGGTGGCGTCTTGTAATTGCAAATGAGTGACAGAGGGAAAGGGAGACAAAGAACATACGGCCCATCAGGATTCTCCCAGACATTGGGACACTTAGCATCAAGGGTACCAAGAAACTGAGCGGGGCAATGGTGGGACGCACTGCAGAATCGACCGGTAGTCCACGAATGCCCTCAAATTAATTAACAGCCAAAGGAAAATTAGCGTATAAAAGTATTATCAAATAATAATCCCAACAAACTTTTGCTCAAACATCTTGGATAAACACATTTCTTTCATTTCAAAAATATAGAGAACTATAAAGAGCAATCAATGAGTGAAGACCCTCACCAGGACTTCTTTATGTGGTTTTCTGGTCCACAAGTTATCAAAGTACTCACATTCCAATTGATCTGTGCTTTCGATGGACAGAAAAACAAACAGATAAACAAACAGACAAACAAACAAAGAGACAAACAAACAGACAAACGACCGAAAATGTCACACATACTCCTCTGGAGAGGGAAATCATAAAAATGTAAAATAAGTATCCACATAAACACTTCTCTTTTGACTCTTATTTGTTGCATATCTTGGAAATATCATAAAGCAATGTGAAGCCAACATTTCAAAAATATCATGTGACTTGCACAGACATCAATACTGGAATATTTCTCATGTGATTTGCAAGATGCAGTTTCTCATAAAATGTCGTTGTGAATGAATGACAGAAAATCAATACAACACTTAAAATGGAACTTCCTGTGACAATCAACAGACAAAAATGAATATCTCCTGATGAATGTGAAACAAGAAGGAAAATAAACCATCCAACACCATGGCATCAATGGGAAAAAATTGACGGGCCCCATCCCCGCCCGTCAAAGTGATGGACATCCATTGTGATTTCCATCTCCACTTCACCAACACAGGAAATGAGTGAGGATTTTTCACCAACCTTGAACCTGATAAGGTGAAGAATTTCTGCTTCCTGATGTGCTCTTCAGAGTCCAAGCAATCAGTTGGCGTTGCCACTTGTTTTTCACTGTTAAACAATCTTCACGTGCACAACAAACAAAACTGCAAATTTATTCTTGAGCTTCTTCATAATCATTCATATTCAGATTGGTGAAGCTCATTTCCGAGAATAATAGATAGCTTACATTGCGGTGGATGATTTCAAATTCAAAAACAAATCAAGACACTTGTCAAAACAATGATCGTGAAGAACACGTAAATGTTGAGGTTTTTTACTCTTTTCGTGCCACATTGTTTATAACCGTACACAAGTATTATGTTATAAAATCGAAACTATCTTCCATAAACAGAATATTGAGTCATGATTGAAAATGTTACGTGGCATTGATTCAACACCAAAGCAGCATCAAATAATCAACTTCAATCGACTCCCACAATAACCCCAACATACTATTTATCAAGCATAATGGTTAAACACGTTCATAAACACAAGCATAATCATCCCATCGAAGTTCAAAAACAAATACAATCAGCAAAAGACTAAATATGAAATAAGGATGTCCATTTTAAATTAAAATGACAAATCTATTTTGATAAAGAAATAACATTATTTTCCAAGTTTTAAGAGGATTGAGGAGAAATTGAAAATGGCACATTGCATTGATTGACACCCAAAGGAACATGACAGTGGAACCTGAAATATTTCCAAATAATAACCCCAACAAATTTTGCAAAAGCAGGTTGGATAAACACATTTTCATGATTTAAAAAAAAATACAGAACTCAAAGGATCAGTCAATGATTGAAGATCCTTGCAGGAAAGAACAGGGTGGGGGTGGAGAAGTCAGGCCTAAGATGATGGTGGGGAGGAGATGACACAGGGCGCACACCACATATGACACAAACCAATCGTTGTGGTCAGCCCCGAGCTGTGATCCCTGCAAAACTATGGTTAATGGGGAGGTTGGTGAAAGGTAATTTGGGAGGTAGTGTGATGCTGATTCACCAGTGAGTTTGCGTCAGTGATGTCGACAGAAAGTCAGAGAGAGGGACAGGAAGGGCCTTGCATCATCCGGTATGCAAGGTGGGTGTGATCCACCCAGCCGAAGTTTTCACCATGTGGTTCATCTTGCAGGACGGATCGGAAGTAACCAGTCATTAATGCCTGGTCACAAATGATTCCTCTCACTGGAAGGCACAGTGGAACTGCCAATGTCTTGACCCCGAATGAAATAGCTCTGCATTTGAAGGCCTGGGGTAATTCTGATCAAGCCCCCTCAAGGCGGAAATCGACGTGGGTACCGTCAGTGAATATGGACGTCGTAGCCGAGTAGAGATGTGACGTTTGGGTGATTTGCGAAATCTCGACCTGTGATTGTAAAACTTTGGGATCCATTAGGGTGGGGGTGGAGAGTGCACAGGAGGCGAGGCCACGGCGGAACTCCCCGGACCCTTGGGAAACAATTCCCTTGGCCGGGCGAATATGCACCCGTTGCGGGCTGTGGAGCTCACGCGCTCCATACAAAGGGCCATGCTCACCGAATAGCCGATTCGGTCACATGAGTTTTTCAATCGTGGACGAGCATAAGATGCCCGCAGATGCAGGCGAAGAGAGGCCCGCAGATGCAGGCGACAAGAGGCCCGCAGATGCAGGCGAAGAGATGCCCGCAGATGCAGGCGACAAGAGGCCCGCAGATGCAGGCGAAGAGAGGCCCGCAGATGCAGGCGACAAGAGGCCCGAAGATGCAGGCGACGAGAGACCAGCAGATGCAGGTGACGAGAGGCCCGCATATTCAAGCAACGAGAGGCCCGCCGATTCAGGCGACGAGAGGCCCGCAGATGCAGGCGACGAGAGGCCCGCAGATGCAGGCGACGAGAGGCCCACAGAGTCAGGCGACGAGAGGCCCGCAGATTCAGGCGACGAGAGGCCCGCAGATTCAGGCAACGAGAGGCCCGCAGATTCAGTTGACGAGAGGCCCGCAGATTCAGGCGACGAGAGGCCCACAGATTCAGGCGACAAGAGGCCCACAGATTCAAGCGACGAGAGGCCCGCAGATTCAGGCGACGAGATGCCCGCAGATGTAGGCGACGAGAGGGCAGCAGATGCAGGCAAACGAGAGGCCAGCAGATGTAGGCGATGAGAGGCCCGCAGATGCAGGCGACGAGAGGCCAGCAGATGCAGGCGATGAGAGGCCCCCAGATGCAGGCGACGAGAGGCCAGCAGATGTTGGTGAAGAGAGGCCCGCAGATGCAGGTGACGAGACGCCCCGGGAGATGCAGGTGATGAGATGCCTGCACGTGCGGGCAAACGAGAGGCCAGCACGTGCTGGCAACAGAGGCCCAAACGTGCAGGCGACCAGAGGCCCGCACATGCAGGTGATGAGAGGCCCACAGGTGCAGGCGACGAAAGGCCTGCAGATGCAGGCGACGAGAGGCCCGCAGAGGCAGGCGACGAGAGGCCCGCATATGAGAGGCGACGAGAGTCCCGCACGTGATGGCGACAAGAGGCCCGCACGTGCAGGCGACGAGAGGCCCGCAGGTTTGGCGACGAGAGGCCCGCATATGAGAGGCGACGAGAGTCCCGCACGTGATGGCGACAAGAGGCCCGCACGTGCAGGCGACGAGAGGCCCGCAGGTTTGGCGACGAGAGGCCGCAGGATCGGTCGACAAGAGGTCTGCACGTGCAGGTGACGAGAGGCCCGCAGATGCAGGCGACGAGAAGCCCGCGGATTCAGGCGACGAGAGGCCCGCATATTCATGCGACGAGAGACCCGCAGATGCAGGCGATGAGAGGCCAGCAGATGCAGGCGATAAGAGGCCCGCAGATTCAGGCGACGAGATGCCCGCAGATGTAGGCGACGAGAGGGCAGCAGATGCAGGCAAACGAGAGGCCAGCAGATGCAGGCGACGAGAGGCCCGCATATTCAAGCAACGAGAGGCCCGCCGATTCAGGCGACCAGAGGCCCGCAGATGCAGGCGACGAGAGGCCCGCAGATGCAGGCGACGAGAGGCCCACAGAGTCAGGCGACGAGAGGCCCGCAGATTCAGGCGACGAGAGGCCCGCAGATTCAGGCAACGAGAGGCCCGCAGATTCAGTTGACGAGAGGCCCGCAGATTCAGGCGACGAGAGGCCCACAGATTCAGGCGACAAGAGGCCCACAGATTCAAGCGACGAGAGGCCCGCAGATTCAGGCGACGAGATGCCCGCAGATGTAGGCGACGAGAGGGCAGCAGATGCAGGCAAACGAGAGGCCAGCAGATGTAGGCGATGAGAGGCCCGCAGATGCAGGCGACGAGAGGCCAGCAGATGCAGGCGATGAGAGGCCCCCAGATGCAGGCGACGAGAGGCCAGCAGATGTTGGTGAAGAGAGGCCCGCAGATGCAGGTGACGAGACGCCCCGGGAGATGCAGGTGATGAGATGCCTGCACGTGCGGGCAAACGAGAGGCCAGCACGTGCTGGCAACAGAGGCCCAAACGTGCAGGCGACCAGAGGCCCGCACATGCAGGTGATGAGAGGCCCACAGGTGCAGGCGACGAAAGGCCTGCAGATGCAGGCGACGAGAGGCCCGCAGAGGCAGGCGACGAGAGGCCCGCAGATGCAGGCGACGAGAGGCCCGCATATGAGAGGCGACGAGAGTCCCGCACGTGATGGCGACAAGAGGCCCGCACGTGCAGGCGACGAGAGGCCCGCAGGTTTGGCGACGAGAGGCCGCAGGATCGGTCGACAAGAGGTCTGCACGTGCAGGTGACGAGAGGCCCGCAGATGCAGGCGACGAGAAGCCCGCGGATTCAGGCGACGAGAGGCCCGCATGTTCATGCGACGAGAGACCCGCAGATGCAGGCGACGAGAGGCCAGCAGATGCAGGCGATAAGAGGCCCGCAGATTCAGGCGACGAGATGCCCGCAGATGTAGGCGACGAGAGGGCAGCAGATGCAGGCAAACGAGAGGCCAGCAGATGCAGGCGACGAGAGGCCCACAGATGCAGGCGACGAGAGACCCGCAGATGCAGGCGACGAGAGGCCCGCAGATGCAGGCGATGAGAGGCCCGCAGATTCAGGCGACGAGATGCCCGCAGATGTAGGCGACGAGAGGGCAGCAGATGCAGGCAAACGAGAGGCCAGCAGATGTAGGCGACGAGAGGCCCACAGATGCAGGCGATGAGAGGCCAGCAGATGCAGGCGATGAGAGGCCCCCAGATGCAGGCGACGAGAGGCCAGCAGATGTTGGTGAAGAGAGGCCCGCAGATGCAGGTGACGAGACGCCCCGGGAGATGCAGGTGATGAGATGCCTGCACGTGCGGGCAAACGAGAGGCCAGCACGTGCTGGCAACAGAGGCCCAAACGTGCAGGCGACCAGAGGCCCGCACATGCAGGTGATGAGAGGCCCACAGGTGCAGGCGACGAAACGCCCGCAGATGCAGGCGACGAGAGGCCCGCAGAGGTAGGTGACGAGAGGCCCGCAGATGCAGGCGACGAGAGGTCCGCAGATGAGAGGCGACGAGAGTCCCGCACGTGAGGGCGACGAGAGGCCCGCAAGTGCAGGCGATGAGAGGCCCGCAGGTTTGGCGACGAGAGGCCGCAGGATCGGTCGACAAGAGGTCCGCACGTGCAGGTGACGAGAGGCCCGCAGATGCAGGCGACGAGAAGCCCGCAGATTTAGGGGACGAGAGGCCCGCATATTCATGCGACGAGAGACCCGCAGATGCAGGCGACGAGAGGCCAGCAGATGCAGGCGATGAGAGGCCCGCAGATGCAGGCGATGAGAGGCCCGCAGATGCAGGCGACGAGAGGCCCGCAGATGCAGGCGACGAGAGGCCCACAGATGCAGGTGACGAGAGGCTGCACGTGCATTGAAAGAAGGGCCTGCACGTGAAGGTAACGAGGAGAATTGTGGGGCCGCAGATGCAGGATTATGTTGAGAGCCACACTTTGGTTCCGAGAGTGGAGGAAGACAGAGGTGGAGTTGAACTTGGATGGCATAAACAGAATTCGGATAGTAAGGCACGATGCCAGACTGTGTGAAAAGCATGAGAGATATCCAGAGAGACTGTCCTGATCTCATGTCTGACATTAAGGGCCTCCATCCATAGTCCGGTGAGTTAAGGCAGCAGGTCGAAGGTGGAGTGACCTGGTCTGAAATAAAATTGTTGATCTGAGATGAAGTTGTTGGAGAAAAGGAAGGATTACATGTCAACTGCAATGATTGATTGACCTTGCTGATGATTGTAAGTGAGTAAGGTTTGAAGTTGAAGGGATCAGTTTTTACACGTATACTGTAGATATAGTGCAGTAATGTTGCAGATTTCCAAGCACATAGATGACACATTGCAAATTTCAGGGTGAAAAGGGCAGAGAGAGGATGTGCAAGAGCAGCAGAGCAGGTTTTTAAGACATGTGAGCTGACGGCGTCCAGTGCAGTGGCGGAGTCAGAGTCGGGGGTTGAAAGAACCTTCTCCACCTTCTCAGGTGCAAAAGACAGCATCCATGAGCAGTTGCTTTTGATGGGGAAGGATGGGTTCCGAGAATGTGGGGTTTGGGACAAGATTTGGAAGCAAACACAGAATTGAAGCATTCGGCCTTCTCATGAGCGGAGTCGGCTGTGGTGCCATTTGATGTCTATGTCTCGATCTGATTGATGATGTGCTTAAGCATTTGATATGCTTTCAACACTGTATTACCAATTATTCAGTATTCCGAGCAGTTTGTTAATTATTAAGTAATCTTGGTAATGATAGCACACTTGAAAATTCAATTACATTGCAGTTTGGGTCACGTGACACAATTTTTTTTGCTCATTGATCAAGATAATTATGAATATGCAACATTTTTCTTTTGTCTTTTTGCATGCATGTTATTGTCACCTCTTTCTCTTCAATATAAATCTCTCACACAATCCACATCATCAAATATATAAAGCTTGCATTGATTATGTCTGCACGTTAGGATTCACTCGAGTCATTGCTTGCAGTGTGCAAGCATGCCCAACTGGTAAACATATAAATACATCATGGAATTGCAATTTGTTTATTAACAGAGCGTAAAGATAAGACCTGAGCTGAAAGGATGGCTCAAGGTCTGCACACTTGCCTCTGGGCTGTCTTACCTGGGTTTGAATCTTGGCCCAGCAATAAACTGTCATCCAGGTGTTTAATAGGTGGGGTGATTAATCAATTTGTTTGCCATCCCTCTGATGGACGTTAAACTGTGTGTTCGATCTATCGACATGACAGTTGGTGGACTTTGAAGATGGCCCCGGTGTCCTACGCCTGGAGTGGGTAAGTTATCGGCACCATCGTGGCCAAATTACAAAGCCAAAACTCTTGCTGGGAAGACAATGGCGTGCACCCAGTACAACCTTTCGTCAGGAAGCTGCTTGGGCGGCACCTACGCTCTGTACTGTGACAGTATGAAAATTATCACAAAGATGAACAAACCAAGTCAGCGTTGTTAATAACAGAATCTGTACCGGAAGTCTTTGAACAAAGGATGCAGTGTTAATCATCAGTTAAGGAAAAAAATCCACCTTCAGCATTGCGAATTAAACAAAACGTTTACGAATATATTTCAAAGAGGTGCAAAATAACCTTAATTTTAACTATCAGTGACTCGATGACATAATTAATTGAGTTTGAAAGTCCACACAAAAGGATGTAGTATTTACATAAAGATAGGGGAGAGGAGGGGTGGGAGAGGAGGGGTGGGAGAGGGGAGAGGGGAGGGGAGAAGGGGAGGGAGGGGGGAGAGAGGAGGAGAGAGGTGGAGTGAGGGGGTAATGGGAAGAGAGGTTTGTGCCCAAGGGGTTGATGAATCATAATAAACGTGAATAATGGTGATGCCAAATTTTGTTTCACCATCAGGATATTTTGCCCTCCATTTGGACAAATTGAAGCTCCACCACCTGTTGTTGCACCACCATTTTGAGGTGGGCGGTGCAAGTGCCCCAAATCTTCTGTTCTTTCACCTTTCATAAACGTCGTTGCATTAGTTAATACAATTTTACACACGAGTATTTACTGTCATTGAAATGATAAATGATGGACATTTGGAAATATTACTCATGTCAAACCGAAACAAATCTCATGAAATAACTCCAAACTAATAAAATAAAGGACTTGCTGTTTGCTCGACGATATTAATGTCGTCTTGCCATCTCATAAGGGTAAAAAATCCGATTTCCACAGAGCAGCAGAAAACACGACACCATTGTGGAGAAACGAAACAGAAATGATGCTCTTTTCTCCCCTCTCAATAAAAGAGAGCAATGCCGTTTGTCTCCATTAGCAACAAAGCAAACAAGCATCAACAAATGATGTCACAAAGGTTATACCAACCATCAGAGATTCGGGGAGAGGGTTGAAGGGGTCGGTTCCGCCACTTTTCAGGCCAAAAAAAAACCGAAGGAAAAGTTTGGGGGCAACAAAGAGCATAAACCTCCAATCCTACTGCAAATTGAAGCAAAGCGAACGAGTTAAAAGAATGTTTTGCTTCGAACGAAAGAATCGCATAAACCTCTCATTGAACCCCCCCCCCCCTCGTCTCGTGAGATTTGAACTAGAATCAGTTCACATCACAACCGTTTTTCACGTAACACGAGATTTGATGGACAAGTTGTGACGCAAATTGTGCGTTCCTGATTGGACGCTGAATTCAAATCAACGTCTTCAGTGATCACGTGATTGCACCAATTGTTAAAAATCAACATCTGACAGCTTCAACCTCTGATTTAAATTGCGAGATTAAATGTGATAAAGTCCAGCTCTTGCCCTGAAAAAGAACACGGACAAGAATCAAAACAAAAGCAGAGGATTGAAAGAAAACTGCTTTGGGAACGTCTAAGCTCCTATGGACTGGGCAGAAAAGTTACTGAATGGAATGCAGGGCGACATGAACAATAAAAACAAGTCTGTGTCGAAGGGAACTTGAAGTTACCAAAAGTTAAATAATGAATTCACTTTTGTGATTCTCCTCTCGGAGCCACATTCTTCTCCCGAAACCACGTGATCTGTTTCCACCCTCGACGATTACCGATCCAAATTCACCATTCACCTCACGATTTTTTCTACACCCTTTCCATTACCTTATCTGATGAAAACTCTCTCAAAAAATAATAATAGTGATAATAATAACAATAATAATGAAGAAATATACCATCAGAGATGGGGAATTCCCCGCCATTGAATGAAAAAGTTCATACATATTCCAGATAATGAGGGAGGTGAATTGGAAACAAGACACCATTTGGTCATCATCTCGAAAAAGTTCCCCAGGGGTGAGGAACGTAGTAACCTAAAACAATTGAAATCACATAAGCAGTTTTCCATTATTGACAAAAATTTTTTTTCAAGATGGCCGCCCCAGTCGGCCATCTTGTATCCGGCCACGCCCAAAATCAAAAGGGTTCTTCCTTTTCAGGTGGTACATGTGTGACTCAAATTTCAAATCGATATGGCGAAAAAACATTTTTTTCAAGATGGCCAACCCAGTCGGCCATCTTGGATCCGGCCACGCCCGAAATCAACAGGGTTCTTCCTTTTCAGGTGGTTCATGTGTGACCCAAATTTTAAATCGATATGGCGAACAGTTTATGAGTTATCGCACTCACAGCTATAAGTGTTGACGCCGCCCCAGTCGGCCATCTTGGATCCGGCCACGCCCAAAATCAATAGGGTTCTTCCTTTTCAGGTGGTTCATGTGTGACCCAAATTTTAAATCGATATGGCGAACAGTTTATGAGTTATCGCACTCACAACTATAAATGTTGACGCCCGGAAGGACGGACGGACGGACAGCTGGATGCCCTGGGTGACAACAATATCCCCCTTCCACCACGCGGCGGGGGATAAAAACAAAAGGTTACCCAGTCCATTTGACTGGGTACCCTAAAAACGATCCCCGACAATGCTTCATCTTCCTCCTTCACATGTGTGGTTCTCATTATTGTGTCATAACGTACGACTCTTTTTCTATTTCAACAGACTGCTCTCAATTCGACCTTTCCCTCACACCTTGCAGAAAAAAATCCAACTGTGACAGCGTTTCTTCTCTTAATTCCCCTATATTGCATCCATCATAAATGTATTTCATCGCATGTCTGACCGAAAAACTTTAATAACCCCAGTTTGCTGGAAATGTTCGCTTTCCATCAACCATTCTTTTTTTCCAACTTCAGTGCCGATTCACCCCTCTCACAGCAACCATCACATTCTTCTCCCTCCAAGCCTCCCTCTCCCCTTTCTCAAAAACTCTCCCCACTCATGCTTCTCCCACCATTCACCCCCTCACACACCCTTCCCAAAGTTCCCCCCCCACAAATCCACAAACCTGACTCCTTCCGCTGCCCTCTCACCTCCATGTCATCACTCCACCACCTCAAATACTCAACTGTCTTCTGCCCCTTCTCTTGCGCCCCCCTCTCCCCCAGCACCACAAAGCCTGTTCTCCTCATCGAGCCCCTTCCCGAGCAATTCTGAAACCCCCCACACTCTTTCAACAACTCTCCTTACCTCCCCCCTCCATCCTCCCCTCCCCCTCCCCATTCCTCTCCCCAGCAGCCAGAGCCTCCTCCCCTCCCTCTTCAATAACAGTGTGGATTTCAAATTTCAGGGGCCTTGGCTCAAACGTTTCAGATCTTTGCAGACAGACTTTTCCTTGCAGATCTTTCCATACAGACAAACCAGACATAATCTGCCAAACAGAAACTTTCCTCCCTCAAGACATCTCTGACTCCCAAGTATCTCTCCCTGGTCACTCCCTCCTCCAGTATGACAAACCTGAGCCCCACGCTGGTGGATGAGTTGCTCTCTTCCTCAAACACTCTATTCCTCACTCACCATGCACTGCCCACTCTCCCCCACACGCCCAGGAATACCTCTTGCTACGGCTTCCCCTACACCGCCACCTCATGCTTATATGTGAACTGCACCATCCACCAAACAGTGATGACTCCATTTTCACCTCACTATCCAAAAACATGGAATAACTTGTTTTTCCTCTCATCTATATCCTCTCATCTACCCTCTATCCTCATCTATCCTCAATAACTATCCTCATCCAAACTCTCTCTCTCTTCCTCATATGTGGTGACTTCAATTGTCATCAGGCCAGGTGGCTGAGTGTGGGTACCTCTCTCTCCTGTCATGGCACTTTAGCAAAAGATTTCTGCAAATCATTAGGACTGACTCAATCGGTCATTTTCCCGACCCAGATCTCAACCAATGGTACTCTATCTCTTCTGGATCTGATTTTGACAAGTTTCCCAGAAAATATCTGCTGTTCTTCCTCCACTCCAATCGGTTCATCTGACTATGTGCTTGTCAAAGTGGACATCTCTCTGGCTTTTATCAGAGAACCACTTCAACGCCGTCGAGTCCGGCATTTAACTCAAGCCGACTGGCAGGGTCTTCAAGCAGCCATCAAACTTTGAGACTTGTCTAAGGTCATTCCTTGGGCCCGGGATGGCTAACTCCCAGGCCTCTTGAGGGAGTCGAGGTGTGTCCCGGCAATCATGACTGCACGGTGCTGGTTCAGGTGAAATGGGACCGAGTCGGACGGTGGCACTGGGTCCACAGAAGGCAAACAGTTGCCAAGGTGTGCACCAGGAAGCCAGGTCCACAACATACAGAGAGTCAGGCTCTCGGCAGCCAGATGGTGGCATCAGGTAATTGCAAATGCGTGACAGGGAAAGAGAGACAAAGAACATACAGCCCAACAGTATTCTCCCAGACATTGGGACACTGAGCAGAGAGGGTGCCAAGAAACTGGGCGGGGCAATGGTGCAGAATCGAATGGGTGTCCACGAATGCCCTCAAATTAATTGACACCCAAAGGAAAATTATAGTATAACTGCAAATATTATCAAATAATAACCCCAACAAACTTTTGCTCAAACATCTGGGATAAACACATTTCTTTCATTTCAAAACCATAAAGAACAAGAAAGAGCAATCAATGAGTGAAGACCCTCACCAGGACTTCTTTATGTGGTTTTCTGGTCCACAAGTTATCAAAGTACTCACATTCCAATTGATCTGTGCTTTTGATGGATAGAAAAACAAAGAGACAAACAAACAAACAAACGGCCGAAAATGTAATACCCACTTCTCTGGAGAGGGAAATCATAAAAATGTAAAATAAGTATCCATTTAAACACTTCTCCTTTGACTCTTATTTGTCGCATATCTTGGAAATATCATAAAGCAATGGAAAGCCAACATTTCAAAAATATCATGTGACTTGCACCGACATAAATACAGCACTGGAATATTTCTCATGCGAGTTGCAAGATGCAGTTTCTCATAAAATGTCGTTGTGAATGAATGACAGAAAATCAATACAACACTTAAAATGGAACTTCCTGTGACAATCAACAGACAAAAATGAATATCTCCTGATGAATGTGAAACAAGAAGGAAAATAAACCATCCAAAACCATGCCATCAATGGGAAAAAATTGACGGGCCCCATCCCCGCCCGTCAAAGTGATGGACATCCATTGTGATTTCCATCTCCACTTCACCAACACAGGAAATGAGTGAGGATTTTTCACCAACCTTGAACCTGATAAGGTGAAGAATTTCTGCTTCCTGATGTGCTCTTCAGAGTCCAAGCATTCAGTTAGCATTGCCACTTGTTTTTCACTGTTAAACAATCTTCACGTGCACAACAAACAAAACTGCAAATTTATTCTTGAGCTTCTTCATACTCATTCATATTCAGATTGGTGAAGCTCATTCGGAAAATAATTGAAGTCTCAGATTGTGGTGGATGATTTCAAATTCAAAAAATTTCAAGACACTTGTTAAAACAATGATCGTGAAGAACACGTAGATGTTGAGGTTGTGACAATAATCATACCACATTGTTTGTAACAGTACACAAGTGTGATGTTTTTCATCGAAACGATCTTCCAAAAACAGAACATTGATTAATGATTGAAAATGTCACGTGGCATTGATTCAACACCAAAACAGCATCAAAGAATCAACTTCAATCGATTCCCACAATAACCACAACATACTTTTTATCAAGCATCACGGTTAAACACATTTCCCAACTCAGTTCAAAAACAAATACAATCACCAAAAGACGAAATATGAAATAAGGATGTCCATTTTAAATTAAAATGACAAATCTATTTTGATAGAGAAATAATATTATTTTCCAAAATTAAAGAGTGCAGAGGAGAAATTGAAAATGGCACATTGCATTGATTGACACCCAAAGGAACATGACAGTGGAACCTGAAATGTTTTCAAATAATAACCCCAAAAAATATTGAAAAATCATATTGGATAAACACATTTTCATCATTTCAAAAACATACAGATCCAGAAGGACCAATCAATGATTGAAGACCCTTGAAGGAAAGAACGGGGTGGAGGTGGAGGTGGAGAAGTAGGGCCGAAGATGATGATGGGGAGGAGCAGACACTGGGCACACACCACATATGATACAAACCAGATACCGGTGATGAAGGCCCGCAGATGCAGGCGACAAAGTCCCGCAGATGCAGGCGACGAGGTCCAGCAGATGTGCGTCACAAGGACCCGCAGAAGCGGGGGACGAAGGCCCGCAGATGGAGTCATCGAAGGCCCGCAGATACAGGCGACGAGGGCCGGCAGATGCAGGCGACGAAGGCCCGCAGATGCAGGCGATGAAGGCCAGCAGATGCAGGCGACGAAGGCCCACAGATGCAGGCGACGAAGGCCCGCAGATGCAGGCGATGAAGGTCAGCAGATGCAGGCGACGAAGGCCCACAGATGCAGGCGACAAAGGCCCACAGATGCAGGCGACAAAGGCCCACAGATGCAGGCGATGAAGGTCAGCAGATGCAGGCGACGAAGGCCCACAGATGCAGGCGATGAAGGCCAGCAGATGCAGGCGATGAAGGCCCACAGATGCAGGCGATGAAGGCCCGCAGATGCAGGCGACGAAGGCCCGCAGCTTCAGGTGACGAGAGGCCTGCAGATTCAGGCGATGAGGACACACAAATGCGGGCGATGACAGACTGTAGTGCAGTTAAAGAGGGGCCTGCACGTGAAGGTAACGAGGAGAAATGTGCGCCCGCAGATGCAGGCGACGAGAGGCCCGCAGATGCAGGTGATGAGAGGCCCGCAGATGCAGGTGACGAGAGGCCTGCAGATGCAGCTGACGAGAGGCCCGCAGATGCAGGTGACGAGAGGCCCGCAGATGCAGGCGATGAGAGGCTAACAGGTGGAGGCGACGAAAGGCAGCAGATGCAGGCGACGAGGACATGCAGATGCGGGCGATGACAGACTGTAGTGCAGTTAAAGAAGGGCCTGCACGTGAAGGTAACGAGGAGAAATGTGGGCCTGCAGATGCAGGCAACGAGAGGCCCGCAGTTTCAGGCAACTGGAGGCCCACAGATGCAGGCGATGACAGACTGCACGTGCAGTTGAAGAAGGGTCTACCCGTGAAGGTAACGACGAGAAATGTGGGCCCGCACATGCAGGCGACGAGAGGCCCGCAGAAGCAGGTGACGAGAGGCCCGTAGTAGTATTATGTTTGTAACATAATATATTTACAGTGCACAAGTTGTTTGTGACAGTACACAAGCATTATGTTATTAAATCGAAACGATCTTCAAAAAACAGAATAGTGATTCATGATTGAAAATGTCACGTGGCATTGATTCGACACTAAAACATTATCGGAAGTAGCCAGCCATTCATTAATGCCTGGTCACAAATAATTCCTCTCACTGGAAGGCACAGCGGAACTGCCAACGTCTTCACTCCTCATGAATTCGGTCTGGGTTTGAAGGGCACGGGTACTTCTGACCACGCCCCATCAAGGCGGAAAGTGACGTGGGTACCGTCAGTTGATACGAATGTCGTGTCTGAAGAGAGATTCGATGTTTGGCGATTTGCGAAATCTCGACTGGTGATTGCAAAACTTTGTGATCCATGAGGGTGGATGTGGAGAGTGCATGGGAGGCGAGGCCACAGCGAAACTCCCAGGACCCTGGGGAAACAATTCCCATGGCTGGGCGAATATGCACCCATTGCAGGATGTGGTGCTCACGTGCCCCGTTCACAGGGCCATGCTCTCCGAATGGCCAATTCTTTCCCGTGAGTTTTTCCATCGTGGCCGAGCATGAAGTTTTTGGGTGTTTGTGTTTCCCATTGGAAGTTGGGGTGAGGATGATGACCAAGGCTGCTGGTTGTGGAAAGGGAAACAGGAATAATTCTCACGGTGTTGGGTCATGGCAATGGGGAGTCACACCCCTTTGTTGGTGATCCTGCGTGTGTCCACCCACATCCAGAGAGTTCCGTCAGGATCATTCGACTTCTTTAAACCTGTGCGATGGGAGTGAGGATTGAGCAGAGGCTGTCTCACCGATCGATTTCACCCGCGGTTGCACCCTCAAGGCAGCATGCGTTTTCGATCTGCCTTCTCACCGATGGTGAGCAGGGTTCCAAGGTCATTCCTTGGGCCCGGGCTGGCTGACTCCCAGGCCTCTTGCGGGAGACGAGGTGCGTCCCGGCAATCATGAATGCACGGTCCTGGTTCAGGTGAAATGGGACCGAGTCGGACGGTGGCACTGGGTCCACAGAAGGCAAACAGTTGCCAAGGTGAGCACCAGGAAGCCAGGTCCACAACATATAGTCCGGCTCTCTTTCAGCCAGATGGTGGCGTCAGGTAATTGCAAATGAGTGACAGAGGGAAAGGGAGACAAAGAACATCTGGCCCACAAGTATTCTCCCAGACATTGGGACAATGAGCAGAGAGGGTGCCAAGAAACTGAGCGGGGCAATGGTGGGACGCACTGCAGAATCGACCGGGTGTCCAGGAATACCCTGAAATTCATTGAAACCCAAAGGAAAATTATAGTATAACCACAAATATTATCAAATAATAACTTCAACAAACTTTTCCTCAAACATCTTTGATAAACACATTTCTTTCATTTCAAAAACATAAAGAACTGGAAAGAGCAATCAATGAGTGAAGACCCTCACCAGGATTTCTTCATGTGGTTATCTGGTCCACAACTTATCAAAGTACTCACATTCCAATTGATCTGTGCTTTCGATGGACAGAAAAACAAACAGATAAACAAACAGACAAATGACCGAAAATGTAACACCCACTCCTCTGGAGAGGGAAATCATAAAAATGTAAAATAAGTATCAACATAAACACTTCTCTTTTGACTCTTATTTGTTGCATATCTTGGAAATATCATAAAGCAATGTGAAACCAACATTTCAAAAATATCATGTGACTTGAACCGACATAAATACTGGAATATTTCCCATGTGAGTTGCAAGACGCAGCTTCTCATAAAATGTCGTTGTGAATGAATGACAGAAAAACAGCACAACACATAAAATGGAACTTCCTGTGACAATCAACAGACAAAAATGAACATCTCCTGATGAATGTGAAACAAGAAGGAAAATAAACCATCCAACACCATGCCATCAATGGGAAAAAATTGACGGGCCCCATCCCCGCCCATCAAAGTGATGGACATCCATTGTGATTTCCATCTCCACTTCACCAACACAGGAAATGAGTGAGGATTTTTCACCAACCTTGAACCTAATAAGGTGAAGAATTTCTGCTTCCTGATGTGCTCTTCAGAGTCCAAGCATTCAGTTAGCGTTGCCACTTGTTTTTCACTGTTAAACAATCTTCACGTGCACAACAAACAAAACTGCAAATTTATTCTTGAGTTTCTTCATACTCATTCATATTCAGATTGGTGAAGCTCATTCGGAAAATAATTGATGTCTCAGATTGTGGTGGATGATTTCAAACTCAAAAAATTTCAAGACATTTGTGAAAACAATGATCGTGAAGAACACGTAGATGTTGAGGTTGTTACATTAATTATACCACATTGTTTGGAACAGTACACAAGTGTGATGTTTTTCATCGAAACTATCTTCCAAAAACAGAACATTGATTAATGATTGAAAATGTCACGTGGCATTGATTCAACACCAAAACAGCATCAAAGAATCAACTTCAATCGATTCCCACAATAACCCCAACATACTTTTTATCAAGCATCACGGTTAAACACATTTCCCATCTCAGTTCAAAAACAAATACAATCACCAAAAGACTAAATATGAAATAAGGATGTCCATGTTAAATTTAAATGACAAATCTATTTTGAGAAAGAAATAATATGATTTTCCAAAATTAAAGAGTATTGAGGAGAAATTGAAAATGGCACATTGCATTGATTGACATCCAAAGGAACATGACAGTGGAACCTGAAATGTTTTCAAACAATAACCCCAACAAATTTTGAAAAATCATATTGGAGAAACACATTTTCATCATTTCAAAAACATACAGATCCAGAAGGGCCAATCAATGATTGAAGACCCTTGCAGGAAAGAAAGGGGTGGGGTGGAGAAGTAGGGCCAAAGATGATAGTGGGGAGGAGCAGACACTGGGCACACACCACATATGATAGAAACAGGATACCGGTGATGAAGGCCCACAGACGCAGGTGACAAAGGGCCAGAAATGGAACCAACGAGGGCCCACAGATGCAGACGACGAAGGCCCGCAGATGCGGGCGATGAGGGCTTGCAGAAGCAGGCGATGAGGGCCCGCAGATGCAGGTGAAAAGGGCCCACAGATGCAGGCGACGAGGGCCCGCAGAGGCAGGCGATCAAGGCCCGCAGATGCAAGTGACGAGGGCCCGCAGATGCAGGCGACGAAGGCCCGCAGATGCAGGCGACGAGGGCCAGCAGATGCAGGCGACGAGGGCCAGCAGATGGGGGCGACGAGGGATCGCAGATGCAGGCGACGAAGACCCACAGATGCAGGCGACGATGGCCCGCAGATGCAGGCGACGAAGGCCGGCAGAATCCCCAGATGCAGGCGACGAGGGCGCGCAATAGTTTGATGTTTGTTACATAATATGTTTACAGTACACAATTTGTTTGTGACAGTACACAAGTATTATGTTATTAAATCGAAACTATCTTCCAAACACAGACTATTGAGTCATTATTGAAAATGTCACGTGGCATTGATTCGACACCAAAACAACATCGGAAGTAGCCAGTCATTAATGCCTGGTCATAAATGATACCTCTCACTGGAAGGCACAGCAGAACTGCCAACGTCTTGACTATGATGAATTCTGTCTGTATTGAAGGGCAGGAGTACTTCTGACCACGCGCCATCAAGGCGGAAAGCGACGTGGGTACCGTCAGTTGATACGAACGTCTTATCTGAGTGGAGTGCGATTCGATGTTTGGCGATTTGCGAAATCCCGACTGGTGATTGCAAAACTTTGTGATCCATAAGGGTGGGTGTGGAGTGTGCATGGGAGGCGAGGCCACGGCGAAACTCCCAGGACCCTGGGGAAACATTTTCCCTTGGCTGGGCGAATACGCACCCATTGTAGGATGTGGAACTCGCGTGCCCCGTTCACAGGGCCATGCTCTCCAAATTGCCAATTCTTTCCCATGAGTTTTCCCATCGTGGCTGAGCATGATGTTTTTGGGTGTTTGGGTTTCCCATTGGAAGTTGGGGTGAGGACGATGACCAAGGCTGGTGGTTGTGGAAATGGAATAGGGAATAATTCTCATGATGTTGGATCATGGCAATGGGGCGTCACTCCCCTTTGTTGGTGATCCTGGGTCTGATTACCCACATCCACAGAGTTCCATCGGAATCATTCTACTTCTTTCAACCTGTGTGATGGGCGTCACGATTGAGCAGAGGCGGTCTCAATGATCGATTTTACCCACGGTTGCACCCTCAAGGGTAGTGTGCGTTCTCGATCTGCTGACCCACCGATGGTGAGCAGGTTTCCAAGGTCATTCCTTGGGCCCGGGATGGCAAACTCCCAGGCCTCTTGAGGGAGTCGAGGTGCGTCCCGGCAATCATGACAGCATGGTCCTGGTTCAGGTGAAATAGGACCGAGTCGGA
This sequence comes from Eptatretus burgeri, assembly GCF_056783735.1. NCBI lineage: Eukaryota > Metazoa > Chordata > Myxini > Myxiniformes > Myxinidae > Eptatretus > Eptatretus burgeri. Next base: position 7,502,112 of record NC_140978.1, read on the forward strand.
CGGTAGCACTGGGTCCACAGAAACAAACAGTTACCAAGGTGAGCACCAGGAAGCCAGGTCCACAACATGTAGAGAGTCAGGCTCTCGGCAGCCAGATGGTGGCGTCTTGTAATTGCAAATGAGTGACAGAGGGAAAGGGAGACAAAGAACATACGGCCCATCAGGATTCTCCCAGACATTGGGACACTTAGCATGAAGGGTGCCAAGAAACTGAGCGGGGCAATGGTGGGACGCACTGCAGAATCGACCGGGTGTCCACGAATGCCCTCAAATTAATTAACACCCAAAGGAAAATTAGAGTATAAAAGTATGATCAAATAATAATCCCAACAAACTTTTGATCAAACATCTTGGATACACATTTCTTTAATTTCAAAAATATAGAGAACTAGAAAGAGCAATTAATGTGTGAAGACCCTCACCAGGACTTCTTTATGTGGTTTTCTGGTCCACAAGTTATCAAAGTACTCACATTCCAATTGATCTGTGCTTTCGATGGACAGAAAAACAAACAGATAAACACACAGACAAACAAACAAAGAGACAAACAAACAGACAAACGATCGAAAATGTAACACCCACTCCTCTGGAGAGGGAAATCAAAAAAATGCAAAATAAGTATCCACATAAACGCTTCTCTTTTGACTCTTATTTGTTGCATATCTTGGAAATATCATAAAACAATGTGAAGCCAACATTTCAAAAATATCATGTGACTTGCACAGACATAAATACTGGAATATTTCTCATGTGATTTGCAAGATGCAGTTTCTCATAAAATGTCGTTGTGAATGAATGACAGAAAATCAATACAACACTTAAAATGGAACTTCCTGTGACAATCAACAGACAAAAATGAATATCTCCTGATGAATGTGAAACAAGAAGGAAAATAAACCATCCAACACCATGGCATCAATGGGAAAAATTGACGGGCCCCATCCCCGCCCGTCAAAGTGATGGACATCCGTTGTGATTTCCATCTCCACTTCACCAACACAGGAAATGAGTGAGGATTTTTCACCAACCTTGAACCGAACAAGGTGAAGAATTTCTGCTTCCTGATGTGATCTTCAGAGTCCAAGCATTCAGTTAGCGTTGCCACTTGTTTTTCACTGTGAAACAATCTTCACGTGCACAGCAAACAAAACTGTAAATTTATTCTTGAGCTTCTTCATACTCATTCATATTCAGATTGGTGAAGCTCATTTCCGAGAATAATAGATGGCTTACATTGCGGTGGATGATTTCAAATTCAAAAACAAATCAAGACACTTGTCAAAACAATGAGCGTGAAGAACACGTAAATGTTGAGGTTTTTTACTCTTTTCGTTCCACATTGTTTATAACCGTACACAAGTATTATGTTATAAAATCGAAACTATCTTCCATAAACAGAATATTGAGTCATGATTGAAAATGTTACGTGACATTGATTCAACACCAAAGCAGCATCAAATAATCAACTTCAATCGACTCCCACAATAACCCCAACATACTATTTATCAAGCATAATGGTTAAACACGTTCATAAACACAAGCATAATCATCCCATCGAAGTTCAAAAACAAATACAATCACCAAAAGACTAAATATGAAATAAGGATGTCCATTTTAAATTAAAATGACAAATCAATTTTGAAAAAGAAATAACATTATTTTCCAAATTTTACCAGGATTGAGGAGAAATTGAAAATGGCACATTGCATTGATTGACACCCAAAGGAACATGACAGTGGAACCTGAAATATTTCCAAATAATAACCCCAACAAATTGAGCAAAAGCAGGTTGGATAAACACATTTTCATGATTTAAAAAAAAAATACAGAACTCAAAGGATCAGTCAATGATTGAAGATCCTTGCAGGAAAGAACAGGGTGGGGGTGGAGAAGTCGGGCCTAAGATGATGGTGGGGAGGAGATGACACAGGGCGCACACCACATATGACACAAACCAATCGTTGTGGTCAGCCCCGAGCTGTGATCCCTGCAAAACTATGGTTAATGGGGAGGTTGGTGAAAGGTAATTTGGGAGGTAGAGTGATGCTGATTCACCAGTGAGTTTGCATCAGTGATGTCGACAGAAAGACAGAAAGAAGGACAGGAAGGGCCTTGCATCATCCGGTATGCAAGGTGGGTGTGATCCACCCAGCCGAAGTTTTCACCTTGTGGTTCATCTTGCAGGACGGATCGGAAGTAGCCAGTCATTAATGCCTGGTCACAAATGATTCCTCTCACTGGAAGGCACAGTGGAACTGCCAACGTCTTGACCCCAAATGAAATAGGTCTGCATTTGAAGGCCTGGGGTACTTCTGATCAAGCCCCCTCAAGGCGGAAAGCGACGTGGGTATCGTCAGTGGATACGGACGTCGTAGCCGAGTAGAGATGCGACGTTTGGGTGATTTGCAAAATCTCGACCTGATTGTAAAACTTTGGGATCCATTAGGGTGGGGATGGAGAGTGCACGGGAGGCGAGGCCATGGCGGAACTCCCCGCACCCTCGGGAAACAATTCCCTTGGCCGGCGAATACGCACCCGTTGCGGGCTGTGGAGCTCACGCGCTCCATACACAGGGCCATGCTCACCGAATAGCCGATTCGGTCACATGAGTTTTTCAATCGTGGACGAGCATAAGAGGCCCGCAGATGCAGGCGACGAGAGGCCCGCAGATGCAGGCGACGAGAGGTCCGCAGATGCAGGCGACGAGAGGTCCGCAGATGCAGGCGACGAGAGGTCCGCAGATGCAGGCGACGAGAGGCCCGCAGATGCAGGCGACGAGAGACCAGCAGATGCAAGTGACGAGAGGCTCGCAGATTCAGGCGACGAGAGGCCCGCAGATGCAGGCGACAAGAGGCCCGCAGATGCAGGCGAAGAGAGGCCCGCAGATTCAGGCGACGAGAGGCCCGCAGATTCAGGCGACGAGAGGCCCGCAGATTCAGGCGACGAGAGGCCCGCAGATTCAGGCGACGAGAGGCCCACAGATTCAGGCGACGAGAGGCCCGCAGATTCAGGCGACGAGAGGCCCACAGATTCAGGCGACGAGAGGCCCCCAGATTCAGGCGACGAGAGGCCCGCAGATGCAGGCGACGAGATGCCCACAGATGTAGGCGACGAGAGGGCAGCAGATGTTGGTGACGAGGGCCCGAAGATGCAGGCGACGAGGCCCGCAGATGCAGGCGATGAGAGGCCCGCAGAGGCAGGCGACGAGAGGCCTGCAGATTCAGGAGTCGGGAGGCCCGCAGATGCAGGCCACGAGATGCCCGCAGATGCAGCTGACGAGAGGCCAGCCGATGCAGGTGACGAGGGCCCGCAGATGCAGACGACGAGAGGCCAGCAGATGCAGGCGATGAGAGGCCCGCAGATGCAGGCGATGAGAGGCCCGCAGATGCAGGCGACGAGAGGCCCGCAGATGCAGGCAACGAAAGGCATTGAAAGAAGGGCCTGCACGTGAAGGTATCGAGGAGAAATGTGGGCCCGCAGATGCAGGATTATGTTGAGAGCCACACTTTGGTTCCGAGAATGGAGGAAGACAGAGGTGGAGTTGAACTTGGATGGCGTAAACAGAGTTTGGATAGTAAGGCACGATGCCAGACTCTGTGAAAAGCACTAGAGATATCCAGAGAGACTGCCCTGATCTCATGTCTGACATTAAGGGCCTCCATCCATAGTCCGGTGAGTTCAGGCAGCAGGTCCAAGGTGGAGTGACCTGGTCTGAAATCAAATTGTTGATCTGAGATGAAGTTGTTGGAGAAAAGGAAAGATTACATGTCAACTGCAATGATTGATTGACCTTGCTGATGATTGTAAGTGAGTAAGGTTTGAAGTTGAAGGGATCAGTTTTTACACGTATACTGTAGATATAGTGCAGTAATGTTGCAGATTTCCAAGCACATAGATGACACATTGCAAATTTCAGGGTGAAAAGGGCAGAGAGAGGATGTGCAAGAGCAGCAGAGCAGGTTTTTAAGACATGTGAGCTGACGGCGTCCAGTGCAGTGGCGGAGTCAGAGTCGGGGGTTGAAAGAACCTTCTCCACCTTCTCAGGTGCAAAAGACAGCATCCATGAGCAGTTGCTTTTGATGGGGAAGGATGGGTTCCGAGAATGTGGGGTTAGGGACACGATTTGGAAGTAAACACAGAATTGAGGCATTCGGCCTTCTCATGAGCGGAGTCGGCTGTGGTGCCATTTGATGTCTATGTCTCGATCTGATGGATGATGTGCTGAAGCATTTGATATGCTTTCAACACTGTATTACCAATTATTCAGTATTCGTAGCAGTTTGTTAATTATTAAGTAATCTTGGTAATGATAGCACACTTGAATATTCAATTACATTGCAGTTTGGGTCACATGACGCAATTTTTTTTGCTCATTGATCAAGATAATTATGAATATGCAACATTTTTCTTTTGTCTTTTTGCATGCATGTTATTGTCACCTCTTTCTCTTCAATATAAATCTCTCACACAATCCACATCATCAAATATATAAAGCTTGCATTGATTATGTCTGCACTTAAGGATTCACTCGAGTCATTGCTTGCAGTGTGCAAGCATGCCCAACTGGTATACATATAAATACATCATGGAATTGCAATTTGTTTATTAACAGAGCGTAAAGATAAGACCTGAGCTGAAAGGATGGCTCAAGGTATGCACACTTGCCTCTGGGCTGTCTTACCTGGGTTTGAATCTTGGCCCAGCAATAAACTGTCATCCAGGTGTTTAATAGGTGGGGTGATTAATCAATTTGTGTGCCATCCCTCTGATGGACATTAAACTGTGTGTTCGATCTATCGACATGACAGTTGGTGGACTTTGAAGATGGCCACGGTGTCCTACGCCTGGAGTGGGTAAGTTATCGGCACCACCGTGGCCAAATTACAAAGCCAAAACTCTTGCTGGGAAGACAATGGCGTGCACCCAGTACAACCTTTCGTCAGGAAGCTGCTTGGGCGGCACCTACGCTCTGTACTGTGACAGTATGAAAATTATCACAAAGATGAACAAACCAAGTCAGCGTTGTTAATAACAGAATCTGTACCGGAAGTCTTTGAACAAAGGATGCAGTGTTAATCATCAATTAAGGAAAAAAATCCACCTTCAGCATTGCGAATTAAACAAAACGTTTACGAATATATTTCAAAGAGGTGCAAAATAACCTTAATTTTAACTATCAGTGACTCGATGACATAATTAATTGAGTTTGAAAGTCCACACAAAAGGATGTAGTATTTACATAAAGATAGGGGAGAGGAGGGGTGGGAGAGGAGGGGTGGGAGAGGGGAGAGGGGAGGGGAGAGGGGGAGGGAGGGGGGAGAGAGGGGAGTGAGGGGGTAATGGGAAGAGAGGTTTGTGCCCAAGGGGTTGATGAATCATAATAAACGTGAATAATGGTGATGCCAAATTTTGTTTCACCATCAGGATATTTTGCCCTCCATTTGGACAAATTGAAGCTCCACCACCTGTTGTTGCACCACCATTTTGAGGTGGGCGGTGCAAGTGCCCCAAATCTTCTGTTCTTTCACCTTTCATAAACGTCATTGCATTAGTTAATACAATTTTACACACGAGTATTTACTGTCATTGAAATGATAAATGATGGACATTTGGAAATATTACTCACGTCAAACCGAAACAAATCTCATGAAATAACTCCAAACTAATAAAATAAAGGACTTGCTGTTTGCTCGACGATATTAGTGTCGTCTTGCCATCTCAAAAGGGTAAAAAATCCGATTTCCACAGAGCAGCAGAAAACACGACACCATTGTGGAGAAACGAAACAGAAATGATGCTCTTTTCTCCCCTCTCAATAAAAGAGAGCAATGCCGTTTGTCTCCATTAGCAACAAAGCAAACAAGCATCAACAAATGATGTCACAAAGGTTATACCAACCATCAGAGATTCGGGGAGAGGGTTGAAGGGGACGGTTCCGCCACTTTTCAGGCCAAAAAAAAACCGAAGGAAAAGTTTGGGGGCAACAAAGAGCATAAACCTCCAATCCTACTGCAAATTGAAGCAAAGCGAACGAGTTAAAAGAATGTTTTGCTTTGAACGAAAGAATCGCATAAACCTCTCATTGACCCCCCCCCCCTCCTCTCGTGAGATTTGAACCAGAATCAGTTCACATCACAATCGTTTTTCACGTAACGCGAGATTTGATGGACAAGTTGCGACGCAAAGTGTGCGTTCCTGATTGGACGCTGAATTCAAATCAACGTCTTCAGTGATCACGTGATTGCACCAATTGTTAAAAATCAACATCTGACAGCTTCAACCTCTGATTTAAATTGCGAGATTAAATGTGATAAAGTCCAGCTCTTGCCCTGAAAAAGAACACGGACAAGAATCAAAACAAAAGCAGAGGATTGAAAGAAAACTGCTTTGGGAACGTCTAAGCTCCTATGGACTGGGCAGAAAAGTTACTGAATGGAATGCAGGGCGACATGAACAATAAAAACAAGTCTGTGTCGAAGGGAACTTGAAGTTACCAAAAGTTAAATAATGAATTCACTTTTGTGATTCTCCTCTCGGAGCCACATTCTTCTCCCGTAACCACGTGATCTGTTTCCACCCTCGACGATTACTGATCCAAATTCACCATTCACCTCACGATTTTTTCTACACCCTTTCCATTACCTTATCTGATGAAAACTCTCTCAAAAAATAATAATAGTGATAATAATAACAATAATAATTAAAAAATATACCATCAGAGATGGGGAATCCCCTGCCATTGAATGAAAAAGTTCATACATATTCCAGATAATGAGGGAGGTGAATTGGAAACAAGACACCATTTGGTCATCATCTCGAAAAAGTTCCCCAGGGGTGAGGAACGTAGTAACCTAAAACAATTGAAATCACATAAGCAGTTTTCCATTTATGACAAAAAACATTTTTTTCAAGATGGCCGCCCCAGTCGGCCATCTTGTATCCGGCCACGCCCAAAATCAAAAGGGTTCTTCCTTTTCAGGTGGTACATGTGTGACTCAAATTTCAAATCGATATGGCGAAAAAACATTTTTTTCAAGATGGCCACCCCAGTCGGCCATCTTGGATCCGGCCACGCCCGAAATCAACAGGGTTCTTCCTTTTCAGGTGGTTCATGTGTGACCCAAATTTTAAATCGATATGGCGAACAGTTTATGAGTTATCGCACTCACAGCAATAAATGTTGACGCCGCCCCAGTCGGCCATCTTGGATCCGGCCACGCCCAAAATCAATAGGGTTCTTCCTTTTCAGGTGGTTCATGTGTGACCCAAATTTTAAATCGATATGGCGAACAGTTTATGAGTTATCGCACTCACAACTATAAATGTTGACGCCCGGAAGGACGGACGGACGGACAGCTGGATGCCCTGGGTGACAACAATATCCCCCTTCCGCCACGCGGCGGGGGATAAAAACAAAAGGTTACCCAGTCCATTTGACTGGGTACCCTAAAAACGATCCCCGACAATGCTTCATCTTCCTCCTTCACACGTGTGGTTCTCATTATTGTGTCATAACGTACGACTCTTTTTCTATTTCAACAGACTGCTCTCAATTCGACCTTTCCCTCACACCTTGCAGAAAAAAATCCAACTGTGACAGCGTTTCTTCTCTTAATTCCCCTATATTGCATCCATCAAGAAATGTATTTAATCGCATGTCTGACCAAAAAACTTTAATAACCCCAGTTTGCTGGAAATGTTCGCTTTCCATCAACCATTCTTTTTTTCCAACTTCAGTGCCGATTCACCCCTCTCACAGCAACCATCACATTCTTCTCCCTCCAAGCCTCCCTCTCCCCTTTCTCAAAAACTCTCCCCACTCATGCTTCTCCCACCATTCACCCCCTCACACACCCTTCTCAAAGTTACCCCCCCTCAAATCCACAAAGCTGACTCCTTCCGCTGCCCTCTCACCTCCATGTCATCACTCCACCACCTCAAATACTCAACTGTCTTCTGCCCCTTCTCTTGCGCCCCCCTCTCCCCCAGCACCACAAAGCCTGTTCTCCTCATCGAGCCCCCTTCCCGAGCAATTCTGAAACCCCCCACACTCTTTCAACAACTCTCCTTACCTCCCCCCTCCATCCTCCCCTCCCCCCTCCCCATTCCTCTCCCCAGCAGCCAGAGCCTCCTCCCCTCCCTCTTCAATAACAGTGTGGATTTCAAATTTCAGGGGCCTTGGCTCAAACGTTTCAGATCTTTGCAGACAGACTTTTCCTTGCAGATCTTTCCATACAGACAAACCAGACATAATCTGCCAAACAGAAACTTTCCTCCCTCAAGACATCTCTGACTCCGAAGTATCTCTCCCTGGTTACTCCCTCCTCCAGTATGACAAACCTAAGCCCCACGCTGGTGGATGAGTTGCTCTCTTCCTCAAACACTCTATTCCTCACTCACCATGCACTGCCCACTCTCCCCAACACGCCCAGGAATACCTCTTGCTACGGCTTCCCCTACACCGCCACCTCATGCTTATATGTGAACTGTACCATCCACCAAACAGTGATGCCTCCATTTTCACCTCACTATCCAAAAACATGGAATAACTTGTTTTTCCTCTCATCTATATCCTCTCATCTCCCCTCTATCCTCATCTATCCTCAATAACTATCCTCTCATCCAAACCCTCTCTCTCTCTCTTCCTCATATGTGGTGACTTCAATTGTCATCAGGCCAGGAGGCTGAGTGTGGGTACCTCTCTCTCCTGTCATGGCACTTTAGCAAAAGATTTCTGCAAATCGTTAGGACTGACTCAATCGGTCATTTTCCCGACCCAGATCTCAACCAATGGTACTCTATCTCTTCTGGATCTGATTTTGACAAGTTTCCCAGAAAATATCTGCTGTTCTTCCTCCACTCCAATCGGTTCATCTGACTATGTGCTTGTCAAAGTGGACATCTCTCTGGCTTTTATCAGAGAACCACTTCAACGCCGTCGAGTCCGGCATTTAACTCAAGCCGACTGGCAGGGTCTTCAAGCAGCCATCAAACTTTGAGACTTGTCTAAGGTCATTCCTTGGGCCCGGGATGGCTAACTCCCAGGCCTCTTGAGGGAGTCGAGGTGTGTCCCGGCAATCATGACTGCACGGTGCTGGTTCAGGTGAAATGGGACCGAGTCGGACGGTGGCACTGGGTCCACAGAAGGCAAACAGTTGCCAAGGTGTGCACCAGGAAACCAGGTCCACAACATCCAGAGAGTCAGGCTCTCGGCAGCCAGATGGTGGCATCAGGTAATTGCAAATGCGTGACAGGGAAAGAGCGACAAAGAACATACAGCCCAACAGTATTCTCCCAGACATTGGGACACTGAGCAGAGAGGGTGCCAAGAAACTGGGCGGGGCAATGGTGCAGAATCGAATGGGTGTCCACGAATGCCCTCAAATTAATTGACACCCAAAGGAAAATTCTAGTATAACTGCAAATATTATCAAATAATAACCCCAACAAACTTTTGCTCAAACATCTGGGATAAACACATTTCTTTCATTTCAAAACCATAAAGAACAAGAAAGAGCAATCAATGAGTGAAGACCCTCACCAGGACTTCTTTATGTGGTTTTCTGGTCCACAAGTTATCAAAGTACTCACATTCCAATTGATCTGTGCTTTTGATGGATAGAAAAACAAAGAGACAAACAAACAAACAAACGGCCGAAAATGTAATACCCACTTCTCTGGAGTGGGAAATCATAAAAATGTAAAATAAGTATCCATTTAAACACTTCTCCTTTGACTCTTATTTGTCGCATATCTTGGAAATATCATAAAGCAATGGAAAGCCAACATTTCAAAAATATCATGTGACTTGCACAGACATAAATACAGCACTGGAATATTTCTCATGCGAGTTGCAAGATGCAGTTTCTCATAAAATGTCGTTGTGAATGAATGACAGAAAATCAATACAACACTTAAACTGGAAGTTCCTGTGACAATCAATAGACAAAAATGAATATCTCCTGATGAATGTGAAACAAGAAGGAAAATAAACCATCCAAAACCATGCCATCAATGGGAAAAAATTGACGGGCCCCATCCCCGCCCGTCAAAGTGATGGACATCCATTGTGATTTCCATCTCCACTTCACCAACACAGGAAATGAGTGAGGATTTTTCACCAACCTTGAACCTGATAAGGTGAAGAATTTCTGCTTCCTGATGTGCTCTTCAGAGTCCAAGCATTCAGTTCGCGTTGCCACTTGTTTTTCACTGTTAAACAATCTTCACGTGCACAGAAAACAAAACTGCAAATTTATTCTTGAGCTTCTTCATACTCATTCATATTCAGATTGGTGAAGCTCATTCGGAAAATAATTGAAGTCTCAGATTGTGGTGGATGATTTCAAATTCAAAAAATTTCAAGACACTTGTTAAAACAATGATCGTGAAGAACACGTAAATGTTGAGGTTGTGACAATAATCATACCACATTGTTTGTAACAGTACACAAGTGTGATGTTTTTCATCGAAACGAACATCCAAAAAGAGAACATTGATTAATGATTGAAAATGTCACGTGGCATTGATTCAACACCAAAACAGCATCAAAGAATCAACTTGAATCGATTCCCACAATAACCACAACATACTTTTTATCAAGCATCATGGTTAAACACATTTCCCATCTCAGTTCAAAAACAAATACAATCACCAAAAGACGAAATATGAAAAAAGGATGTCCATGTTAAATTAACATGACAAATCTATTTTGATAAAGAAATAATATGATTTTCCAAAATTAAAGAGTGCAGAGGAGAAATTGAAAATGGCACATTGCATTGATTGACACCCAAAGGAACATGACAGTGGAACCTGAAATGTTTTCAAATAATAACCCCAAAAAATATTGAAAAATCATATTGGATAAACACATGTTTCATCATTTCAAAAACATACAGATCCAGAAGGACCAATCAATGATTGAAGACCCTTGAAGGAAAGAACGGGGTGGAGGTGGAGAAGTAGGGCCGAAGATGATGGTGGGGAGGAGCAGACACTGGGCGCAAACCACATATGATACAAACCAGATACCGGTGATGAAGACCCGCAGATGCAGGCGACAAAGTCCCGCAGATGCAGGCGACGAGGTCCAGCAGATGTGCGTCACAAGGACCCGCAGAAGCGGGGGACGAAGGCCCGCAGATGGAGTCATCGAAGGCCCGCAGATACAGGCGACGAGGGCCGGCAGATGCAGGCGACGAAGGCCCGCAGATGCAGGCGATGAAGGCCAGCAGATGCAGGCGACGAAGGCCCACAGATGCAGGCGACAAAGGCCCACAGATGCAGGCGATGAAGGTCAGCAGATGCAGGCGACGAAGGCACACAGATGCAGGCGATGAAGGCCCACAGATGCAGGCGACAAAGGCCCACAGATGCAGGCGATGAAGGCCAGCAGATGCAGGCGACGAAGGCACACAGATGCAGGCGATGAAGGCCTGCAGATGCAGGCGACGAAGGCCCGCAGCTTCAGGTGACGAGAGGCCTGCAGATTCAGGCGATGAGGACACACAAATGCGGGCGATGACAGACTGTAGTGCAGTTAAAGAGGGGCCTGCACGTGAAGGTAACGAGGAGAAATGTGCGCCCGCAGATGCAGCTGATGAGAGGCCCGCAGATGCAGGTGACGAGAGGCCCGCAGATGCAGCCGACGACACGCCCGCAGATGCAGGCGATGAGAGGCTAACAGGTGGAGGCGACGAAAGGCAGCAGATGCAGGCGACGAGGACATGCAGATGTGGGCGATGACAGACTGTAGTGCAGTTAAAGAAGGGCCTGCACGTGAAGGTAACGAGGAGAAATGTGGGCCTGCAGATGCAGGCAACGAGAGGCCCGCAGTTTCAGGCAACTGGAGGCCCACAGATGCAGGCGATGACAGACTGCACGTGCAGTTGAAGAAGGGTCCACCCGTGAAGGTAACGATGAGAAATGTGGGCCCGCACATGCAGGCGACGAGAGGCCCGCAGAAGCAGGTGACGAGAGGCCCGTAGTAGTATTATGTTTGTAACATAATATATTTACAGTGCACAAGTTGTTTGTGACAGTACACAAGCATTATGTTCTTAAATCGAAACTATCTTCAAAAAACAGAATAGTGATTCATGATTGAAAATGTCACGTGGCATTGATTCGACACTAAAACATTATCGGAAGTAGCCAGCCATTCATTAATGCCTGGTCACAAATAATTCCTCTCACTGGAAGGCACAGCGGAACTGCCAACGTCTTCACTCCTGATGAATTCGGTCTGGGTTTGAAGGGCACGGGTACTTCTGACCACGCCCCATCAAGGCGGAAAGTGACGTGGGTACCGTCAGTTGATACGAACGTCGTGTCTGAGGAGAGATTCGATGTTTGGCGATTTGCGAAATCTCGACTGGTGATTGCAAAACTTTGTGATCCATGAGGGTGGATGTGGAGAGTGCACGGGAGGCGAGGCCACAGCGAAACTCCCAGGACCCTGGGGAAACAATTCCCATGGCTGGGCGAATATGCACCCATTGCAGGATGTGGTGCTCACGTGCCCCGTTCACAGGGCCATGCTCTCCGAATGGCCAATTCTTTCCCGTGAGTTTTTCCATCATGGCCGAGCATGAAGTTTTTGGGTGTTTGTGTTTCCCATTGGAAGTTGGGGTGAGGATGATGACCAAGGCTGCTGGTTGTGGAAAGGGAAACAGGAATAATTCTCACGGTGTTGGGTCATGGCAATGGGGAGTCACACCCCTTTGTTGGTGATCCTGCGTGTGTCTACCCACATCCAGAGAGTTCCGTCAGGATCATTCGACTTCTTTAAACCTGTGCGATGGGAGTGAGGATTGAGCAGAGGCTGTCTCACCGATCGATTTCACCCGCGGTTGCACCCTCAAGGCAGCATGCGTTTTCGATCTGCCTTCTCACCGATGGTGAGCAGGGTTCCAAGGTCATTCCTTGGGCCCGGGCTGGCTGACTCCCAGGCCTCTTGCGGGAGTCGAGGTGCGTCCCGGCAATCATGACAGCACGGTCCTGGTTCAGGTGAAATGAGACCGAGTCGTACGGTGGCACTGGGTCCACAGAAGGCAAACAGTTGCCAAGGTGAGCACCAGGAAGCCAGGTCCACAACATATAGTCAGGCTCTCTTTCAGCCAGATGGTGGCGTCAGGTAATTGCAAATGAGTGACAGAGGGAAAGGGAGACAAAGAACATCTGGCCCACAAGTATTCTCCCAGACATTGGGACAATGAGCAGAGAGGGTGCCAAGAAACTGAGCAGGGAAATGGTGGGACGCACTGCAGAATCGACCGGGTGTCCAGGAATGCCCTGAAATTCATTGAAACCCAAAGGAAAATTATAGTATAACCGCAAATATTATCAAATAATAACTCCAACAAACTTTTCCTCAAACATCTTTGATAAACACATTTCTTTCATTTCAAAAACATAAAGAACTAGAAAGAGCAATCAATGAGTGAAGAACCTCACCAGGATTTCTTCATGTGGTTATCTGGTCCACAACTTATCAAAGTACTCACATTCCAATTGATCTGTGCTTTCGATGGACAGAAAAACAAACAGATAAACAAACAGAGAAATGACCGAAAATGTAACGCCCACTCCTCTGGAGAGGGAAATCATAAAAATGTAAAATAAGTATCAACATATACACTTCTCTTTTGACTCTTATTTGTTGCATATCTTGGAAATATCATAAAGCAATGTGAAACCAACATTTCAAAAATATCATGTAACTTGCACCGACATAAATACTGGAATATTTCCCATGTGAGTTGCAAGATGCAGCTTCTCATAAAATGTCGTTGTGAATGAATGACAGAAAAACAGCACAACACATAAAATGGAACTTCCTGTGACAATCAACAGACAAAAATTAATATCTCCTGATGAATGTAAAACATGATAAATAAAAACAAGATAAACCATCCAACACCATGCCATCAAAGGGAAAAATTGACGAGCCCCATCCCAGCCTGTCAAAGTGATGGACATCCATTGAGATTTCCATCTCCACTTCACCAACACAGGAAATGAGTGAGGATTTTTTCACCAACCTTGAACCTAATAAGGTGAAGAATTTCTGCTTCCTGATGTGCTCTTCAGAGTCCAAGCATTCAGTTAGCGTTGCCACTTGTTTTTCACTGTTAAACAATCTTCACGTGCACAACAAACAAAACTGCAAATTTATTCTTGAGCTTCTTCATACTCATTCATCTTCAGATTGGTGAAGCTCATTCAGAAAATAATTGACATCTCAGATTGTGGTGGATGATTTCAAATTCAAAATATATCAAGACATTTGTTAAAATAATGATCGTGAAAAACACGTAAATGTTGAGGTTGTTGCAATAACAATGCCACATTGTTTGTAACAGTACACAAGTGTGATGTTTTTCATCGAAACTATCTTCCAAAAACAGAACATTGAGTAATGATTGAAAATGTCACGTGGCATTGATTCAACACCAAAACAGCATCAAAGAATCAACTTCAATCGATTCCCACAATAAACCCAACATAATTTTTATCAAGCATCACGGTTAAACACATATCCCATCTCAGTTCAAAAACAAATACAATCACCAAAAGACGAAATATTAAATAAGCATGTCCATGTTAAATTAAAATGACAAATCTATTTTGATAAAGAAAAAATATTATTGTCCAAAATTAAAGAGGATTGAGGAGAAATTGAAAATGGTCATTGCATTGATTGACACCCAAAGCAACATGACAGTGGAACCTGAAATGTTTTCAAATAATAACCCCAACAAATTTTGAAAAATCATATTGGATAAACACATTTTCATCATTTCAAAAACATACAGATCCAGAAGGGCCAATCAATGATTGAAGACCCTTGCAGGAAAGAACGGGGTGGGGAAGAGAAGGAGGGCCGAAGATGATGGTGTGGCGGAACAAACACTGGGCGCACAACACAAATGATACAAACCAGATACCGGTTATGAAGGCCCGCAGATGCAGGCGACGAGAGCCGGCAGATGCACGCGAAGAAGGCCCGCAGACGCAGGTGATGATGGACCCCAGATGCAGGCGACAAAGGCCCGGAGATGCAGGCGACAAAGGCCCGCAGATGCAGGCGACGAAGGCCCGCAGATGCAGGCGACGAAGGCCCGCAGATGCAGGCGACAAAGGCCCACAGATGTAGACGACGAAGGCCCGCAGATGCAGGCGACGAAGGCCCGCAGATGCAGGCGACAAAGGCCCACAGATTCAGACGACGAAGGCCCGCAGATGCAGGCGATGAAGGCCCGCAGATGCAGGCGACGAAGGCCCGCAGATGCAGGCGACGAAGGCCTGCAGATGCAGGCGACGAAGGCCCGCAGATGCAGGCGACGAAGGCCCGCAGATGCAGGCGATGAAGGCCCGCAGATGCAGGCGACGAAGGCCCGCAGATGCAGGCGATGAAGACCCGCAGATGCAGGCGACGAAGGCCCGCAGATGCAGGCGACGAAGGCCCGCAGATGCAGGCGATGAAGGCCCGCAGATGCAGGCGACGAAGGCCCGCAGATGCAGGCGACGAAGGCCCGCAGATGCAGGCGACGAAGGCCCGCAGATGCAGGCGACGAAGGCCCACAGATGCAGGCAACGAAGGCCTGCAGATGCAGGCGACGAAGGCCCACAGATGCAGGCGACGAAGGCCCGCAGATGCAGGCGATGAAGGCCCGCAGATGCAGGCGACGAAGGCCCGCAGATGCAGGCGATGAAGGCCCGCAAATGCAGGCGACGAAGGCCCGCAGCTTCAGGTGACAAGAGGCCTGCAGATGCAGGCGATGAAGGCCCGCAGATGCAGGCGACGAAGGCCCGCAGATGCAGGCGATGAAGGCCCGCAAATGCAGGCGACGAAGGCCTGCAGATGCAGGCGATGAAGGCCCGCAGATGCAGGTGACGAAGGCCCGCAGCTTCAGGTGACAAGAGGCCTGCAGATTCAGGCAATGAGTACACGCAAATGCGGGCGATGACAGACTAGAGTGCAGTTAAAGAGGGGCCTGCACGTGAAGGTAATGAGGAGAAATGTGGGCCCGCATATGCAGGCGACGAGAGGCCCGCAGATGCAGGTGAAGAGAGGCCCGCAGATGCAGGTGACGAGAGGCCCGCAGATGCAGGTGATGAGAGGCCAACAGATGGAGGCGACGAAATACAGCAGATGCAGGCGACGAGGACATGCAGATGCGGGCGATGACAGACTGTAGTGCAGTTAAAGAAGGGCCTGCACGTGAAGGTAACGAGGAGAAATGTGGGCCTGCAGATGCAGGCAACGAGAGGCCCGCAGTTTCAGGCAATTGGAGGCCCACAGATGCAGGCGATGACAGACTGCACGTGCAGTTGAAGAAGGGCCTACACGTGAAGGTAACGACGAGAAATGTGGGCCCGCAGATGCAGGCGACGAGAAGCCCGTAGTAGTATTATGTTTGTAACAATATATTTACAGGGCACAAGTTGTTTGTGACAGCACACAAGCATTATGTTATTAAATCGAAACTATCTTCAAAACACAGAATAGTGATTCATGATTGAAAATGTCACGTGGCATTGATTCGACACCAAAAAAGCATCGGAAGTAGCCAGTCATTAATGCCTGGTCACAAATGGTTCCTCCCACTGAAAGGCACAGCGGAACTGCCAACGTCTTGACTCCTGATTAATTCGGTCTGGGTTTGAAGGGCAGGGGAACTTCTGACTATGCCCCATCAAGGCGGAAAGCGACGTGGGTCCCGTCAGTTGATACGAACGTCGTATCCGAGTAGAGATTCGATGTTTGGGCGATTTGCGAAATCTCGACTGGTGAATGCAAAACTTTGTGATCCATGAGGGTGGGTGTGGAGTGTGCATGGGAGGAGAGGCCACGGCAAAACTCGCAGGACCCTCGGGAAACAATTCCCTTGGCTGGGCGAATACGCACCCATTGTAGGATGTGGAACTCGCGTGCCCCGTTCACAGGGCAATGCTCTCCAAATTGCCAATTCTTTCCCATGAGTTTTCCCATCGTGGCTGAGCATGATGTTTTTGGGTGTTTGGGTTTCCCATTGGAAGTTGGGTTGAGGACGTTGACCAAGGCTGGTGGTTGTGCAAAGGGAATAGGGAATAATTCTCATGATGTTGGATCATGGCAATGGGGTGTCACTTCCCTTTGTTGGTGATCCTGCGTGTGACTACCCACATCCACAGAGTTCCCTCGGAATCATTCTACTTCTTTCAACCTGTGTGATGGGCATCAGGATTGAGCAGAGGCAGTCTTACTCATCGATTTTACCCATGGTTGCACCCTCAAGGGTAGTGTGCATTCTCGATCTGCTGACCCACCGATGGTGAGCAGGTTTCCAAGGTCATTCCTTGGGCTCGGGATGGCTGACTCCCTGGCCTCTTGAGGGAGTCGAGCTTCGTCCCGGCAATCATGACCGCACAGTCCTGGTTCAGGTGAAATGAGACTGAGTCGGACCGTGGCACTGGATCCACAGAAGGCAAACAGTTGCCAAGGTGAGCACCAGGAAGACAGGTCCACAACATACAGAGAGTCAGGCTCGCGGCAGCCAGATGGTGGCGTCTTGTAATTGCAAATTAGTGACAGAGGGAAAGGGAGACAAAGAACATACGACCCATCAGGATTCTCCCAGACATTGGGACACTTAGCATAAAGATTGCCAAGAAACTGAACGGGGCAATGGTGGGACGCACTGCAGAATCGACCGGTTGTCCACGAATGCCCTCAAATGAATTAACACCCAAAGGAAAATTATCGTATAACTGCAAATATTATCAAATAAAAACTAGAACAAACTTTTGCTCCAACATCTTAGATAAACACATTTCTTTCATTTCAAAAACATAAAGAACTAGAAAGAGCAATCAATGAGTGAAGACCCTCACCAGGACTCCTTTATGTGGTTTTCTGGTCCACAAGTTATCAAAGTACTCACATTCCAATTGATCTCTGCTTTCGATGGACAGAAAAACAAAGAGACAAACAAACAAACGGCCGAAAATATAATACCCACTTCTCTGGAGTGGGAAATCATAAAAATGTAAAATAAGTATCCATATAAACACTTCTCCTTTGATTCTTATTTGTCGCATATCTTGGAAATATCATAAAGCAATGGAAAGCCAACATTTCAAAAATATCATGTGACTTGCACCGACGTAAATACAGCACTGGAATATTTCTCATGTGAGTTGCAAGATGCAGTTTCTCATCAAATGTCGTTGTGAATGAATGACAGAAAATCAATACAACACTTAAAATGGAACTTCCTGTGACAATCAACAGACAAAAATGAATATCTCCTGATGAATGTAAAACAAGAAGGAAAATAAAGCATCCAAAACCATGCCATCAATTGGAAAAAATTGACGGGCCCCATCCCCGCCCGTCAAAGTGATGGACATCCATTGTGATTTCCATCTCCACTTCACCAACACAGGAAATGAGTGAGGATTTTTCACCAACCTTGAACCTAATAAGTTGAAGAATTTCTGCTTCCTGATGTGCTCTTCAGAGTCCAAGCATTCAGTTGGCGTTGCCACTTGTTTTTCACTGTTAAACAATCTTCACGTGCACAACAAACAAAACTGCAAATTTATTCTTGAGCTTCTTCATACTCATTCATATTGAGATTGGTGAAGCTCATTCAGAAAATGATTGAAGTCTCAGATTCAGGTGGATGATTTCAAACTCAAAAAATTTCAAGACACTTGTTAAAACAATGATCGTGAAGAACACGTAGATGTTGAGGTTGTGACAATAATCATACTACATTATTTGTAACAGTACACAAGTGTAATGTTTTTCATCGAAACTATCTTCCAAAAACAGAACATTGATTCATGATTGAAAATGTCACGTGGCATTGATTCAACACCAAAACAGCATCAAAGAATCAACTTCAATCGATTCCCACAATAACCCCAACATACTTTTTATCAAGCATCATGGTTAAACACATTACCCATCTCAGTTCAAAAACAAATACAATCACCAAAAGACGAAATATGAAATAAGGATGTCCATGTTAAATTAAAATGCCAAATCTATTTTGATAAAGAAATAATATTATTTTCCAAAATTAATGAGGATTGAGGAGAAATTGAAAATGGCATATTGCATTGATTGACACCCAAAGGAACATGACAGTGGAACCTGAAATGTTTTCAAATGATAACCCCCACAAATATTGAAAAATCATATTGGATAAACACATTTTCATCATATCAAAAACATACAGATCCAGAAGGAGCAATCAATGATTGAAGACCCTTGAAGGAAAGAACGGGGTGGAGGTGGAGAAGTAGGGCCGAAGATGATGGTGCGGAGGAGCAGACACTGGGCGCACACGACATATGATACAAACCAGATACCGGTGATGAAGGCCCGCAGATGCAGGCGACGAAGTCCCGCAAATGCAAGCGATGAAGTCCCGCAGATACCGGCGACGAAGACCCGCAGATGCAGGCGACGAGGGCCAGCAGATGCGGGCGACGAGGTGCAGCAGATGTGCGTCACAAGGGCCTGCAGATGCGGGAGATGATGGACCGCAGAAGCGGGGGACAAAGGCCCGCATATGGAGTCGTCAAAGGCCCGCAGATACAGGCGACGAGGGCCGGCAGATGCAGGCGACGAAGGCCCGCAGATGGATGCGATGAAGGCCTGCAGATGCAGACGAGGAAGGTCCGCAGATGCGGGTGACGAGGGCTCGCAGATGCAGGCGACGAAGGCTCGCAGTAGTATTATGTTTGTAACATAATATTGTGACGTCCACAGGACTTGAACAGTCCCGCCAACGTAGAATGAGCCGGAACGATGGAGGCGGTTTATTTTTTATAAAGCCCAAAGATGGCGGTTTTAATCGCTCGACCGCAAACGGGACGAGGAAGGTGGCACGAGTCGCTTTTCACTGAGTTAATTATGTTTATTTCTCTAACCAGAAATAATAAGACTCGGCAAGAGGAGGGATCCGGGGCGATTCGACGGGATGGTGGTGTGGGTTCGGGCGTGGGGAAAACACAAACAATTCCAATGGATAGACAAATCTCAAACCCTCAAAGGCGCCAGGTACACACACACACACACACACACACACACACACACACACACACACACACACACACACACACACACACACACACACACACACACACACACACACACACACACACACACACACACACACACGTAGCTGGTCCTGGTGGTCAGGCTGGCCCGTGGTGTAGACGCAACAGTCCTTGGATTGGCGTTGGACGAGCTGGCGTTGCGCTCGTCTGGTGCAGGAGACACCGTGGTGCTGTCGACCTCCTGGTGTCGGCCCAAGTCCGCTCACAGCCGCCAGGGAGCCAGTTCTGGCGCCAAGTTGCGAGCAGGAGAGGGAGGAAGGTCCGCCCGCCATTCGACCCCGTACTCTGAGCCAGCAGAACCCCAGAGCCAACCGAGGTGAGGCACGAGGCACAGCAAGGCCACGAGACACGATCAATCCAGGAACGAACCAGCGCAACAATCCAGCATGCTCCGAGCACAACAGCCTCCACCAAAAACAAGGTTTTTCTTTATCGATCTTCTTCTTCCTCCCCTTTCCCCGAACAGAACCTTTTTATCCTCGAGTCCTCGTCACTTCCAATCGAGCCGTTTTATTGGCCCTCCGCCGTCGCCTTCCGCCAATCGTGATCACGGGGAGGAGCCATCCGCAGCACTGTCCTGTGACGTCACGGCAAGCCTCCAGGGAATACTAACAGGGGTTTACGCAGACACACTTACCCTAACCCGTCTCCCTATCTAATTACGTGACAATTATCATTTCCCCCTTAAAGAAATGGACATTTACGAGACAACTTATCACCACTGAATTGCTACTTATCACATCGAGATCCTGCTACACTCGAACAGCATGGCAAAACTAATTAAACATCCTAATTACCCTTTGAATGCATACCCCCCCTCAGACGTAACACTGCCCCCTCCTCTGGAACCGCAGCTCCTGCAAGGTATATCACAGGCGCTACCGTACC
This sequence comes from Eptatretus burgeri, assembly GCF_056783735.1. NCBI lineage: Eukaryota > Metazoa > Chordata > Myxini > Myxiniformes > Myxinidae > Eptatretus > Eptatretus burgeri. Next base: position 7,523,121 of record NC_140978.1, read on the forward strand.
AGCCTTAACATTTACGGACTCACACCTATTTAACCGAACGAAATAAAGTAGGAGGGGCAATGGGCAGCGAGCCGCAGCTAACTTACCTAACCGCAGCTAACTTACCTAGCCGCAGCTAACTTAACGCAGCTATCCTGCTTAATGTACTACCCCCTTATGGCCTTATCCTCGCCAAAACAATCATTCATTTTTTTATTTTTTTTAATTTTATCACATGAGAGCACTGAGCGAAGTTGCACTCCATCCTCTGGATCATCGCTCTTGCACAACACTCTTCCAGTGATCTGGGGAGGGGAAACAAAAGGTTCCACAAAAACACAACACTTATACTTTACATTCCTACTCTAAGCCTTAACGACACTATTCACGGAATATTTACACTTGACCGCGTCCCCAAGTGGATGCTGATAGACCCAGCGTTACCTGGGGAGCCAATTTTCAAATTTGCTTGACCCCAAAATTATGCAGACATCATGCTCTTGCTGCACATGTCAAGTTGTGCGGGATCGAGTGGGACTCACACATCTTCACAACACTCACACCATGGTCATCATCACATTTCTAGGTCATGGTCCCCATTTTAATGATCCAGGCTGAATCCCGTCATGGCCGTGGGGTGGGTTACCACAAGATGATGGGGGCATCTCAGGTGCAACCATGCCCACAGGTAAGCTTTAGTCCAACCCGGACGTTTCTCCGCCCCGCTCCCTTTGATTCCCACCCCCCTGGTAGCCATCAGCTCTCATCCCCTACAACACACTGGAAGGGGTCTCACTGGCTCCTCTGGCCTTCCTGGGTCGCCAAGGTCTTACCCGCCTTGGTCGCCCAACCAGACCCTCTCCCAGTTGCCTCCAGACACTGTCACCGTAAGCCACCAGGGGTGAATCTCCTTGAAGGGGGGTCGCAATTCCCGCTCACCGTGAGCCTCAGCAATCCCTGCGGACAAGCACATCATCCCCACCCACAAAACCCACATGACTCCCCCCACCCCATCGGCCTTACATGTGACACCTGCATTTCTAACACATCACCGACCATGACCTTCCCTGTTACCACACCATGTCCAAGAAAAAAATCAATGTGTGCACCATACATTTCACTTCTTAACTTGAAACAACTCACACAGCACTTCTCCTCACCCGATCCACGCACCAGCCATTGGACAGCCACTCGTGCCCGCTTTGTTACCAATTAACCACTGTCCCTATTGTCACTCTAAAACCCAGCAGAACTTACGAACCCATGCCAATTTTCCCACAATTCATTTTTTTTCACCAAAGGAGGCACTTTGCCATAATCTCACCAGTCGAGCATGGCCCGAAATGCTCAGCCCAATCTCGTCTCCCCGACCCCCGACAGTGATTTCCGGACTCGACCTATGTAAGGGCATCTCGGATAGACCTGGCGGTTCAGCAGGAGGATTCATCCTCTCCGGGCTTGAAAGTCTATTGGAGGGTCTCTCCATCGCCGGGTACCAGCAATATCGTTGCATTTGTCCTCTTCGCCCGCACCGGAAACAACTCCCCATAAAAGGCCCCCGTGGGTATCGGTGTAATGTTTCTTCCGGTTCCGGACCCCCTCGGCCATAATCGAATTGTTCTATTGGCTGGGCTGGACCCTGCCGCTTTGGCGCACCAACTGCCGAATTACCCTTTATGAAACTTGACAGTTTCTGGCAAATTTCCTGAAACATTTGGGTAATGCCAATTTCTCCCACTCCCCCTCCCTGATCCCGAATCTCCGCCTGTTGGATCATCACCGATGGCCTCTCGGGCACCCAACCCGGCCAACTCCACCAGGCCAGCCTGGCTGCGCACTCAGCCGCTCGGTGAACGGTGGGTGGATCCTGTAACTCCACTAGCGCTCGGACCTCAGGGTCAGGAAGAGCAGCTAAAAATTTCTCGAGTGCCAGTCTGTCACACGCCTCCACTGTAAGGTCCCGATACGCGATCCTGACTGATTGGTAAATGTCCTGTGCCAGTTCCTGCACTGTCTCACCCGGCTTTAATCTGCGGTGCTGGAGCTGGGCCCGCAGCAGATCACAGTTTGCTGCGAACCCAAACCGACGGCTCAACGCCTCACAAATGTGGAAGCTGGTCAACATCCCCTCCGCTATCACGTTTAACACATCTGCGGCTGGTCCCCGCAACGTTACCACCAAATTCTCTGTATGTTCCCGCTCATTTCACTGGTTTAGTCGGGAAATGCACTCAAATTGCGTCAGAAAAGCTTCAACGCTCCGTGACCCGTCAAAATTTACCAGGGGGATCACTTTCCCGGTGGCCCGCTTCCCAGTTTCTCCCTTGTCCGAATCCAGCCCCGAGATCAAACACCCTTGTGGCTGTATATCCAATTTCGGAGACCACTGTGGCCAAAGATGTTTTGTGGTGAGGGTCTCATGGGTCAATTTTGCCTCCTGTTCCAAACGTTGAATGCACCGATTCACCTCTTCCCGCAGGATCTTCTGGGCCCGCACAACCTCCTCCAAGGCTCCGTCACGAGTTTGTAGCTGCTCCTCAACCAATGCGGACACTCCACTTACAAAAGACGGCTCTACCAGGCCTTTATCCAAGACTTCATCTTGGCTCATAATTTTATCTTGTTCGTCCTAACGAGCCTCCAATCCTTTTACCTCCTCCGCCAAATTCATCCCTTGCTTCCTCAGCTTTCCCCACTCTTCTACTTGCAGCTGCATACGAGCATCCACACAGGCACGATGACGTTCCAGGCTTTCATCCACTTTATCAACCCGAATGTTCGTTGCATCAATTTTATCTACCAATTTCTTCCGTATATTTTCCCCCTCCAATGTAATTTCTTCCTTTGTTTCCTCCAATCTATCCTCGAATTTACTTTGTATTTCTCCAAATTGAACGTCCACACACTCCTGCATCTCAGTTTTCATTTTCTCCATCTTTTCCCCCAATTCATCCCTCATTAAATCAATCCGTGCACCCAACTGTTCCCCCATTACCCCCAATTGATCTGTCATGTCTGCCCTCTGTGTCACGAATTGATTTGCTATTTCTGCCCCCTGTGCCGTCATTTTTGCCATTTCTGCCCCATGTGCCGTCATTTTTGCCCCCTGTGCTGTAATTGCACTCATTAAACGTTCCAACATTGTCTAGATCGACATCGCGCCGGTTTCCGGTGCTGCCGGCTCCATTACGGGCAATGAAGGACGGTCCACGCTCGGAATGGGGGAGGTTTCGATACTACCCCGTCTCTCCCTTCTTCCCCTGACTCGCTGCCAGACACGTGGCCTTCCTCCTCAAAGATCTGCACATCCGCCATGGTGCAGAAGTCCCGTTTGCCGCCAATTAAATTTAATTTGAAAACTCCCGCCAAAATTTTCCCGCGCTCGCGCGCTTTTCTGTAGTTGTTTTATATTCCAATTCGTGGCGAGATTTCAGTCCTGGTATATTTTCCCGATACCAAATATAATTTAGAGGGGTTCGAACATCCAACACCCTGACACCAATGTGACGTCCACGGGCACTTGAACCGTCCCGCCAATGTAGAATGAGCCGAAACGATGGAGGTGGTTTATTTTTTAAAAAAAACCCCAAGATGGCGGTTTTAATCGCTCCACCGCAAACGGGACGAGGAAGGTGGCACGAGTCGCTTTTCACTGAGTTAATTATGTTTATTTCTCTAACCAGAAATAATAAGACTCGGCAAGAGGAGGGATCCGGGGCGATTCGACGGGATGGTGGTGTGGGTTCGGGCGTGGTGAAAACACAAACAATTCCAATGGATAAACAAATCTCAAACCCTCTAAGGCGCCAGGTACACACACACGCGTGCGCGCGCACGCACGCACGCACGCACGCACGCACGCGCACACACACACACACACACACACACACACACACACACACACACACACACACAACGTAGCTGGTCCTGGTGGTCAGGCTGGCCCATGGTGTCGACGCAACAGTCCCTGGATTGGCGTCGGACAAGCTGGCGTTGCGCTCGTCTGGTGCAGGAGACATCGTGGTGCTGTCGACCTCCTGGTGTCGGCCCAAGTCCACTCACAGCCGCCAGGGAGCCAGTTCTGGCGCCAAGTTGCAAGCAGGAGAGGGAGGCAGGTCCGCCCGCCATTCGTCCCCGTACTCCGAGCCAGCAGAACCCCAGAGCCAACCGAGGTGAGGCACGAGGCACAGCAAGGCCAGGAGACACGATCAATCCAGGAACGAACCAGCGCAACAATCGAGCACGCTCCGAGCACAACAGCCTCCACCAAAAACAAGGTTTTTCTTTATCGATCTTCTTCTTCCTCCCCTTTTCCCCGAACAGAACCTTTTTATCCTCGAGTCCTCGTCACTTCCAATCGAGCCGTTTTATTGGCCCTCCGCCGTCGCCTTCTGCCAATCGTGATCACGGGGCGGAGCCATCCGCATCACTGTCCTGTGATGTCACGGCAAGCCTCCAGGGAATATGAACAGGGGTTTACGCAGACACACTTACCCTAACCCGTCTCTCTATCTAATTACGTGACAATTATCATTTCCCCCTTAAAGAAATGGACATTTACTAGACAACTTATCACCACTGAATTGCTACTTATTACATCGAGATCCTGGTACACTCGAACAGCATGGCATGCCTAATTAAACATCCTAATTACCCTTTGAATGCATACCCCCCCCCCCCTCAGACGTAACAATATGTTGCAGTACACAAGTTGTTTATGACAGTAGACAAGTATTATGTTATTAAATCGAAACCATCTTCCAAAAACAGAATATCGAGTCATGATTGAAAGTGTCACGTGGCATTGATTCGACACCAAAACAGCATCGGCAGTAGCCAGTCATTAATGCCTGGTCACAAATGATTCCGCTCACTGGAAGGCACAGCGGAACTGCCAACGTCTTCATTCCTGATGAATTCGGTCTGTATTTGAAGGGCAGGGGTACTTCTGACCACGCCCCATCAAGGCGGAAAGCGACGTGGGTACCGTCAGTTGATACGAACGTCGTATCCGAGTAGAGATTCGATGTTGGGGAAATTTGCGAAATCTCCAGTGGTGATTGCAAAACCTTTTGATTCATGAGGCTGGGTGTGGGGCGTACACAGGAGGCGAGGCCACGGCGAAACTCCCAGGATCCTGGGGAAACAATTCCCTTGACTGGGCGTATATGCACCCATTGCAGGATGTGGAGCTCATGTGCCCCGTTCACAGGGACATGCTCACCAAATGGCCAATTCTTTCCCGTGAGTTTTTCTATCGTGGCCGAGCATGAAGTTTTTGGGTGTTTGTGTTTCCCATTGGAAGTTGGGGTGAGGACGATGACCAAGGCTGGTGGTTGTGGAAAGGGAATCGGGAGTAATTCTCATGGTGTTGGATCATGGCAATGGGGCGTCACTCCCCTTTGTTGGTGATCCTGCATGTGACTACCCACATCCACAGAGTTCCCTCGGAATCATTCTACTTCTTTCAACCTGTGTGATGGGCATCAGGATTGAGCAGAGGCGGTCTCACTCATCGATTTTACCCACGGTTGCACCCTCAAGTGTAGTGTGCGTTCTCGATCTGCTGACCCACCGATGGTGAGCAGGTTTCCAAGGTCATTCCTTGGGCCCGGGATGGCTGACTCCCAGGCCTCTTGAGGGAGTCGAGGTTCGTCCCGGCAATCATGACCGCACGGTCCTGGTTCAGGTGAAATGGGACCGAGTCGGACGGTGGCACTGGGTCCACAGAAGGCAAACAGTTGCCAAGGTGAGCACCAGGAAGCCAGGTCCACAACATGTAGAGAGTCAGGCTCTCGGCAGCCAGATGGTGGCGTCTTGTAATTGCAAATGAGTGACAGAGGGAAAGGGAGGCAAAGAAAATCCGGCCCACCAGTATTCTCCCAGACATTGGGACACTTAGCATAAAGGGTACCAAGAAACTGAGCGGGGCAATGGTGGGACGCACTGCAGAATCGACCGGGTGTCCACGAATGCCCTCAAATGAATTAACACCCAAAGGAAAATTGGAGTATAACCGCAAATATTATCAAATAATAACCCCAACAAACTTTTGCTCAAACATCTTGGATGAACACATTTCTTTCATTTCAAAAACATAAAGAACGAGCAAGAGCAATCAATGAGTGAAGCCCCTCACCAGGACTTCTTTATGTGGTTTTCCGGTCCACAAGTTATCAAAGTACTCACATTCCAATTGATCTGTGCTTTCGATGGACAGAAAAACAAACAGATAAACAAACAGACAAACAAACAAAGAGACAAACAAGCACACAAACGGCCAAAAATGTAACACCCACTCCTCTGGAGAGGAAAATCATAAAAATGTAAAATAAGTATCCACATAAACACTTCTCTTTGGAATCTGATTTGTTGCATATCTTGGCAATATCATAAAGCAATGTGAAGCCAACATTTCAAAAATATCATGTGACTTGCACAGACATAAATACTGGAATATTTCTCATGTGATTTGCGAGATGCAGTTTCTCATAAAATGTCGTTGTGAATGAATGACAGAAAATCAATACAACACTTAAAATGGAACTTCCTGTGACAATCAACAGACAAAAATGAATATCTCCTGATGAATGTGAAACAAGAAGGAAAATAAACCATCCAAAACCATGGCATCAATGGGAAAAATTGACGGGCCCCATCCCCGCCCGTCAAAGTGATGGACATCCATTGTGATTTCCATCTCCACTTCACCAACACAGGAAATGAGTGAGGATTTTTCACCAACCTTGAACCTAATAAGGTGAAGAATTTCTGCTTCCTGATGTGCTCTTCAGAGTCCAAGCATTCAGTTAGCGTTGCCACTTGTTTTTCACTGTTAAACAATCTTCACGTGCACAACAAACAAAACTGCAAATTTATTCTTGAGCTTCTTCATACTCATTCATATTCAGATTGGTGAAGCTCATTCGGAAAATAATTGATGTCTCAGACTGTGGTGGATGATTTCAAATTCAAAATATATCAAGACATTTGTTAAAATAATGATCGTGAAAAACACGTAAATGTTGAGGTTGTTGCAATAACAATGCCACATTGTTTGTAACAGTACACAAGTGTGATGTTTTTCATCAAAACTATCTTCCAAAAACAGAACATTGAGTAATGATTGAAAATGTCACGTGGCATTGATTCAACACCAAAACAGCATCAAAGAATCAACTTCAATCGATTCCCACAATAAACCCAACATAATTTTTATCAAGCATCATGGTTAAACACATTTCCCATCTCAGTTCAAAAACAAATACAATCACCAAAAGACGAAATATGAAATAAGGATGTCCATGTTAAATTAAAATGACAAATCTATTTTGATAAAGAAATAATATTATTTTCCAAAATTAAAGAGGATTGAGGAGAAATTGAAAATGGCACATTGCATTGATTGACACCCAAAGCAACATGACAGTGGAACCTGAAATGTTTTCAAATAATAACCCCAACAAATTTTGAAAAATCATATTGGAGAAACACATTTTCATCATTTCAAAAACATACAGATCCAGAAGGGCCAATCAATGATTGAAGACCCTTGCAGGAAAGAACGGGGTGGGGTAGAGAAGTAGGGCCGAAGATGATGGTGTGGAGGAACGAACACTGGGCGCACACCACATATGATACAAACCAGATACCGGTGATGAAGGCCCGCAGATGCAGGCGACGAGAGCTGGCAGATGCAGGCGACGAAGGCCCGGAGATGCAGGCGACAAAGGCCCGCAGATGCAGGCGACGAAGGCCCGCAGCTTCAGATGACGAGAGGCCTGCAGATTCAGGCGTTGAGGACACGCAAATGCGGGCGATGACAGACTGTAATGCAGTTAAAGAGGGGCCTGCACGTGAAGGTAACGAGGAGAAATGTGGGCCCACAGATGCAGGCGACGAGGGCCGGCAGATGCAGGCGACGAAGGCCCGCAGATGCAGGCGATGAAGGCCCTCAGATGCAGGCGACGAAGGCCTGCATATGAACGCGACGAGGGACCACAGATGCAGGCGACGAGGGCCGGCAGATGCAGGCGATTAATGCCCGCAGCTTCAGATGACGAGAGGCCTGCAGATTCAGGCGTTGAGGACACGCAAATGCGGGCGATGACAGACTGTAATGCAGTTAAAGAGGGGCCTGCACGTGAAGGTAACGAGGAGAAATGTGGGCCCACAGATGCAGGCGACGAGAGGCCCGCAGATGCAGGTGATGAGAGGCCCGCAGATGCAGCCGACGACACGCCCGCAGATGCAGGCGACGAAAGGCCAGCAGATGCAGGAGACGACAGGCCCGCAGTTTCAGGCAACTGGAGGCCCACAGATGCAGGCGATGACAGACTGCACGTGCAGTTGAAGAAGGGCCTGCACGTGAAGGTAACGACGAGAAATGTGGGCCCGCAGATGCAGGCGACGAGAGGCCCGCAGATGCAGGCGATGAGAGGCCCGTAGTAGTATTATGTTTGTAACATAATATAATATATTTACAGTGCACAAGTTGTTTGTGACAGTACACAAGCAGTATGTTATTAAATCGAAACTATCTTCAAAAAACAGAATAGTGATTCATGATTGAAAATGTCACGTGGCATTGATTCGACACTAAAACAGCATCGGAAGTAGCCAGTCATTAATGCCTGGTCACAAATGATTCCTCTCACTGGAAGGCACAGCGGAACTGCCAACGTCTTGACTCCTGATGAATTCGGTCTGGGTTTGAAGGGCAGGGGTACTTCTGACCAGGCCCCATCAAGGCGGAAAGCGATGTGGGTACCGTCAGTTGATACGAACGTCGTATCTGAGTAGAGATTTGATGTTTGGGCGATTTGCGAAATCTGGACTGGTGAATGCAAAACTTTGTGATCCATGAGGTTGGGGGTGGAGTGTGCATGGGAGGCGAGGCCACGGCAAAACTCGCAGGACCCTGGGGAAACAATTCCCCTGGCTGGGCGAATACGCACCCATTGTAGGATGTGGAACTCGCGTGCCCCTTCACAGGGCCATGCTCTCCAAATTGCCAATTCTTTCCCATGAGTTTTCCCATCGTGGCTGAGCATGATGTTTTTGGGTGTTTGGGTTTCCCATTGGAAGTTGGGGTGAGGACGATGACCAAGGCTGGTGGTTGTGGAAAGGGAATAAGGAATAATTCTCATGATGTTGGATCATGGCAATGGGGCGTCATTCCCCTTTGTTGGTGATCCTGGTCTGATAACCCACATCCACAGAGTTCCCTCGGAATCATTCTTCTTCTTTCAACCTGTGTGATGGGCGTCAGGATTGAGCAGAGGCGGTCTCACTGATCGATTTTACCCACGGTTGCACCCTCAAGGGTAGTGTGCGTTCTCGATCTGCTGACCCACCGATGGTGAGCAGGTTTTCAAGGTCATTCCTTGGGCCCGGGATGGCTAACTCCCAGGCCTCTTGAGGGAGTCGAGGTGCGTCCTGGCAATCATGACAGCACGGTCCTGGTTCAGGTGAAATGGGACCGAGTCGGACGGTGGCACTGAGTCCACAGAAGGCAAACAGTTGCCAAGGTGAGCACCAGGAAGCCAGGTCCACAACATGTCGAGAGTCAGGCTCTCGGCAGCCAGATGGTGGCGTCTTGTAATTGCAAATGAGTGACAGAGGGAAAGGGAGACAAAGAACATACGGCCCATCAGGATTCTCCAAGACATTGGGACACTTAGCATCAAGGGTACCAAGAAACTGAGCGGGGCAATGGTGGGACGCACTGCAGAATCGACCGGGTGTCCACGAATGCCCTCAAATTAATTAACACCCAAAGGAAAATTAGCGTATAAAAGTATTATCAAATAATAATCCCAACAAACTTTTGCTCAAACATCTTGGATAAACACATTTCTTTCATTTCAAAAATATAGAGAACTATAAAGAGCAATCAATGAGTGAAGACCCTCACCAGGACTTCTTTATGTGGTTTTCTGGTCAACAAGTTATCAAAGTACTCACATTCCAATTGATCTCTGCTTTCGATGGACAGAAAAACAAACAGATAAACAAACAGACAAACAAACAAAGAGACAAACAAACAGACAAACGACCGAAAATGTCACACATACTCCTCTGGAGAGGGAAATCATAAAAATGTAAAATAAGTATCCACATAAACACTTCTCTTTTGACTCTTATTTGTTGCATATCTTGGAAATATCATAAAGCAATGTGAAGCCAACATTTCAAAAATATCATGTGACTTGCACAGACATCAATACTGGAATATTTCTCATGTGATTTGCAAGATGCAGTTTCTCATAAAATGTCGTTGTGAATGAATGACAGAAAATCAATACAACACTTAAAATGGAACTTCCTGTGACAATCAACAGACAAAAATGAATATCTCCTGATGAATGTGAAACAAGAAGGAAAATAAACCATCCAACACCATGCCATCAATGGGAAAAAATTGACGGGCCCCATCCCCGCCCGTCAAAGTGATGGACATCCATTGTGATTTCCATCTCCACTTCACCAACACAGGAAATGAGTGAGGATTTTTCACCAACCTTGAACCTGATAAGGTGAAGAATTTCTGCTTCCTGATGTGCTCTTCAGAGTCCAAGCAATCAGTTGGCGTTGCCACTTGTTTTTCACTGTTAAACAATCTTCATGTGCACAACAAACAAAACTGCAAATATATTCTTGAGCTTCTTCATAATCATTCATATTCAGATTGGTGAAGCTCATTTCCGAGAATAATAGATAGCTTACATTGCGGTGGATGATTTCAAATTCAAAAACAAATCAAGACACTTGTCAAAACAATGATCGTGAAGAACACGAAAATGTTGAGGTTTTTTACTCTTTTCGTGCCACATTGTTTATAACCGTACACAAGTATTATGTTATTAAATCGAAACTATCTTCCATAAACAGAATATTGAGTCATGATTGAAAATGTTACGTGGCATTGATTCAACACCAAAGCAGCATCAAATAATCAACTTCAATCGACTCCCACAATAACCCCAACATACTATTTATCAAGCATAATGGTTAAACACGTTCATAAACACAAGCATAATCATCCCATCGAAGTTCAAAAACAAATATAATCAGCAAAAGACTAAATATGAAATAAGGATGTCCATTTTAAATTAAAATGACAAATCTATTTTGAAAAAGAAATAACATTATTTTCCAAGTTTTAAGAGGATTGAGGAGAAATTGAAAATGGCACATTGCATTGATTGACACCCAAAGGAACATGACAGTGGAACCTGAAATATTTCCAAATAATAACCCCAACAAATTTTGCAAAAGCAGGTTGGATAAACACATTTTCATGATTTAAAAAAAATACAGAACTCAAAGGATCAGTCAATGATTGAAGATCCTTGCAGGAAAGAACAGGGTGGGGGTGGAGAAGTCAGGCCTAAGATGATGGTGGGGAGGAGATGACACAGGGCGCACACCACATACGACACAAACCAATCGTTGTGGTCAGCCCCGAGCTGTGATCCCTGAAAAACTATGGTTAATGGGGAGGTTGGTGAAAGGTAATTTGGGAGGTAGTGTGATGCTGATTCACCAGTGAGTTTGCGTCAGTGATGTCGACAGAAAGTCAGAGAGAGGGACAGGAAGGGCCTTGCATCATCCGGTATGCAAGGTGGGTGTGATACACCCAGCCGAAGTTTTCACCATGTGGTTCATCTTGCAGGACGGATCGGAAGTAACCAGTCATTAATGCCTGGTCACAAATGATTCCTCTCACTGGAAGGCACAGTGGAACTGCCAATGTCTTGACCCCGAATGAAATAGCTCTGCATTTGAAGGCCTGGGGTACTTCTGATCAAGCCCCCTCAAGGCGGAAATCGACGTGGGTACCGTCAGTGAATATGGACGTCGTAGCCGAGTAGATATGCGACGTTTGGGTGATTTGCGAAATCTCGACCTGTGATTGTAAAACTTTGGGATCCATTAGGGTGGGGGTGGAGAGTGCACAGGAGGCGAGGCCACGGCGGAACTCCCCGGACCCTTGGGAAACAATTCCCTTGGCCGGGCGAATATGCACCCGTTGCGGGCTGTGGAGCTCACGCGCTCCATACACAGGGCCATGCTCACCGAATAGCCGATTCGGTCACATGAGTTTTTCAATCGTGGACGAGCGTAAGATGCCCGCAGATGCAGGCAAAGAGAGGCCCGCAGATGCAGGCGACAAGAGGCCCGCAGATGCAGGCGAAGAGATGCCCGCAGATGCAGGCGACAGAGGCCCGCAGATGCAGGCGAAGAGAGGCCCGCAGATGCAGGCGACAAGAGGGCAGCAGATGCAGGCAAACGAGAGGCCAGCAGATGTAGGCGACGAGAGGCCCACAGATGCAGGCGACGAGAGGCCAGCAGATGCAGGCGATGAGAGGCCCCCAGATGCAGGCGACGAGAGGCCAGCAGATGTTGGTGAAGAGAGGCCCGCAGATGCAGGTGACGAGACGCCCCGGGAGATGCAGGTGATGAGATGCCTGCACGTGCGGGCAAACGAGAGGCCAGCACGTGCTGGCAACAGAGGCCCAAACGTGCAGGCGACCAGAGGCCCGCACATGCAGGTGATGAGAGGCCCACAGGTGCAGGCGACGAAAGGCCCGCAGATGCAGGCGACGAGAGGCCCGCAGAGGTAGGTGACGAGAGGCCCGCAGATGCAGGCGACGAGAGGTCCGCAGATGAGAGGCGACGAGAGTCCCGCACGTGAGGGCGACGAGAGGCCCGCACGTGCAGGCGATGAGAGGCCCGCAGGTTTGGCGACGAGAGGCCGCAGGATCGGTCGACAAGAGGTCCGCACGTGCAGGTGACGAGAGGCCCGCAGATGCAGGCGACGAGAAGCCCGCAGATTTAGGCGACGAGAGGCCCGCATATTCATGCGACGAGAGACCCGCAGATGCAGGCGACGAGAGGCCAGCAGATGCAGGCGATGAGAGGCCCGCAGATGCAGGCGATGAGAGGCCCGCAGATGCAGGCGACGAGAGGCCCGCAGATGCAGGCGACGAGAGGCCCACAGATGCAGGCGACGAGAGGCTGCACGTGCATTGAAAGAAGGGCCTGCACGTGAAGGTAACGAGGAGAATTGTGGGGCCGCAGATGCAGGATTATGTTGAGAGCCACACTTTGGTTCCGAGAGTGGAGGAAGACAGAGGTGGAGTTGAACTTGGATGGCATAAACAGAATTTGGATAGTAAGGCACGATGCCAGACTGTGTGAAAAGCATGAGAGATATCCAGAGAGACTGTCCTGATCTCATGTCTGACATTAAGGGCCTCCATCCATAGTCCGGTGAGTTAAGGCAGCAGGTCGAAGGTGGAGTGACCTGGTCTGAAATCAAATTGTTGATCTGAGATGAAGTTGTTGGAGAAAAGGAAGGATTACCTGTCAACTGCAATGATTGATTGACCTTGCTGATGATTGTAAGTGAGTAAGGTTTGAAGTTGAAGGGATCAGTTTTTACACGTATACTGTAGATATAGTGCAGTAATGTTGCAGATTTCCAAGCACATAGATGACACATTGCAAATTTCAGGGTGAAAAGCGCAGAGAGAGGATGTGCAAGAGCAGCAGAGCAGGTTTTTAAGGACATGTGAGCTGACGGCGTCCAGTGCAGTGGCGGAGTCAGAGTCGGGGGTTGAAAGAACCTTCTCCACCTTCTCAGGTGCAAAAGACAGCATCCATGAGCAGTTGCTTTTGATGGGGAAGGATGGGTTCCGAGAATGTGGGGTTTGGGACAAGATTTGGAAGCAAACATAGAATTGAAGCATTCGGCCTTCTCATGAGCGGAGTCGGCTGTGGTGCCATTTGATGTCTATGTCTCGATCTGATTGATGATGTGCTTAAGCATTTGATATGCTTTCAACACTGTATTACCAATTATTCAGTATTCCAAGCAGTTTGTTAATTATTAAGTAATCTTGGTAATGATAGCACACTTGAAAATTCAATTACATTGCAGTTTGGGTCACGCGACGCAATTTTTTTTGCTCATTGATCAAGATAATTATGAATATGCAACATTTTTCTTTTGTCTTTTTGCATGCATGTTATTGTCGCCTCTTTCTCTTCAATATAAATCTCTCACACAATCCACATCATCAAATATATAAAGCTTGCATTGATTATGTCTGCACTTAAGGATTCACTCGAGTCATTGCTTGCAGTGTGCAAGCATGCCCAACTGGTAAACATATAAATACATCATGGAATTGCAATTTGTTTATTAACAGAGCGTAAAGATAAGACCTGAGCTGAAAGGATGGCTCAAGGTATGCACACTTGCCTCTGGGCTGTCTTATCTGGGTTTGAATCTTGGCCCAGCAATAAACTGTCATCCAGGTGTTTAATAGGTGGGGTGATTAATCAATTTGTGTGCCATCCCTCTGATGGACGTTAAACTGTGTGTTCGATCTATCGACATGACAGTTGGTGGACTTTGAAGATGGCCACGGTGTCCTACGCCTGGAGTGGGTAAGTTATCGTCACCACCGTGGCCAAATTACAAAGCCCAAACTCTTGCTGGGAAGACAATGGCGTGCACCCAGTACAACCTTTCGTCAGGAAGCTGCTTGGGCGGCACCGACGCTCTGTACTGTGACAGTATGAAAATTATCACAAAGATGAACAAACCAAGTCAGCGTTGTTAATAACAGAATCTGTACCGGAAGTCTTTGAACAAAGGATGCAGTGTTAATCATCAATTAAGGAAAAAAATCCACCTTCAGCATTGCGAATTAAACAAAACGTTTACGAATATATTTCAAAGAGGTGCAAAATAACCTTAATTTTAACTATCAGTGACTCGATGACATAATTAATTGAGTTTGAAAGTCCACACAAAAGGATGTAGTATTTACATAAAGATAGGGGAGAGGAGGGGTGGGAGAGGAGGGGTGGGAGAGGGGAGAGGGGAGGGGAGAGGGGGAGGGAGGGGGGAGAGAGGAGGAGAGAGGTGGAGTGAGGGGGTAACAGGAAGAGAGGTTTGTGCCCAAGGGGTTGATGAATCATAATAAACGTGAATAATGGTGATGCCAAATTTTGTTTCACCATCAGGATATTTTGCCCTCCATTTGGACAAATTGAACCTCCACCACCTGTTGTTGCACCACCATTTTGAGGTGAGCGGTGCAAGTGCCCCAAATCTTCTGTTTGTTCACCTTTCATAAACGTCGTTGCATTAGTTAATACAATTTTACACACGAGTATTTACTGTCATTGAAATGATAAATGATGGACATTTGGAAATATTACTCATATCAAACCGAAACAAATCTCATGAAATAACTCCAAACTAATAAAATAAAGGACTTGCTGTTTGCTCGACGATATTAATGTCGTCTTGCCATCTCAAAAGGGTAAAAAATCCGATTTCCACAGAGCAGCAGAAAACACGACACCATTGTGGAGAAACGAAACAGAAATGATGCTCTTTTCTCCCCTCTCAATAAAAGAGAGCAATGCCGTTTGTCTCCATGAGCAACAAAGCAAACAAGCATCAACAAATGATGTCACAAAGGTTATACCAACCATCAGAGATTCGGGGAGAGGGTTGAAGGGGTCGGTTCCGCCACTTTTCAGGCCAAAAACAAAACGAAGGAAATGTTTGGGGGCAACAAAGAGCATAAACCTCCAATCCTACTGCAAATTGAAGCAAAGCGAACGAGTTAAAAGAATGTTTTGCTTCGAACGAAAGAATCGCATAAACCTCTCATTGAACCCCCCCCCCCCCTCGTCTCGTGAGATTTGAACCAGAATCAGTTCACATCACAATCGTTTTTCACGTAACACGAGATTTGATGGACAAGTTGTGACGCAAAGTGTGCGTTCCTGATTGGACGCTGAATTCAAATCAACGTCTTCAGTGATCACGTGATTGCACCAATTTTTAAAAATCAACATCTGACAGCTTCAACCTCTGATTTAAATTGCGAGATTAAATGTGATAAAGTCCAGCTCTTGCCCTGAAAAAGAACACGGACAAGAATCAAAACAAAAGCAGAGGATTGAAAGAAAACTGCTTTGGGAACGTCTAAGCTCCTATGGACTGGGCAGAAAAGTTACTGAATGGAATGCAGGGCGACATGAACAATAAAAACAAGTCTGTGTCGAAGGGAACTTGAAGTTACCAAAAGTTAAATACTGAATTCACTTTTGTGATTCTCCTCTCGGAGCCACATTCTTCTCCCGTAACCACGTGATCTGTTTCCACCCTCGACGATTACCGATCCAAATTCACCATTCACCTCACGATTTTTTCTACACCCTTTCCATTACCTTATCTGATGAAAACTCTCTCAAAAAATAATAATAGTGATAATAATAACAATAATAATTAAAAAATATACCATCAGAGATGGGGAATCCCCTGCCATTGAATGAAAAAGTTCATACATATTCCAGATAATGAGGGAGGTGAATTGGAAACAAGACACCATTTGGTCATCATCTCGAAAAAGTTCCCCAGGGGTGAGTAACGTAGTAACCTAAAACAATTGAAATCACATAAGCAGTTTTCCATTTATGACAAAAAACATTTTTTTCAAGATGGCCGCCCCAGTCGGCCATCTTGTATCCGGCCACGCCCAAAATCAAAAGGGTTCTTCCTTTTCAGGTGGTACATGTGTGACTCAAATTTCAAATCGATATGGCGAAAAAACATTTTTTTCAAGATGGCCACCCCAGTCGGCCATCTTGGATCCGGCCACGCCCGAAATCAACAGGGTTCTTCCTTTTCAGGTGGTTCATGTGTGACCCAAATTTTAAATCGATATGGCGAACAGTTTATGAGTTATCGCACTCACAGCTATAAGTGTTGACGCCGCCCCAGTCGGCCATCTTGGATCCGGCCACGCCCAAAATCAAAAGGGTTCTTCCTTTTCAGGTGGTTCATGTGTGACCCAAATTTTAAATCGATATGGCAAACAGTTTATGAGTTATCGCACTCACAACTATAAATGTTGACGCCCGGAAGGACGGACGGACGGACAGCTGGATGCCCTGGGTGACAACAATATCCCCCTTCCGCCACGCGGCGGGGGATAAAAACAAAAGGTTACCCAGTCCATTTGACTGGGTACCCTAAAAACGATCCCCGACAATGCTTCATCTTCCTCCTTCACACGTGTGGTTCTCATTATTGTGTCATAACGTACGACTCTTTTTCTATTTCAACAGACTGCTCTCAATTCGACCTTTCCCTCACACCTTGCAGAAAAAAATCCAACTGTGACAGCGTTTCTTCTCTTAATTCCCCTATATTGCATCCATCAAGAAATGTATTTAATCGCATGTCTGACCGAAAAACTTTAATAACCCCAGTTTGCTGGAAATGTTCGCTTTCCATCAACCATTCTTTTTTTCCAACTTCAGTGCCGATTCACCCCTCTCACAGCAACCATCACATTCTTCTCCCTCCAAGCCTCCCTCTCACCTTTCTCAAAAACTCTCCCCACTCATGCTTCTCCCACCATTCACCACCCTCACACACCCTTCTCAAAGTTACCGCCCCCCTCAAATCCACAAAGCTGACTCCTTCCGCTGCCCTCTCACCTCCATCTCATCACTCCACCACCTCAAATACTCAACTGTCTTCTGCCCCTTCTCTTGCGCCCCCCTCTCCCCCAGCACCACAAAGCCTGTTCTCCTCATCGAGCCCCCTTCCCGAGCAATTCTGAAACCCCCCACACTCTTTCAACAACTCTCCTTACCTCCCCCTCCATCCTCCCCTCCCCCCAGCAGCCAGAGCCTCCTCCTCTCCCTCTTCAATAACAGTGTGGATTTCAAATTTCAGGGGCCTTGGCTCAAACGTTTCAGATCTTTGCAGACAGACTTTTCCTTGCAGATCTTTCCATACAGACAAACCAGACATAATCTGCCAAACAGAAACTTTCCTCCCTCAAGACATCTCTGACTCCCAAGTATCTCTCCCTGGTTACTCCCTCCTCCAGTATGACAAACCTGAGCCCCACGCTGGTGGATGAGTTGCTCTCTTCCTCAAACACTCTATTCCTCACTCACCATGCACTGCCCACTCTCCCCCACACGCCCAGGAATACCTCTTGCTACGGCTTCCCCTACACCGCCACCTCATGCTTATATGTGAACTGCACCATCCACCAAACAGTGATGACTCCATTTTCACCTCACTATCCAAAAACATGGAATAACTTGTTTTTCCTCTCATCTATATCCTCTCATCTACCCTCTATCCTCATCTATCCTCAATAACTATCCTCATCCAAACTCTCTCTCTCTTCCTCATATGTGGTGACTTCAATTGTCATCAGGCCAGGTGGCTGAGTGTGGGTACCTCTCTCTCCTGTCATGGCACTTTAGCAAAAGATTTCTGCAAATCATGAGGACTGACTCAATCGGTCATTTTCCAGACCCAGATCTCAACCAATGGTACTCTATCTCTTCTGGATCTGATTTTGACAAGTTTCCCAGAAAATATCTGATGTTCTTCCTCCACTCCAATCGGTTCATCTGACTATGTGCTTGTCAAAGTGGACATCTCTCTGGCTTTTATCAGAGAACCACTTCAACGCCGTCGAGTCCGGCATTTAACTCAAGCCGACTGGCAGGGTCTTCAAGCAGCCATCAAACTTTGAGACTTGTCTAAGGTCATTCCTTGGGCCCGGGATGGCTAACTCCCAGGCCTCTTGAGGGAGTCGAGGTGTGTCCCGGCAATCATGACTGCACGGTGCTGGTTCAGGTGAAATGGGACCGAGTCGGACGGTGGCACTGGGTCCACAGAAGGCAAACAGTTGCCAAGGTGTGCACCAGGAAGCCAGGTCCACAACATACAGAGAGTCAGGCTCTCGGCAGCCAGATGGTGGCATCAGGTAATTGCAAATGCGTGACAGGGAAAGAGAGACAAAGAACATACAGCCCAACAGTATTCTCCCAGACATTGGGACACTGAGCAGAGAGGGTGCCAAGAAACTGGGCGGGGCAATGGTGCAGAATCGACCGGGTGTCCACGAATGCCCTCAAATTAATTGACACCCAAAGGAAAATTATAGTATAACTGCAAATATTATCAAATAATAACCCCAACAAACTTTTGCTCAAACATCTGGGATAAACACATTTCTTTCATTTCAAAACCATAAAGAACAAGAAAGAGCAATCAATGAGTGAAGACCCTCACCAGGACTTCTTTATGTGGTTTTCTGGTCCACAAGTTATCAAAGTACTCACATTCCAATTGATCTGTGCTTTTGATGGACAGAAAAACAAAGAGCCAAACAAACAAACGGCCGAAAATGTAATACCCACTTCGCTGGAGTGGGAAATCATAAAAATGTAAAATAAGTATCCATATAAACACTTCTCCTTTGACTCTTATTTGTCGCATATCTTGGAAATATCATAAAGCAATGGAATATACAGGCGACGAGGGCCGGCAGATGCAGGCGACGAAGGCCCGCAGATGGATGCGATGAAGGCCCGCAGATGTAGGCGAAGAAGGCCTGCAGATGCAGGCGAGGAAGGCCCGCAGATGCGGGTGACGACGGCTCGCAGATGCAGGCGACGAAGGCTCGCAGTAGTATTATGTTTGTGACATAATATTGTGACGTCCACGGGACTTGAACAGTCCCGCCAATGTAGAATGAGCCGGAACGATGGAGGCGGTTTATTTTTTATAAAGCCCAAAGATGGCGGTTTTAATCGCTCGACCGCAAACGGGACGAGGAAGGTGGCACGAGTCGCTTTTCACTGAGTTAATTATGTTTATTTCTCTAACCAGAAATAATAAGACTCGGCAAGAGGAGGGATCCGGGGCGATTCGACGGGATGGTGGTGTGGGTTCGGGCGTGGGGAAAACACAAACAATTCCAATGCATAGACAAATCTCAAACCCTCAAAGGCGCCAGGTACACACACACACACACACACACACACACACACACACACACACACACACACACACACACACACACTCACACACACACACACACACACACACACACACACACACACACACACAAAACGTAGCTGGTCCTGGTGGTCAGGCTGGCCCGTGGTGTCGACGCAACAGTCCCAGGATTGGCGTCGGACGAGCTGGCGTTGCGCTCGTCTGGTGCAGGAGACACCGTGGTGCTGTCGACCTCCTGGTGTCGGCCCAAGTCCGCTCACAGCCGCCAGGAGCCAGTTCTGGCGCCAAGTTGCAAGCAGGAGAGGGAGGCAGGTCCGCCCGCCATTCGTCCCCGTACTCCGAGCCAGCAGAACCCCAGAGCCAACCGAGGTGAGGCACGAGGCACAGCAAGGCCAGGAGACACGATCAATCCAGGAACGAACCAGCGCAACAATCGGGCACGCTCCGAGCACAACAGCCTCCACCAAAAACAAGGTTTTTCTTTATCGATCTTCTTCTTCCTCCCCTTTTCCCCGAACAGAACCTTTTTATCCTCGAGTCCTCGTCACTTCCAATCGAGCCGTTTTATTGGCCCTCCGCCGTCGCCTTCCGCCAATTGTGATCACGGGGCGGAGCCATCCGCATCACTGTCCTGTGATGTCACGGCAAGCCTCCAGGGAATACGAACAGGGGTTTACGCAGACACACTTACCTTAACCCGTCTCCCTATCTAATTACGTGACAATTATCATTTCCCCCTTAAAGAAATGGACATTTACTAGACAACTTATCACCACTGAATTGCTACTTATTACATCGAGATCCTGGTACACTCGAACAGCATGGCATACCTAATTAAACATCCTAATTACCCTTTGAATGCATACCCCCCCCCCCCTTCAGACGTAACAATATGTTTCAGTACACAAGTTGTTTATGACAGTAGACAAGTATTATGTTATTAAATCTAAACCATCTTCCAAAAACAGAATATCGAGTCATGATTGAAAGTGTCACGTGGCATTGATTCGACACCAAAACAGCATCGGCAGTAGCCAGTCATGAATGCCTGGTCACAAATGATTCCGCTCACTGGAAGGCACAGCGGAACTGCCAACGTCTTCATTCCTGATGAATTTGGTCTGTATTTGAAGGGCAGGGGTACTTCTGACCACGCCCCATCAAGGCGGAAAGCGACGTGGGTACCGTCAGTTGATACGAACGTCGTATCCGAGTAGAGATTCGATGTTGGGGAAATTTGCGAAATCTCGAGTAGTGATTGCAAAACCTTTTGATTCATGAGGCTGGGTGTGGAGCGTACACAGGAGGCGAGGCCACGGCGAAACTCCCAGGACCCTGGGGAAACAATTCCCTTGGCTGGGCGTATATGCACCCATTGCAGGATGTGGAGCTCATGTGCCCCGTTCACAGGGACATGCTCACCAAATGGCCAATTCTTTCCCGTGAGTTTTTCTATCGTGGCCGAGAATGAAGTTTTTGGGTGTTTGTGTTTCCCATTGGAAGTTGGGGTGAGGAAGATGACCAAGGCTGGTGGTTGTGGAAAGGGAATCGGGAGTAATTCTCACGGTGTTGGATCATGGCAATGGGGCGTCACTCCCCTTTGTTGGTGATCCTGCATGTGACTACCCACATCCACAGAGTTCCCTCGGAATCATTCTACTTCTTTCAACCTGTGTGATGGGCATCAGGATTGAGCAGAGGCGGTCTCACTCATCGATTTTACCCACGGTTGCACCCTCAAGGGTAGTGTGCGTTCTCGATCTGCTGACCCACCGATGGTGAGCAGGTTTCCAAGGTCATTCCTTGGGCCCGGGATGGCTGACTCCCAGGCCTCTTGAGGGAGTCGAGGTTCGTCCCGGCAATCATGACCGCACGGTCCTGGTTCAGGTGAAATGGGACCGAGTCGGACGGTGGCACTGGGTCCACAGAAGGCAAACAGTTGCCAAGGTGAGCACCAGGAAGCCAGGTCTACAACATGTAGAGAGTCAGGCTCTCGGCAGCCAGATGGTGGTGTCTTGTAATTGCAAATGAGTGACAGAGGGAAAGGGAGACAAAGAACATACGGCCCATCAGGATTCTCCCAGACATTGGGACACTTGGCATAAAGGGTACCAAGAAACTGAGCGGGGCAATGGTGGGATGCACTGCAGAATCGACCGGGTGTCCACGAATGCCCTCAAATGAATTAACACCCAAAGGAAAATTGGAGTATAACCGCAAATATTATCAAATAATAACCCCAACAAACTTTTGCTCAAACATCTTGGATGAACACATTTCTTTCATTTCAAAAACATAAAGAACGAGCAAGAGCAATCAATGAGTGAAGACCCTCACCAGGACTTCTTTATGTGGTTTTCCGGTCCACAAGTTATCAAAGTACTCACATTCCAATTGATCTGTGCTTTCGATGGACAGAAAAACAAACAGATAAACAAACAGACAAACAAACAAAGAGACAAACAAGCAGACAAACAGCCAAAAATGTAACACCCACTCCTCTGGAGAGGAAAATCATAAAAATGTAAAATAAGTATCCACATAAACACTTCTCTTTTGAATCTGATTTGTTGCATATCTTGGAAATATCATAAAGTAATGTGAAGCCAACATTTCAAAAATATCATGTGACTTGCACAGACATAAATACTGGAATATTTCTCATGTGATTTGCGAGATGCAGTTTCTCATAAAATGTCGTTGTGAATGAATGACAGAAAATCAATACAACACTTAAAATGGAACTTCCTGTGACAATCAACAGACAAAAATGAAGATCTCCTGATGAATGTGAAACAAGAAGGAAAATAAAGCATCCAAAACCATGGCATCAATGGGAAAAATTGACGGGCCCCATCCCCGCCCGTCAAAGTGATGGACATCCATTGTGATTTCCATCTCCACTTCACCAACACAGGAAATGAGTGAGGATTTTTCACCAACCTTGAACCTGATAAGGTGAAGAATTTCTGCTTCCTGATGTGCTCTTCAGAGTCCAAGCATTCAGTTCGCGTTGCCACTTGTTTTTCACTGTTAAACAATCTTCACGTGCACAACAAACAAAACTGCAAATTTATTCTTGAGCTTCTTCATACTCATTCATGTTCAGATTGGTGAAGCTCATTCGGAAAATAATTGATGTCTCAGATTGTGGTGGATGATTTCAAACTCAAAAAATTTCAAGACACTTGTGAAAACAATGATCGTGAAGAACACGAAAATGTTGAGGTTGTTCCATTAATTATACTACATTGTTTGGAACAGTACACAAGTGTGATGTTTTTCATCGAAACTGTCTTCCAAAAACAGAACATTGATTAATGATTGAAAATGTCACTTGGCATTGATTCAACACCAAAACAGCATCAAAGAATCAACTTCAATCGATTCCCACAATAACCACAACAAAATTTTTATCAAGCATCACGGTTAAACACATTACCCATCTCAGTTCAAAAACAAATACAATCACCAAAAGACTAAATATGAAATAAGGATGTCCATGTTAAATTTAAATGACAAATCTATTTTGAGAAAGAAATAATATGATTTTCCAAAATTAAAGAGTATTGAGGAGAAATTGAAAATGGCACATTGCATTGATTGACATCCAAAGCAACATGACAGTGGAACCTGAAATGTTTTCAAACAATAACCCCAACAAATTTTGAAAAATCATATTGGAGAAACACATTTTCATCATTTCAAAAACATACAGATCCAGAAGGGCCAATCAATGATTGAAGACCCTTGCAGGAAAGAAAGTGGTGGGGTGGAGAAGTAGGGCCAAAGATGATAGTGTGGAGGAGCAGACACTGGGCACACACCACATATGATAGAAACAGGATACCGGTGATGAAGGCCCACAGACGCAGGTGACAAAGGGCCAGAAATGGAACCAACGAGGGCCCACAGATGCAGACGACGAAGTCCCGCAGATGGAGCGCACGAGGACCCGTATTTGCAGACGACGAAGGCCCGCAGATGCGGGCGATGAGGGCTTGCAGAAGCAGGCGATGAAGACCCGCAGATGCAGGCGACGAGGGCCCGCAGATGCGGGCGATGAGGGCTTGCAGAAGCAGGCGATGAAGACCCGCAGATGCAGGCGACGAGGGCCCGCAGATGCAGGCGATCAAGGCCCGCAGATGCAGGCGACGAGGGCCAGCAGATGGGGGCGACGAGGGATCGCAAATGCAGGCGACGAAGACCCACAGATGCAGGCGACGAAGGCCGGCAGAATCCCCAGATGCAGGCGACGAGGGCGTGCAATAGTTTGATGTTTGTTACATAATATGTTTACAGTACACAAGTTGTTTGTGACAGTACACAAGTATTATGTTATTAAATCGAAACTATCTTCCAAACACAGAATATTGAGTCATGATTGAAAATGTCACGTGGCATTGATTCGACACCAAAACAACATCGGAAGTAGCCAGCCATTAATGCCTGGTCATAAATGATACCTCTCACTGGAAGGCACAGCAGAACTGCCAACGTCTTGACTATGATGAATTCTGTCTGTATTGAAGGGCAGGAGTACTTCTGACCACACGCCATCAAGGCGGAAAGCGACGTGGGTACCGTCAGTTGATACAAACGTCTTATCTGAGTGGAGTGCGATTCGATGTTTGGCGATTTGCGAAATCCCGACTGGTGATTGCAAAACTTTGTGATCCATAAGGGTGGGTGTGGAGTGTGCATGGGAGGCGAGGCCACGGCGAAACTCACAGGACCCTGGGGAAACATTTTCCCTTGGCTGGGCGAATACGCACCCATTGTAGGATGTGGAACTCGCGTGCCCCGTTCACAGGGCCATGCTCTCCAAATTGCCAATTCTTTCCCATGAGTTTTCCCATCGTGGCTGAGCATGATGTTTTTGGGTGTTTGGGTTTCCCATTGGAAGTTGGGGTGAGGACGATGACCAAGGCTGGTGGTTGTGAAAATGGAATAGGGAATAATTCTCATGATGTTGGATCATGGCAATGGGGCGTCACTCCCCTTTGTTGGTGATCCTGGGTCTGATTACCCACATCCACAGAGTTCCATCGGAATCATTCTACTTCTTTCAACCTGTGTGATGGGCGTCACGATTGAGCAGAGGCGGTCTCACTGATCGATTTTACCCACGGTTGCACCCTCAAGGGTCGTGTGCGTTCTCGATCTGCTGACCCACCGATGGTGAGCAGGTTTCCAAGGTCATTCCTTGGGCCCGGGATGGCTAACTCCCAGGCCTCTTGAGGGAGTCGAGGTGCGTCCTGGCAATCATGACAGCACGGTCCTGGTTCAGGTGAAATAGGACCGACTCGGACGGTAGCACTGGGTCCACAGAAACAAACAGTTGCCAAGGTGAGCACCAGGAAGCCAGGTCCACAACATGTAGAGAGTCAGGCTCTCGGCAGCCAGATGGTGGCGTCTTGTAATTGCAAATGAGTGACAGAGGGAAAGGGAGACAAAGAACATACGGCCCATCAGGATTCTCCCAGACATTGGGACACTTAGCATGAAGGGTGCCAAGAAACTGAGCGGGGCAATGGTGGGACGCACTGCAGAATCGACCGAGTGTCCACGAATGCCCTCAAATTAATTAACACCCAAAGGAAAATTATAGTATAAAAGTATGATCAAATAATAATCCCAACAAACTTTTGATCAAACATCTTGGATACACATTTCTTTAATTTCAAAAATATTGAGAACTAGAAAGAGCAATTAATGTGTGAAGACCCTCACCAGGACTTCTTTATGTGGTTTTCTGGTCCACAAGTTATCAAAGTACTCACATTCCAATTGATCTGTGCTTTCGATGGACAGAAAAACAAACAGATAAACACACAGACAAACAAACAAAGAGACAAACAAGCAGACAAACGATCGAAAATGTAACACCCACTCCTCTGGAGAGGGAAATCAAAAAAATGCAAAATAAGTATCCACATAAACGCTTCTCTTTTGACTCTTATTTGTTGCATATCTTGGAAATATCATAAAACAATGTGAAGCCAACATTTCAAAAATATCATGTGACTTGCACAGACATAAATACTGGAATATTTCCCATGTGAGTTGCAAGATGCAGTTTCTCATAAAATGTCGTTGTGAATGAATGACAGAAAATCAATACAACACTTAAAATGGAACTTCCTGTGACAATCAACAGACAAAAATGAATATCTCCTGATGAATGTGAAACAAGAAGGAAAATAAACCATCCAACACCATGCCATCAATGGGAAAAATTGACGGGCCCCATCCCCGCCCGTCAAAGTGATGGACATCCATTGTGATTTCCATCTCCACTTCACCAACACAGGAAATGAGTGAGGATTTTTCACCAACCTTGAACCGGATAAGGTGAAGAATTTCTGCTTCCTGATGTGCTCTTCAGAGTCCAAGCAATCAGTTGGCGTTGCCACTTGTTTTTCACTGTGAAACAATCTTCACGTGCACAGCAAACAAAACTGCAAATTTATTCTTGAGCTTCTTCATACTCATTCATATTCAGATTGGTGAAGCTCATTTCCGAGAATAATAGATGGCTTACATTGCGGTGGATGATTTCAAATTCAAAAACAAATCAAGACACTTGTCAAAACAATGAGCGTGAAGAACACGTAAATGTTGAGGTTTTTTACTCTTTTCGTTCCACATTGTTTATAACCGTACACAGGTATTATGTTATAAAATCGAAACTATCTTCCATAAACAGAATATTGAGTCATGATTGAAAATGTTACGTGACATTGATTCAACACCAAAGCAGCATCAAATAATCAACTTCAATCGACTCCCACAATAACCCCAACATACTATTTATCAAGCATAATGGTTAAACACGTTCATAAACACAAGCATAATCATCCCATCGAAGTTCAAAAACAAATACAATCAGCAAAAGACTAAATATGAAATAAGGATGTCCATTTTAAATTAAAATGACAAATCAATTTTGAAAAAGAAATAACATTATTTTCCAAATTTTAAGAGGATTGAGGAGAAATTGAAAATGGCACATTGCATTGATTGACACCCAAAGGAACATGACAGTGGAACCTGAAATATTTCCAAATAATAACCCCAACAAATTGAGCAAAAGCAGGTTGGATAAACACATTTTCATGATTTAAAAAAAAAATACAGAACTCAAAGGATCAGTCAATGATTGAAGATCCTTGCAGGAAAGAACAGGGTGGGGGTGGAGAAGTCGGGCCTAAGATGATGGTGGGGAGGAGATGACACAGGGCGCACACCACATATGACACAAACCAATCGTTGTGGTCAGCCCCGAGCTGTGATCCCTGAAAAACTATGGTTAATGGGGAGGTTGGTGAAAGGTAATTTGGGAGGTAGAGTGATGCTGATTCACCAGTGAGTTTGCATCAGTGATGTCGACAGAAAGACAGAAAGAAGGACAGGAAGGGCCTTGCATCATCCGGTATGCAAGGTGGGTGTGATCCACCCAGCCGAAGTTTTCACCTTGTGGTTCATCTTGCAGGACGGATCGGAAGTAGCCAGTCATTAATGCCTGGTCACAAATGATTCCTCTCACTGGAAGGCACAGTGGAACTGCCAACGTCTTGACCCCAAATGAAATAGGTCTGCATTTGAAGGCCTGGGGTACTTCTGATCAAGCCCCCTCAAGGCGGAAAGCGACGTGGGTACCGTCAGTGGATACGGACGTCGTAGCCGAGTAGAGATGCGACGTTTGGGTGATTTGCAAAATCTCGACCTGATTGTAAAACTTTGGGATCCATTAGGGTGGGGATGGAGAGTGCACAGGAGGCGAGGCCACGGCGGAACTCCCCGCACCCTCGGGAAACAATTCCCTTGGCCGGCGAATACGCACCCGTTGCGGGCTGTGGAGCTCACGTGCTCCATACACAGGGCCATGCTCACCGAATAGCCGATTCGGTCACATGAGTTTTTCTATCGTGGACGAGCATAAGAGGCCCGCAGATGCAGGCGACGAGAGGCCCGCAGATGCAGGCGACGAGAGGTCCGCAGATGCAGGCGACGAGAGGTCCGCAGATGCAGGCGACGAGAGGCCCGCAGATGCAGGCGACGAGAGACCAGCAGATGCAAGTGACGAGAGGCTCGCAGATTCAGGCGACGAGAGGCCCGCAGATTCAGGCGACGAGAGGCCCGCAGATGCAGGCGAAGAGAGGCCCGCAGATTCAGGCGACGAGAGGCCCGCAGATTCAGGCGACGAGAGGCCCGCAGATTCAGGCGACGAGAGGCCCACAGATTCAGGCGACGAGAGGCCCGCAGATTCAGGCGACGAGAGGCCCGCAGATGCAGGCGACGAGATGCCCACAGATGTAGGCGACGAGAGGGCAGCAGATGTTGGTGACGAGGGCCCGAAGATGCAGGCGACGAGGCCCGCAGATGCAGGCGATGAGAGGTCCGCAGAGGCAGGCGACGAGATGCCTGCAGATTCAGGAGTCGGGAGGCCCGCAGATGCAGGCCACGAGATGCCCGCAGATGCAGCTGACGAGAGGCCAGCCGATGCAGGTGACGAGGGCCCGCAGATGCAGACGACGAGAGGCCAGCAGATGCAGGCGATGAGAGGCCCGCAGATGCAGGTGACGAGAGGCCCGCAGATGCAGGCAACGAAAGGCATTGAAAGAAGGGCCTGCACGTGAAGGTATCGAGGAGAAATGTGGGCCCGCAGATGCAGGATTATGTTGAGAGCCACACTTTGGTTCCGAGAATGGAGGAAGACAGAGGTGGAGTTGAACTTGGATGGCGTAAACAGAGTTTGGATAGTAAGGCACGATGCCAGACTCTGTGAAAAGCACTAGAGATATCCAGAGAGACTGCCCTGATCTCATGTCTGACATTAAGGGCCTCCATCCATAGTCCGGTGAGTTCAGGCAGCAGGTCCAAGGTGGAGTGACCTGATCTGAAATCAAATTGTTGATCTGAGATGAAGTTGTTGGAGAAAAGGAAGGATTACATGTCAACTGCAATGATTGATTGACCTTGCTGATGATTGTAAGTGAGTAAGGTTTGAAGTTGAAGGGATCAGTTTTTACACGTATACTGTAGATATAGTGCAGTAATGTTGCAGATTTCCAAGCACATAGATGACACATTGCAAATTTCAGGGTGAAAAGGGCAGAGAGAGGATGTGCAAGAGCAGCAGAGCAGGTTTTTAAGACATGTGAGCTGACGGCGTCCAGTGCAGTGGCGGAGTCAGAGTCGGGGGTTGAAAGAACCTTCTCCACCTTCTCAGGTGCAAAAGACAGCATCCATGAGCAGTTGCTTTTGATGGGGAAGGATGGGTTCCGAGAATGTGGGGTTAGGGACACGATTTGGAAGTAAACACAGAATTGAGGCATTCGGCCTTCTCATGAGCGGAGTCGGCTGTGGTGCCATTTGATGTCTATGTCTCGATCTGATGGATGATGTGCTGAAGCATTTGATATGCTTTCAACACTGTATTACCAATTATTCAGTATTCGTAGCAGTTTGTTAATTATTAAGTAATCTTGGTAATGATAGCACACTTGAATATTCAATTACATTGCAGTTTGGGTCACATGATGCAATTTTTTTTGCTCATTGATCAAGATAATTATGAATATGCAACATTTTTCTTTGTCTTTTTGCATGCATGTTATTGTAGCCTCTTTCTCTTCAATATAAATCTCTCACACAATCCACATCATCAAATATATAAAGCTTGCATTGATTATGTCTGCACTTAAGGATTCACTCGAGTAATTGCTTGCAGTGTGCAAGCATGCCCAACTGGTAAACATATAAATACATCATGGAATTGCAATTTGTTTATTAACAGAGCGTAGAGATAAGACCTGAGCTGAAAGGATGGCTCAAGGTATACACACTTGCCTCTGGGCTGTCTTACCTGGGTTTGAATCTTGGCCCAGCAATAAACTGTCATCCAGGTGTTTAAGAGGTGGGGTGATTAATCAATTTGTGTGCCATCCCTCTGATGGACATTAAACTGTGTGTTCGATCTATCGACATGACAGTTGGTGGACTTTAAAGATGGCCACGGTGTCCTACGCCTGGAGTGGATAAGTTATCGTCACCACCGTGGCCAAATTACAAAGCCCAAACGACTGCTGGGAAGACAATGGCGTGCACCCCGTACAACCTTTAGTCAGGAAGCTGCTTCGGCGGCACCGACGCTCTGTACTGTGACAGTATGAAAATTATCACAAAGATGAACAAACCAAGTTAGCGTTGTTAATAACAGTATCTGTACCGGAAGTCTTTGAACAAAGGATGCAGTGTTAATCATCAATTAAGGAAAAAAATCCACCTTCAGCATTGCGAATTAAACAAAACGTTTACGAATAAATTTCAAAGAGGTGCAAAATAACCTTAATTTTAACTATCAGTGACTCGATGACAGAATTCATTGAGTTTGAAAGTCCACACAAAAGGATGTAGTATGGACATAAAGAGAGGGGAGAGGAGGAGTAGGAGAGGAGGGGTGGGAGAGGGGAGAGGGGAGGGGAGAGGGGGAGGGAGGTGGGAGAGACGGGGAGAGAGGGGAGTGAGGGGGTAATGGGAAGAGAGGTTTGTGCCCAAGGGGTTGATGAATCATAATAAACGTGAATAATGGTGATGCCAAATTTTATTTCACCATCAGGATATTTTTCCCTCCATTTGGACAAATTGAAGCTCCACCACCTGTTGTTGCACCACCATTTTGAGGTGAGCGGTGCAAGTGCCCCAAATCTTCTGTTCTTTCACCTTTCATAAACGTCGTTGCATGAGTTAATACAATTTTACACGCGAGTATTTACTGTCATTGAAATGATAAATGATGGACATTTGGAAATATTACTCACGTCAAACCGAAACAAATCTCATGAAATAACTCCAAACTAATAAAATAAAGGACTTGCTGTTTGCTCGACGATATTAATGTCGTCTTGCCATCTCAAAAGGGTAAAAAATCCGATTTCCACAGAGCAGCAGAAAACACGACACCATTGTGGAGAAACGAAACAGAAATGATGCTCTTTTCTCCCCTCTCAATAAAAGAGAGCAATGCCGTTTGTCTCCATTAGCAACAAAGCAAACAAGCATCAACAAATGATGTCACAAAGGTTATACCAACCATCAGAGATTCGGGGAGAGGGTTGAAGGGGACGGTTCCGCCACTTTTCAGGCCAAAAAAAAACCGAAGGAAAAGTTTGGGGGCAACAAAGAGCATAAACCGCCAATCCTACTGCAAATTGAAGCAAAGCGAACGAGTTAAAAGAATGTTTTGCTTCGAACGAAAGAATCGCATAAACCTCTCATTGACCCCCCCCCCTCCTCTCGTGAGATTTGAACCAGAATCAGTTCACATCACAATCGTTTTTCACATAACGCGAGATTTGATGGACAAGTTGCGACGCAAAGTGTGCGTTCCTGATTGGACGCTGAATTCAAATCAACGTCTTCAGTGATCACGTGATTGCACCAATTTTTAAAATCAACATCTGATAGCTTCAACCTCAAAAGGGTAAAAAATCCGATTTCCACAGAGCAGCAGAAAACGATTTAAATTACGAGATTAAATGTGATAAAGTCCAGCTCTTGCCCTGAAAAAGAACACAGACAAGAATCAAAACAAAATCAGAGGATTGAAAGAAAACTGCTTTGTGAACGTCTAAGCTACAGTGGACTGGGCAGAAAAGTTACTGAATGGAATGCAGGGCGACATGAACAATATAAACAAGTCTGTGTCGAAGGGAACTTGAAGTTACCAAAAGTTAAATAATGAATTCACTTTTGCGATTCACCTCCCGGTGCCACATTCTTCTCCCGTAACCACGTGATCTGTTTCCACCCTCGACGATTACCGATCCAAATTCACCATTCACCTCACGATTTTTTCTACAACCTTTCCATTACCTTGTCTGATGAAAACTGTCTCAAAAAATAATAATAGTGATAATAATAACAATAATAATGAAGAAATATACCATCAGAGATGGGGAATTCCCCGCCATTGAATGAAAAAGGTCATACATATTCCAGATAATGAGGGAGGTGAATTGGAAACAAGACACCATTTGGTCATCATCTCAAAAAGTTCCCCATGGGTGAGGAACGTAGTAACCAAAAATAATTGAAATCAGATAAGCAGTTTTCCATTTATTACAAAAAACATTTTTTCAAGATGGCCACCCAGTCGGCCATCTTGGATCCGGCCACGCCCAAAATCAATAGGTTTCTTCCTTTTCAGGTGGTACATGTGTGACCCGAATTTCAAATCGATATGGCGAAAAAACGTTTTTTTCAAGATGGCCGCTCCAGTCGGCCATCTTGAATCCGGCCACACCCAAAATCAATCGGGTTCTTCCTTTTCAGGTGGCACATGTGTGACCCGAATTTTAAATCGATATGGCGAACAGTTTATGAATTATCGCACTCACAGCTATAAATGTTGACGCCGCCCCAGTCGGCCATCTTGGATCCGGCCATGCCCAAAATCAATCGGGTTCTTCCTTTTCCGGGGGTTCATGTGTGACCCAAATTTCAAATCGATATGGCGAACAGTTTATGAGTTATCACACTCACAACTATAAATGTTGACGCCCGGACGGACGGACGGACGGACAGCTGGACAGCTGGACGCCCTGGGTAACAACAATATCCCCCTTCCGCCACGCGGCGGGGGATACAAACAAAAGGTTACCCAGTCCATTTGACTGGGTACCCTAAAAACGATCCCCGACAATGCTTCATCTTCCTCTTTCACACGTGTGGTTCTCATTATTGTGTCATAACGTACGACTCTTTTTCTATTTCAACAGACTGCTCTCAATTCGACCTTTCCCTCACACCTTGCAGAAAAAAAATCCAACTGTGACAGCTTTTCTTCTCTTAATTCCCCTATATTGCATCCATCAAGAAATGTCTTTAATCGCATCTCTGACCGAAAAACTTTAATAACCCCAGTTTGCTGGAAATGTTCGCTTTCCATCAACCATTCTTTTTTTTCCAACTTCAGTACCTATTCACCCCTCTCACAGCAACCATCACATTCTTCTCCCTCCAAGCCTCCCTCTCACCTTTCTCAAAAACTCTCCCCACTCATGCTTCTCCCACCATTCACCACCCTCACACACCCTTCTCAAAGTTACGCCCCCCCCCCTCACATCCACAAAGCTGACTCCTTCCGCTGCCCTCTCACCTCCATCTCATCACTCCATCAGCTCAAATACTCAACTGTATTCTGCCCCTTCTCTTGCCCCCCTCTCCCCCAGCACCACAGAGCCTTTTCTCCTCATCCAGCCCCCTTCCCGAGCTATTCTGAAACCCCCCACACTCTTTCAACGACTCTCTTTACCTCCCCCTCCATCCTCCCCTCCCCCCATCCAACTCCTCTCCCCAGCAGCCAGAGCCTCCTGCCCTCCCTCTTCAATAACAGTGTATATTTCAAATTTCAGGGGCCTTGGGTCAAACCTTACAGATCTTTCCATACAGGTTGCTTCCAGATCTTTCCATACAGACCTTTCCTTCCAGATCTTTCCTTAGAGACAAACCAGACATAATCTGCCAAACAGAAACTTTCCTCCCTCAAGACATCTCTGACTCCCAAGTATCTCTCCCTGGTTACTCCCTCCTCCAGTATGACAAACCTGAGCCCCACGCTGGTGGATGAGTTGCTCTCTTCCTCAAACACTCTATTCCTCACTCACCATGCACTGCCCACTCTCCCCCACACGCCCAGGAATACCTCTTGCTACGGCTTCCCCTACACCGCCACCTCATGCTTATATGTGAACTGTACCATCCACCAAACAGTGATGACTCCATTTTCACCTCACTATCCAAAAACATGGACTAACTTCTATCCTCTCATCTCTATATCTCTATATCTCTCTATATATATATATATATATCTCTGTCTCTGTCTCTGTCTCTGTCTCTGTCGTCCGTCTGTCTGTCTGTCTGTCTGTCTGTCTGTCTCTCTCTCTCTCTCTCTCTCTCTCTCTCTCTCTCTCTCTCTCTCTCTCTCTCTCTCTCTCTCTCTCTCTCTCTCTCTCTCTCTCTCTCTCTCTCTCTCTCTCTCTCTCTCTCTCTCTCTCTCTCTCTCTCTCTCTCTCTCTCTCTCTCTCTCTCTCCCTCTCCCTAAAACGTGGTGACTTCAATTGTCATCAGGCCAGGTGTCTGGGTGTGGGTTGCTCTCTCTCCTGTCATGGCACTTTAGAAAAAGATTTCTGCGACTCATTGGGACTGACTCAATCGGTCAATTCCCCGACCCAGATCTCAACCAATGGTACTCTATCTCTTCTGGATCTGATTTTGACAAGTTTCCCAGAAAATATCTGCTGTTCTTCCTCCACTCCAATCGTTTCTTCTGACTATGTGCTTGTCAAAGTGGACATCTCTCTGGCTTTTATCAGAGAACCACTTCAACGCCGTCGAGTCTGGCATTTAACTCAAACCGACTGGCAGGGTCTTCAAGCAGCCATCAAACTTTGAGACTTGTCTAAGGTCATTCCTTGGGCCCGGGATGGCTAACTCCCAGGCCTCTTGAGGGAGTCGAGGTGCGTCCCGGCAATCATGACCGCACGGTGCTGGTTCAGGTGACATGGGACCGAGTCGGACGGTGGCACTGGGTCCACAGAAGGCAAACAGTTGCCAAGGTGTGCACCAGGAAGCCAGGTCCACACCATACAGAGAGTCAGGCTCTCGGCAGCCAGATGGTGGCATCAGGTAATTGCAAATGAGTGACACAGGGAAAGGGAGACAAAGAACATACAGCCCAACAGTATTCTCCCAGACATTGGGACACTGAGCAGAGAGGATGCCAAGAAACTGGGCGGGGCAATGGGGCAGAATCGAATGGGTGTCCACGAATGCCCTCAAATTAATTGACACCCAAAGGAAAATTCAAGTATAACTGCAAATATTATCAAATAATAACCCCAACAAACTTTTGCTCAAACATCTGGGATAAACACATTTCTTTCATTTCAAAAACATAAAGAACAAGAAAGAGCAATCAATGAGTGG
This sequence comes from Eptatretus burgeri, assembly GCF_056783735.1. NCBI lineage: Eukaryota > Metazoa > Chordata > Myxini > Myxiniformes > Myxinidae > Eptatretus > Eptatretus burgeri. Next base: position 7,557,964 of record NC_140978.1, read on the forward strand.
AGACTCTCACCAGGACTTCTTTATGTGGTTTTCTGGTCCACAAGTTATCAAAATACTCACATTCCAATTGATCTGTGCTTTTGATGGACAGAAAAACAATGACACAAACAAACAAACAAACGGCCGAAAATGTAATACCCACTTCTCTGGAGTGGGAAATCAAAAAAATGTAAAATAAGTATCCATTTAAACACTTCTCCTTTGACTCTTATTTGTCGCATATCTTGGAAATATCATAAAGCAATGTGAAACCAACATTTCAAAAATATCATGTGACTTGCACCGACATAAATACAGCACAGGAATATTTCTCATGTGATTTGCAAGATGCAGTTTCTCATAAAATGTCGTTGTGAATGAATGACAGAAAATCAATACAACACTTAAAATGGAACTTCCTGTGGCAATCAACAGACAAAAATGAATATCTCCTGATGAATGTGAAACAAGAAGGAAAATAAACCATCCAACACCATGCCATCAATGGGAAAAATTGACGGGCCCCATCCCCGCCCGTCAAAGTGATGGACATCCATTGTGATTTCCATCTCCACTTCACCAACACAGGAAATGAGTGAGGATTTTTTCACCAACCTTGAACCTAATAAGGTGAAGAATTTCTGCTTCCTGATGTGCTCTTTGGAGTCCAAGCATTCAGTTTGCGTTGCCACTTGTTTTTCACTGTAAAACAATCTTCACGTGCACAGCAAACAAAACTGCAAATTTATTCTTGAGCTTCTTCATACTCATTCATATTCAGATTGGTGAAGCTCATTCGGAAAATAATTGAAGTCTCAGATTGTGGTGGATGATTTCAAATTCAAAAAATTTCAAGACACTTGTTAAAACAATGATCGTGAAGAACACGTAGATGTTGAGGTTGTGACAATAATCATACCACATTGTTTGTAACAGTACACAAGTGTGATGTTTTTCATCGAAAACAGAACATCGAGTAATGATTGAAAATGTCACGTGGCATTGATTCAACACCAAAACAGCATCAAATAATCAACTTCAATCGATTCCCACAATAACCCCAACATACTTCTTATCAAGCATCATGGTTAAACACATTACATATCTCAGTTGGAAAACAAATGCAATCAACAAAAGACTAAATATGAAACAAGGATGTCCATGTTAAATTAAAATGACAAATCTATTTTGATAAAGAAATAATATTATTTTCCAAAATTAAAGAGTATTGAGGAGAAAATGAAAATGGCACATTACATTGATTGACACCCAGAGGAACATGACGATGTCACCTGAAATATTTTCAAATAATAACCCCATCAAAGTTTGCAAAATCATATTGCAGAAACCCATTTCCATCATTTCAAAAACATGCAGAACGAGAAGGAGCAATCAATGCCTTGAAGACCCTTGCAGGAAAGAATGGGGAGGGGCTGGAGAAGTAGGGCCAAAGATGATGGAGGGGAGGAGCAGACACTGGGCACACACCACATCTATCTATAATTCCAGCAATGTGTGTGTGTGTGTGTGTGTGTGTGTGTGTGTGTGTGTGTGTGTGTGTGTGTGTGTGTGTCTGTGACCACCGTTTCTCGGCAACCGCCGGTCCGATCTGATTGAAACTTGCCAGGAATATTGCCGGGGACCCGCGGATGTTCCTTTTTGAGGCTTGATATCAATCGGACGAGCGGTTCCCAAGTTACGCCATTTATCTGTCGACCAATGACAAGACACGGTGCTATGACATCATGAATGACGTCACAATTAATGTTTATTTTTTTTTATGCACGATTGACGGTCCGATCTGATTGAAACTTGCCAGGAATATTGCTGGGGACCCGCGGATCCCCTTTTCGAGGTTTGATATTAATCGGACGAGCAGTTCCCAAGTTAAGGCCATTTATCTGTCGACCAATATCTGCGAGGGAGGGGGACAGGAGAGGGGGGGATGAGAGTGGGGGCGAGAGAGGAGGGGAGAGAGGAAGGGCGAGACTAGGGGGAGAGGGGGTGGGAGTAGGGACGAGAGAGAGCGAGAGAGGGGAACGGGAGAGGGGTGTGAGGGGTGGGAGTGTGGGCGAGAGAGATGGGCGAGAGAGGAGGGGTAGAGAGGAGGGGCCAGACTAGGGGTGAGAGAGGGGGAGAGAGAGGGGGGTAGAAAGAGGGGGAGAGAGGGGGTGAGAGAGGGGGCATCACAATTCAAGAGAGGGGGAGAGAGGAGGGGGCGAGAGAGGGGGGTGAGAGTGGGGGCGAGAGAGAGGGGCGAGAGAGGAGGAGGAAAGAGATGAGGGGCGAGATGAGGGGGAGCGAGGGGGGGCGAGAGAGAGGGAGCATGGCAATTCTTCTTCATTTTATATGACGTCACAATTGACGCTGGGGACCTGAGTATGTTTCCCAAGTTGTGGCCATTTATGATACGGTTATTCCGATCTAATTGAAATAATGCCCCAATCCAGTCGCCGTTTACGCACATACGGGCCCGCCCCTACGGGCCCGTACTAGGATGATACAAACCAGATACCGGTGATGAAGGCCCGCAGATGCAGGCGACGAGAGCCATCAGATGCAGGCGACGTAGGCCCGAAGTATTATGTAATTAAATCGAAACTATCTTCCAAAAACAGAAAATTGAGTCATGATTGAAAAAGTCAAGTGGCATTGATTCGGCACCAAAACAGCATCGGAAGTAGCCAGTCATTAATGCCTGGTCACAAATGATTCCTCTCACTGGAAGGCACAGCGGAACTGCCAATGTCTTGAGTCGTGATGAATTAGGTCTGTATTTGAAGGGCAGGGGAACTTCTGACCATGCCCCATCAAGGCGGAAAGCGACATGGGTACCGTCAGTTGATACGAACGTCGTATCTGAGTAGAGATTCGATGTTTAGGCGATTTGTGAAATCTCGACTGGTGATTGCAAATCTTTGTGATCCATGAGGGTGGGTGTGGAGCGTGCAGGGGAGGCGAGGCCACGGCAAAACTCCCAGGACCGTGGGGAAACAATTCCCTTGGCTGGGCGAATATGCACCCATTGCAGGATGTGGAGCTTGCGTGCCCTGTTCACAGGGCCATGCTCTCCGAATGGCCAATTGTTTCCCATGAGTTTTTCTTTCGTGGCCGAGCATGACTTTTTTTTGTGTTTGTGTTTCCCCTTTGAAGTTGGGGTGAGGACGATGACCAAGGCTGGTGGTTGTGGAAAGGGAATCGGGAATAACTCTCATGGTGGTGGGTCATGGCAATGGGGAGTCACACCGCTTTGTTGGAGATCCTGCGTGTGACTATCCACATCCACCGAGTTCCCTCGGGATCATTCTACTTCTTTCAACCTGTGCGATGGGAGTCAGGATTGAGCAGAGGCGGTCTCACCGATCGATTTTACCCGCGGTTGCACCCTCAATGGCAGCATGCGTTCTCGATCTGCCCTCCCAACGATGGTGAGCAGGGTTCCAAGGTCATTCCTTGGGCCTGGGACGGCTGACTCCCAGGCCTCTTGAGGGAGTCGAGGTGCGTCCCGGCAATCATGACCGCAAGGTTCTGGTTCAGGTGAAATGGGACCGAGTCGGACAGTGGCACTGGGTCCACAGAAGGCAAACAGTTACCAAGGTGAGCACCAGGAAGCCAGGTCCAAACCATACAGAGAGTCAGGCTCTCTAAAAGCGAGATGGTGGCATCAGGTAATTGCAAATGAGTGACAAAGAGAAAGGGAGACAAAGAAAATCCGGCCGACCAGTATTCTCCGAGGCATTGGGACAGTTAGCATTGAGAGTGCCAAGAAACTGAGCGGGGCAATGGTGGGACGCACTGCAGAATCGAACGGGTGTCCACGAATGCCCTCAAATTCATTGACACCCAAAGGAAAATGATAGTATAACCGCAAATATTATCAAATAGTAAGCCCAACAAACTTTTGCTCAAACATCTTGGACAAACACATTTCTTTCATTTCAAAAACATAAAGAACGAGAAAGAGCAATCAATGAGTGAAGACCCTCACCAGGACTTTTTTATGTGGTTTTCTGGTCCACAAGTTATCAAAGTACTCACATTCCAATTGATCTGTGCTTTCGATGGACAGAAAAACAAACAGACAAGCAACCGAAAATGTAACACCCACTTCTCTGGAGAGGAAAATCATAAAAATGTTAAATAAGTATCAACATAAACACTTCTCATTTGACTCTTATTTGTCACATATCTTGGAAATATCATAAAACAACATTTCAAAAATATCATGTGACTTGCACTGACTTGCAAGTACTGGAATATTTCTCATGTGAGTTGCAAGATGCAGTTTCTCATAAAATGTCATTGTGAATTTATGACAGAAAATCAATACAACACTTAAACTGGAAGTTCCTTTGACAATCAACAGACAAAAATGAAAATCTCCTGATGAATGTGAAACAAGAAGGAAAATAAACCATCCAACACCATGCCATCAAAGGGAAAAATTGACGGGCCCCATCCCCGCCTGTCAAAGTGATGGACATCCATTGTGATTTCCATCTCCACTTCACCAACACAGGAAATGAGTGAGGATTTTTCACCAACCTTGAACCTCATAAGGTGAAGAATTTCTGCTTCCTGATGTGCTCTTCAGAGTCCAAGCATTCAGTTAGCGTTGCCACTTGTTTTTCACTGTAAAACAATCTTCACGTGTAGAGCAAACAAAACTGTAAATTTATTCTTGAGCTTCTTCATACTCATTCATATTCAGATTGGTGAAGCTCATTCGGAAAATAATTGATGTCTCAGATTGTGGTGGATGATTTCAAATTCAAAATATATCAAGACATTTGTTAAAATAATGATCGTGAAAAACACGTAAATGTTGAGGTTGTTGCAATAACAATGCCACATTGTTTGTAGTGTGATGTGTGATGTGTGATGTTTTTGTGATGACTTGTGATGACACACAAGTGTGATGTTTTTCATCGAAACTATCTTCCAAAAACAGAACATTGAGTTGTGATTGAAAATGTCACGTGGCATTCATTCAAAATCCAGAAAACAACATCTTTCTCATCTGAAGTCTGAACTCTCAAACCTCTCTCCCTCCTCAAAATCCTGGTGGCGTTTAATCAAATCTGTTTCTGGTGTATCTTCCCCCTCCATCCCCTCCATTACCTCAAATGGCCGCACTGCTGATTCCACACGTGATAAAGCTGAATGTCTAAACTCGGTGTTTGCAGCTAAATCTTGTGTCCTAAACCCATCACTATCTCTACCCACTTTTCCCAGTCGCACCCAACTGTCCCTGGACTCTGTATCCTTTTCTCCTGACAAGGTGGAGAGCTTGCTTTCAAACCTCGAGTCAGATTCTGCAACCGGTCCATACGGCATCAGCCCACGTGTCCTCAAAGCCTGCTCTTCTGCTCTTGCTCACCCTCTCTCTGTTCTTTTCACCCTCTCATTTGCCCAAGGTCATCTGCCATCTGCTTGGAAATCTGCTAACATCACTGCCCTGCATAAAAAAGGTGCAAAAACAGATCTCTGTAACAACAGACCAATCAGCCTTCTCCCAATCATCAGCAAGGTTATGGAATCCATCATCGCTTCAGACATGAAATCCTTCCTCTTCTCCAATGGCTTGATTTCCAATCATCAATTTGGTTTCAGACCAGGTCACTCTACCCTGGATATGCTGCTTCTGCTCTTGCATCAATGGATGGAGGTCCTCAATGCCAGACAGGAAATCCGAGCCGTATCCCTGGACATATCACGTGCTTTTGACACAGTCTGGCACCCTGCACGACTCGCCAAACTCTCTTCCCATGGTATTCAAGGCCATCTCCACTCATGGCTCGCAGACTTCCTCTCCTGTCGCAGTCAACGTGTGGCCCTAAATGGAGTTCTTTCATCCCCTCTTCCTGTGCAGGCTGGAGTTCCTCAAGGTAGCGTTCTGGGCCCTGTTCTTTTTCTGGTTTTCATCAATGATCTCTCGGACTCTCTGGAAAATCCTCTATTTCTCTTTGCCGACGACTCCATCCTCTGCCGTACCATCTGTCATCCCTCAGACCGGCAAGCAGCAGCTTCTTCGCTCACTGCAGATCTGGATAAAATCACAAACTGGTCCAACACGTGGAACATGTCTTTCAATCCAGACAAATCTCACACTCTCACTATGTCTCATCGAAAGGACCGTTAAGAAAACCTCCCATCCACTTTCTCAACAATCCTCTGGAAGAAGTCTTTTCTTTCAAGCTTCTGGGTCTCACTATCTGCCATGACCTTTCCTGGGAAACTCACATTTCCAACCTCGCCTCAAAAGCCAATCGCCAACTGGGAATCCTCCGTCGTGCAAAGTCCTTCCTCGGCCCTCTTGAGCTCCTGACCACTTACAAAGCTTTTGTCCGTAGCCTGATGGAGTACTGCTCTCCCCTATGGGCTGGTGCTCCAGCCTCCCACCTTTCTCGGCTTCACGCTGTCGAAACCAGGGCATTTAAGATCATCGGCATCTCCCGCAATGAAGCTGAGTCTTTGGGCCTCTCACTCAATCACCGCAGGTTGGTCGGTGGTCTTTCTGTCTTCTACCGACTCCTCTCCAGCCATGCCCCCACTGCTCTCTCTGCGATTTGTCTCCACCACATTTCCACAGGGCGCTCAAGGTCCGCCAACAACCGCCTTCTGGTAAAACTACCAAAATCACGAATCACTGCTCATCTTCACTCTTTCATTCCTCTTTTTTCCCGCCTTTGGAATAAACTTCCTCACTCTATTCTTTCCCATTCTTCCCTCCAGGCTTTCAAAACAGCTGTTCACCACCATCTCTTATCTTCCCCCATCCAAATCCTCGATCTTTTCTACCCCCGATAATCCACCCAAGCCCACTTCCTTCAATTCCCCTGCTTTCCTTCCTGAAAGTCCCTGTAATGTCCATCTTCTCTTCGCCATGTTCCCCGTCGCATCCCCATCCCTCTCCCTTCCACAGTTCACCTAATGTGTCTGTTCCCCACAGTTTTGTCCCTTCCATTCCCGCCCCTCTTGTCTCATGCCTCCTTGCTGTGAGTTGTGTGTTCGCTCTCAAACGAGCCTCGACCAAGGTCTACAAAAAAATAAAAAAATATAAAAAAACAGCATCAAATAATCAACTTCAATCGATTCCCACAATAAACACAACATACTTTTTATCAAGCATCACGGTTAAACACATCTCCCATCTCAGTTCAAAAGCAAATACAATCACCAAAAGACGAAATACGAAACAAGGATGTCCATGTTAAATTAAAATGACAAATCTATTTTGAGAAAGAAATAATATTATTTTCCAAAATTAATGAGGATTGAGGAGAAATTGAAAATGGCACATTGCATTGATTGACACCCAAAGCAACATGACAGTGGAACCTGAAATGTTTTCAAATAATAACCCCAACAAATTTTGAAAAATCATATTGGATAAATTCATTTTCATCATTTCAAAAACATACAGATCCAGAAGGATCAATCAATGATTGAAGACCCTTGCAGGAAAGAACGGGGTGGGGTAGAGAAGTAGGGCCGAAGATGATGGTGTGGAGGAACAAACACTGGGCGCACACCACAAATGATACAAACCAGATACCGGTTATGAAGGCCTGCAGATGCAGGCGATGAGAGCTGGCAGATGCAGGCGAAGAAGGCCCGCAGACGCAGGTGACGACGGACCCCAGATGCAGGCGACGAAGGACCGGATATGCTGGCGACAAAGGCCCGCAGATGCAGGTGACGAACGCCCACATATGGATGCGACGAGGGCCGGCAGATGCTGGCGACAAAAGCCCACAGATGCAGACGACGAAGGCCCGCAGATGCAGGCGACGAAGGCCCACAGATGCAGGCGACGAAGGCCCGCAGATGCAGGCGACAAAGGCCCGCAGATGCAGGCGATGAAGGCCCGCAGATGCAGGCGACAAAGGCCCGCAGATGCAGGCGACGAAGGCCCACAGATGCAGGTGAAAAGGGCCCACAGATGCAGGCGACGAGGGCCCGCAGTGGCAGGCGACCAAGGCCCGCAGATGCAAGCGACGAGGGTCGGCAGATGCAGGCGACGAAGGCCCGCAGATGCAGGCGACGAGGGCCAGCAGATGCGGGCGACGAGGGATCGCAGATGCAGCCGACGAAGGCCCGCAGATGCAGGCGACGAAGGCCGGCAGAATCCCCAGATGCAGGCGACGAGGGCCCGCAATAGTTTGATGTTTGTTACATAATATGTTTACAGTACACAAGTTGTTTGTGACAGTACACAAGTATTATGTTATTAAATCGAAACTATCTTCCAAAAACAGAATATTGAGTCATGATTGAAAATGTCACGTGGCATTGATTCGACACCAAAACAACATCGGAAGTAGCCAGTCATTAATGCCTGGTCATAAATGATACCTCTCACTGGAAGGCACAGCAGAACTGCCAACGTCTTGACTCCTGATGAATTCTGTCTGTATTGAAGGGCAGGAGTACTTCTGACCACGCGCCATCAAGGCGGAAAGCGATGTGGGTACCATCAGTTGATACGAACGTCTTATCTGAGTGAAGTGCGATTCGATGTTTGGCGATTTGCGAAATCTCGACTGGTGATTGCAAAACTTTGTGATCCATGAAGGTTGGTGTGGAGCGTGCATGGGAGTCGAGGCCACGGCGAAACTCCCAGGACCCTGGGGAAACAATTCCCATGGCTGGGCGTATATGCACCCATTGCAGGATGTGGCGCTCGCGTGCCCCGTTCACAGGGCCATGCTCTCCGAATGGCCAATTCTTTCCCATGAGTTTTTATCTGTCGTGGCCTGAGCATGAAGTTTTTGGGTGTTTGTGTTTCCCATTGGAAGTTGGGGTGAGGACGATGACCAAGGCTGGTGGTTGTGGAAAAGGAATCGGGAATAATTCTCATGGTGTTAGATCATGGCAATGGGGTGTCACACCCCTTTGATGGTGATCCTGCATGTAACTACCCACATCCACAGAGTTCCCTCGGGATCATTCTACTTCTTTCAAGTATTGCGATGGGAGTCAGGTTTGAGCAGAGGCGCTCTCAGGCCAAAGTCACATTTTCTCTACGGCGAGGATACGGCGGCCGTACGCCATATCTGAATTGACAGAAACGTGCGGTGGCCGCAGAGTTTCTGCGGTGGCCTGAGGGTGGCCCTACGCTGTTTGGCTATATTTTACAGGCCGTAAGGTCGCCGTGGAATTTTAACGCGAAGTTATAACTTTTTTCATTTCTTCGTTCGGCGTAGCAACTCGACAAGCCGAAACAAAAGAAATGGTAAAAAAAAAAAAAATTACCCCATTCGTTACCGTCCGACTGGCCGCAGGTTCGCCTTCGGGCCCCCTGTGGTCGCCTTGCGGGCACCTTGAGTCTGCCTTGAAAATTCTATGGCCGCCGCAGGGCCCCCTTCAGGTCACCGTGCGACATCAAATCAAAGAGCATACGGCAACCCCACGTTTTTGGTCGCCACAGTTTCTAAGACCTAAGGCCGAAGTCACATTTGCACTCCGGCGAGGAGACGGCAGCCGTACGCCCTCTGAATTGACAGAAACGTGCGGTGGGCGCAGAATTTCTGAGGTGGCCTCAGGGTGGCCCTACGCCGTTTGGCTATATTTTACAGGCCGTAAGGTCGCCGTGGAATTATAACGCGGAGTTATAAATTTTATAATTTCTACGTTCGCCGTTGCAATTCGACAAGCCGAAAAAAAAAAAAACTGGTAAAAAAAAAATTTGCCCATGAGTTACCATCCGTGTAGCTGCACGTTTGCCTTTGGGTCCCCTACGGTCGCCTTGCGGGCACCTTGCGTCTGCCTTGAAAATTCTATGGCCGCCGCAGGAACGCCCTAAGGTCACCGTGCGACATCAAATCAAAAACTGTACGGCAACCCCAAGTTTTCGGTCTTCACAATTTATAAATACGCCGTGCAACTCCCTGAAAAATAAAAACGTATGTGACTGCTACATTGTGTGACCGTGGAAATACTGCGGCCGCCGTATAATTGCAAGTGGCCATAGATTTTGGAGACCCCACGGCCGCTGTGGCAAATGTGATAGGCCTAAATACGCCGTGCAGCTCCCCGAAAAATAAAAACATATGTGACTGATACATTGTGTGAGCGTGGAAATACTGCGGCCGCCGTATAATTGCTCGTGGCCGTAGATTTTGGAAACCCCACGGTCGCCATGGCAAATGTGACCTAGGCCTCACCGGTCGATTTTACCCACAGTCGCACCCTCAAGGGGAGTGTGCGTTCTCGATGTGCCCACCCACTGATGGTGAGCAGGGTTCCAAGGTCATTCCAAGGGCCCGGGATGGCTGACTCCCAGCCCTCTTGAGGGAGTCGATGTGCGTCCTGGCATTCATGACCGCACGGTCCTGGTTCAGGTGAAATGCGACCGAGTCGCATGGTGGCACTGGGTCCACAGAAGGCATACAGTTGCAAAGGTGAGCACCAGGAAGTGAGGTCCACAACATACAGAGAGTCAGGCTCTCTAAAAGCCAGATGGTGTCGTCAGGTAATTGCAAATGAATGACGGAGGGAAAGGGAGACAAAGAACATCCGACCCACCAGTATTCTCCCAGACATTGGGTCACTTCGCATAGAGGGTGCCAAGAAACTGAGCGGCGCAATGTTGGGACGCAATGCAGAATCGACCGGGTGTCCAGGAATGCCCGCAAATTCATTGTCACCCAAAGGAAAATTATGGTATAACCGCAAATATTTTCAAATAATAACCCCAACAAACTTTTGCTCAAACATCTTAGATACACATTTCTTTCATTTCAAAAACATGAAGAACTTGCAAGAGCAATCAATGAGTGAAGACCCTCACCAGGACTTCTTCATGTGGTTTTCTGGTCCACAAGTTATCAACGTACTCACATTCCAATTGATCTGTTCTTTCGATGGACAGAAAAACAAACAGATAAACAAACAGACAAATGACCGAAAATGGAACACCCACTCCTCTGGAGTGGGAAATCATAAAAATGTAAAATAAGTATCCACATAAACACTTCTCTTTTGATTCTTATTTGTCGCATATCTTGGAAATATCAAAAGGCAATGTAAAGCCAACATTTCAAAAATATCATGTGACTTGCACCGACATAAATACTGGAATATGTCTCATGTGATTTGCAAGATGAAGTTTCTTATAAAATGTCGTTGTGAATGAATGACAGAAAATCAATACAACACTTAAAATGGAAGGTCCTGTGACAATCAACAGACAAAATGAATATCTCCTGATGAAAGTGAAACAAGAAGGAAAATAAACCATCCAACACCATGCCATCAAAGGGAAAAATTGACGGGCCCCATCCCCGCCCATCAAAGTGATGGACATCCATTGTGATTTCCATCTCCACTTCACCAACACAGGAAATGAGTGAGGATTTTTCACCAACCTTGAACCTGATAAGGTGAAGAATTTCTGCTTCCTGATGTGCTCTTCAGAGTCCAAGCATTCAGTTGGCGTTGCCACTTGTTTTTCACTGTTAAACAATCTTCACGTGCACAACAAACAAAACTGCAAATTTATTCTTGAGCTTCTTCATACTCATTCATATTCAGATTGGTGAAGCTCATTCGGAAAATAATTGATGTCTCAGATTGTGGTGGATGATTTCAAATTCAAAAAATTTCAAGACACTTGTGAAAACAATGATCGTGAAGAACACGTAAATGTTGAGGTTGTGACAATAATCATACCACATTATTTGTAACAGTACACAAGTGTAATGTTTTTCATCGAAACTATCTTCCAAAAACAGAACATTGATTCATGATTGAAAATGTCACGTGGCATTGATTCAACACCAAAACAGCATCAAAGAATCAACTTCATTCGATTCCCACAATAAACCCAACATAATTTTTATCAAGCATCACGGTTAAACACATTTCCCATCTCAGTTCAAAAACAAATACAATCACCAAAAGACGAAATATGAAATAAGGATGTCCATGTTAAATTAAAATGCCAAATCTATTTTGATAAAGAAATAATATTATTTTCCAAAATTAAAGAGTGCAGAGGAGAAATTGAAAATGGCACATTGCATTGATTGACACCCAAAGGAACATGACAGTGGAACCTGAAATGTTTTCAAATAATAACCCCAACAAATATTGAAAAATCATATTGGATAAACACATGTTTCATCATTTCAAAAACATACAGATCCAGAAGGAGCAATCAATGATTGAAGACCCTTGAAGGAAAGAACGGGGTGGAGGTGGAGAAGTAGGGCCGAAGATGATGGTGGGGAGGAGCAGACACTGGGCGCACACGACATATGATACAAACCAGATACCGGTGATGAAGGCCCGCAGATGCAGGCGACGAAGTCCCGCAAATGCAAGCGATGAAGTCCCGCAGATACCGGCGACGAAGACCCGCAGATGCAGGCGACGAGGGCCAGCAGATGCGGGCGACGATGGCCCGCAGAAGCGGGGGACGAAGGCCCGCAGATGGAGTCGTCGAAGGCCCGCAGATACAGGCGACAAGGGCCGGCAGATGCAGGCGACGAAGGCCCGCAGATGGATGCGATGAAGGCCCACAGATGTAGGCAAAGAAGGCCTGCAGATGCGGGTGACGAGGGCTCGCAGATGCAGGCGACGAAGGCTCGCAGTAGTATTATGTTTGTAACATAATATTGTGACGTCCACGGGACTTGAACAGTCCCGCCAATGTAGAATGAGCGGGAACGCTGGAGGCGGTTTATTTTTTATAAAGCCCAAAGATGGCGGTTTTAATCGCTCGACCGCAAACGGGACGAGGAAGGTGGCACGAGTCGCTTTTCACTGAGTTAATTATGTTTATTTCTCTAACCAGAAATAATAAGACTCGGCAAGAGGAGGGATCCGGGGCGATTCGACGGGATGGTGGTGTGGGTTCGGGCGTGGGGAAAACACAAACAATGCCAATGGATAGACAAATCTCAAACCCTCAAAGGCGCCAGGTACACACACACACACACACACACACACACACACACACACACACACACACACACACACACGCACACAAAACGTAGCTGGTCCTGGTGGTCAGGCTGGCCCGTGGTGTAGACGCAACAGTCCCTGGATTGGCGTCGGACGAGCTGGCGTTGCGCTCGTCTGGTGCAGGAGACACTGTGGTGCTGTCGACCTCCTGGTGTCGGCCCAAGTCCGCTCACAGCCGCCAGGGAGCCAGTTGTGGCGCCAAGTTGCGAGCAGGAGAGGGAGGAAGGTCCGCCCGCCGTTCGACCCCGTACTCTGAGCCAGCAGAACCCCAGAGCCAACCGAGGTGAGGCACGAGGCACAGCAAGGCCACGAGACATGATCAATCCAGGAACGAACCAGCGCAACAATCGGGCACGCTCCAAGCACAACAGCCTCCACCAAAAACAAGGTTTTTCTTTATCGATCTTCTTCTTTCTCCCCTTTTCCCCGAACAGAACCTTTTTATCCTCGAGTCCTCGTCACTTCCAATCGAGCCGTTTTATTGGCCCTCCGCCGTCGCCTTCCGCCAATCGTGATCACGGGGAGGAGCCATCCGCAGCACTGTCCTGTGATGTCACGGCAAGCCTCCAGGGAATACTAACAGGGGTTTACGCAGACACACTTACCCTAACCCGTCTCCCTATCTAATTACGTGACAATTATCATTTCCCCCTTAAAGAAATGGACATTTACTGGACAACTTATCACCACTGAATTGCTACTTATTACATCGAGATCCTGGTACACTCGAACAGCATGGCAAAACTAATTAAACATCCTAATCACCCTTTGAATGCATACCCCCCCTCAGACGTAACACTGCCCCCTCCTCTGGAACCGCAGCTCCTGCAAGGTATATCACAGGCGCTACCGTACCAGCCTTCACATTTACTGACTCACACCTATTTAACCGAACGAAATAAAGTAGGAGGGGCAATGGGCAGCGAGCCGCAGCTAACTTACCTAGCCGCAGCTAACTTACCTAGCCGCAGCTAACTTACCGCAGCTATCCTGCTCAATGTACTACCCCCTTATGGCCTTATCCTCACCTAAACAATCATTCATTTTTTTATTTTTTTTTATTTTATCACATGAGAGCACTGAGCGAAGTTGCACTCCATCCTCTGGATCATCGCTCTTGCACAACACTCTTCCAGTGATCTGGGGAGGGGAAACAAAAGGTTCCACAAAAACACAACACTTATACTTTACATTCCTACGCTAAGCCTTAACGACACTATTCACGGAATATTTACACTTGACCGCGTCCCCCAGTGGATGCTGATAGACCCAGCGTTACCTGGGGAGCCAATTTTCAAATTTGCTTGACCCCAAAATTATGCAGACATCATGCTCTTGCTGCACATGTCAAGTTGTGCGGGATCGAGTGGGACTCACACATCTTCACAACACTCACACCATGGTCATCATCACATTTCTAGGTCATGGTCCCCATTTTAATGATCCAGGCTGAATCCCGTCATGGCCGTGGGGTGGGTTACCACAAGATGATGGGGGCATCTCAGGTGCAACCATGCCCACAGGTAAGCTTTAGTCCAACCCGGATGTTTCTCCGCCCCGCTCCCTTTGATTCCCACCCCCCTGGTAGCCATCAGCTCTCATCCCGTACAACACACTGGAAGGGGTCTCACTGGCTCCTCTGGCCTTCCTGGGTCGCCAAGGTCTTACCCGCCTTGGCCGCCCAACCAGACCCTCTTCCAGTTGCCTCCAGACACTGTCACCGTAAGCCACCAGGGGTGAATCTCCTTGAAGGGGGGGTCGCAATTCCCGCTCACCGTGAGCCTCAGCAATCCCTGCGGACAAGCACATCATCCCCACCCACAAAACCCACATGACTCCCCCGACCCTATCGGCCTAACATGTGACACCTGCATTTCTAACATTTCACCGACCATGACCTTCCCTGTTACCACACCATGTCCAATAAAAATCAATGTGTGCACCATACATTTCACTTCTTAACTTGAAACAACTCACACAGCACTTCTCCTCACCCGATCCACGCACCAGCCATTGGACAGCCACTCGTGCCCGCTTTGTTACCAATTACCCACTGTCCCTATTGTCACTCTAAAACCCAGCAGAACTTACAAACCCATGCCAATTTTCCCACAATTCATTTTTTTTCACCAAAGGAGGCACTTTGCCATAATCTCACCAGTCGAGCATGGCCCGAAATGCTCAGCCCAATCTAGTCTCCCCGACCCCCGACAGTGATTTCCGGACTCGACCTATGTAAGGGCACCTCGGATAGACCTGGCGGTTCAGCAGGAGGATTCATCCTCTCCGGGCTTGAAAGTCTATTGGAGGGTCTCTCCATCGCCGGGTACCGGCAATATCGTTGCATTTGTCCTCTTCGCCCGCACCGGAAACAACTCCCCATAAAAGGCCCCCGTGGGTATCGATGCAATGTTTCTTCTGGTTCCGGACCCCCTCGGCCATAATCAAATTGCTCTATTGGCTGGGCTGGACCCTGCGGCTTTGGCGCACCAACTGCCGAATTACCCTTTATGAAACTTGACAGTTTCTGGCAAATTTCCTGAAACATTTGGGTAATGCCAATTTCTCCCACTCCCCCTCCCTGATCCCGAATCTCCGCCTGTTGGATCGTCACCGATGGCCTCTCGGGCACCCGACCCGGCCGACTCCACGAGGCCAGCCTGGCTGCGCACTCAGCCGCTCGGTGAACGGTGGGTGGATCCTGTAACTCCACTAGCGCTCGGACCTCAGGGTCAGGAAGAGCAGCTAAAAATTTCTCTAGTGCCAGTCTGTCCCACGCCTCCACTGTAAGGTCCCGATACGCGATCCTGCCTGATTGGTAAATGTCCTGTGCCAGTTCCTGCACTGTCTCACCCGGCTTTAATCTGCGGTGCTGGAGCTGGGCCCGCACCAGATCACAGTTTGCTGCGAACCCAAACCGACGGCTCAACGCCTCACAAATGTGGGAGCTGGTCAACATCCCCTCTGCGATCACGTTTAACACATCTGCGGCTGGTCCCCGCAACGTTACCACCAAATTCTCTGTATGTTCCCGCTCATTTCACCCGTTTAGTCGGGAAATGCACTCAAATTGCGTCAGAAAAGCTTCAACGCTCCCTGACCCGTCAAAATTTACCAGGGGGATCACTTTCCCGGTGGCCCGCTTCCCAGTTTCTCCCTTGTCCGAATCCATCCCAGGGATCAAACACCCTTGTGGCTGTAAATCCAATTTCGGAGCCCACTGTGGCCAAAGATGTTTTGTGGTGAGGGTCTCATGGGTCAATTTGGCCTCCTGTTCCAAACGTTGAATGCACCGATTCACCTCTTCCCGCAGGATCTTCTGGGCCCGCACAACCTCCTCCAAGGCTCCGTCGCGAGTTTGTAGCTGCTCCTCAACCAATGCGGACACTCCACTTACAAAAGACGGCTCTACCAGGCCTTTATCCAAGATTTCATCTTGGCTCATAATTTTATCTTGTTCGTCCTAACGAGCCTCCAATCCTTTTACCTCCTCCGCCAAATTCATCCCTTGCTTCCTCAGCTTTCCCCACTCTTCTACTTGCAGCTGCATACGAGCATCCACACAGGCACGATGACGTTCCAGGCTTTCATCCACTTTATCAACCCGAATGTTCGTTGCATCAATTTTATCTACCAATTTCTTCCGTATATTTTCCCCCTCCAATGTAATTTCTTCCTTTGTTTCCTCCAATCTATCCTCGAATTTACTTTGTATTTCTCCAAATTGAACGTCCACACACTCCTGCATCTCAGTTTTCATTTTCTCCATCTTTTCCCCCAATTCATCCCTCATTAAATCAATCCGTGCACCCAACTGTTCCCCCATTACCCCCAATTGATCTGTCATTTCTGCCCTCTGTGTCACGAATTGATTTGCTATTTCTGCCCCCTGTGCCATCATTTTTGCCATTTCTGCTCCATGTGCCGTCATTTTTGCCCCCTGTGCTGTAATTGCACTCATTAAACGTTCCAACATTGTCCAGATCGACATCGCGCCGGTTTCCGGTGCTGCCGGCTCCATTACGGGCAATGAAGGACGGTCCACGCTCGGAATGGGGGAGGTTTCGATCCTACCCCGTCTCTCCCTTCTTCCCCTGACTCGCTGCCAGACACGTGGCCTTCCTCCTCAAAGATCTGCACATCCGCCATGGTGCAGAAGTCCCGTTTGCCACCAATTAAATTTAATTTGAAAACTCGCGCCAAAAATTTCCCGCGCTCGCGCGCTTTTCTGTCGTTGTTTTATATTCCAATTCGTGGCGAGATTTCAGTCCTGGTATATTTTCCCGATACCAAATATAATTTAGAGGGGTTCGAACATCCAACACCCTGACACCAATGTGACGTCCACGGGCACTTGAACCGTCCCGCCAATGTAGAATGAGCCGAAACGATGGAGGTGGTTTATTTAAAAAAAAAACCCAAAGATGGCGGTTTTAATCGCTCTACCGCAAACGGGACGAGGAAGGTGGCATGAGTCGCTTTTCACTGAGTTAATTATGTTTACTTCTCTAACCAGAAATAATAAGACTCGGCAAGAGGAGGGATCCGGGGCGATTCGACGGGATGGTGGTGTGGGTTCGGGCATGGAGAAAACACAAACAATTGCAATGGATATACAAATCTCAAACCCTCTAAGGCGACAGGTACACACACACACACACACACAAACACACACACACACACACACACACACACACACACACACACACACACACACACACACACACACACACAAAACGTAGCTGGTCCTGGTGGTCAGGCTGGCCCGTGGTGTCGACGCAACAGTCCCTAGATTGGCGTCGGACGAACTGGCGTTGCGCTCGTCTGGTGCAGGAGACACCGTGGTGCTGTCGACCTCCTGGTGTCGGCCCAAGTCCACTCACAGCCGCCAGGGAGCCAGTTCTGGCGCCAAGTTGCAAGCAGGAGAGGGAGGCAGGTCCGCCCGCCATTCGTCCCCGTACTCCGAGCCAGCAGAACCCCAGAGCCAACCGAGGTGAGGCACGAGGCACAGCAAGGCCAGGAGACACGATCAATCCAGGAACGAACCAGCGCAACAATCGAGCACGCTCCGAGCACAACAGCCTCCACCAAAAACAAGGTTTTTCTTTATCGATCTTCTTCTTCCTCCCCTTTCCCCGAACAGAACCTTTTTATCCTCGAGTCCTCGTCACTTCCAATCGAGCCGTTTTATTGGCCCTCCGCCGTCGCCTTCCGCCAATCGTGATCACGGGGCGGAGCCATCCGCATCACTGTCCTGTGATGTCACGGCAAGCCTCCAGGGAATACGAACAGGGGTTTACGCAGACACACTTACCCTAACCCGTCTCCCTATCTAATTACGTGACAATTATCATTTCCCCCTTAAAGAAATGGACATTTACTAGACAACTTATCACCACTGAATTGCTACTTATTACATCGAGATCCTGGTACACTCGAACAGCATGGCATACCTAATTAAACATCCTAATTACCCTTTGAATGCATACGCCCCCCCCCCTCAGACGTAACAATATGTTTCAGTACACAAGTTGTTTATGACAGTAGACAAGTATTATGTTATTAAATCTAAACCATCTTCCAAAAACAGAATATCGAGTCATGATTGAAAGTGTCACGTGGCATTGATTCGACACCAAAACAGCATCGGCGGTAGCCAGTCATGAATGCCTGGTCACAAATGATTCCGCTCACTGGAAGGCACAGCGGAACTGCCAACGTCTTCATTCCTGATGAATTCGGTCTGTATTTGAAGGGCAGGGGTACTTCTGACCACGCCCCATCAAGGCGGAAAGCGACGTGGGTACCGTCAGTTGATACGAACGTCGTATCCGAGTAGAGATTCGATGTTGGGGAAATTTGCGAAATCTCGAGTGGTGATTGCAAAACCTTTTGATTCATGAGGCTGGGTGTGGAGCGTACACAGGAGGCGAGGCCACGGCGAAACTCCCAGGACCCTGGGGAAACAATTCCCTTGGCTGGGCGTATATGCACCCATTGCAGGATGTGGAGCTCATGTGCCCCGTTCACAGGGACATGCTCACCAAATGGCCAATTCTTTCCCGTGAGTTTTTCTATCGTGGCCGAGAATGAAGTTTTTGGGTGTTTGTGTTTTCCATTGGAAGTTGGGGTGAGGACGATGACCAAGGCTGGTGGTTGTGGAAAGGGAATCGGGAGTAATTCTCAAGGTGTTGGATCATGGCAATGGGGCGTCACTCCCCTTTGTTGGTGATCCTGCATGTGACTACCCACATCCACAGAGTTCCCTCGGAATCATTCTACTTCTTTCAACCTGTGTGATGGGCATCAGGATTGAGCAGAGGCGGTCTCACTCATCGATTTTACCCACGGTTGCACCCTCAAGTGTAGTGTGCGTTCTCGATCTGCTGACCCACCGATGGTGAGCAGGTTTCCAAGGTCATTCCTTGGGCCCGGGATGGCTGACTCCCAGGCCTCTTGAGGGAGTCGAGGTTCGTCCCGGCAATCATGACCGCACGGTCCTGGTTCAGGTGAAATGGGACCGAGTCGGACGGTGGCACTGGGTCCACAGAAGGCAAACAGTTGCCAAGGTGAGCACCAGGAAGCCAGGTCTACAACATGTAGAGAGTCAGGCTCTCGGCAGCCAGATGGTGGCGTCTTGTAATTGCAAATGAGTGACAGAGGGAAAGGGAGACAAAGAACATCCGGCCCATCAGGATTCTCCCAGACATTGGGACACTTGGCATAAAGGGTACCAAGAAACTGAGCGGGGCAATGGTGGGACGCACTGCAGAATCGACCGGGTGTCCACGAATGCCCTCAAATGAATTAACACCCTAAGGAAAATTGGAGTATAACCGCAAATATTATCAAATAATAACCCCAACAAACTTTTGCTCAAACATCTTGGATGAACACATTTCTTTCATTTCAAAAACATAAAGAACGAGCAAGAGCAATCAATGAGTGAAGACCCTCACCAGGACTTCTTTATGTGGTTTTCCGGTCTACAAGTTATCAAAGTACTCACATTCCAATTGATCTGTGCTTTCGATGGACAGAAAAACAAACAGATAAACAAACAGACAAACAAACAAAGAGACAAACAAGCAGACAAACGGCCAAAAATGTAACACCCACTCCTCTGGAGAGGAAAATCATAAAAATGTAAAATAAGTATCCACATAAACACTTCTCTTTTGAATCTGATTTGTTGCATATCTTGGAAATATCATAAAGCAATGTGAAGCCAACATTTCAAAAATATCATGTGACTTGCACAGACATAAATACTGGAATATTTCTCATGTGATTTGCGAGATGCAGTTTCTCATAAAATGTCGTTGTGAATGAATGACAGAAAATCAATACAACACTTAAAATGGAACTTCCTGTGACAATCAACAGACAAAAATGAAGATCTCCTGATGAATGTGAAACATGATAAATAAAAACAAGATAAACCATCCAACACCATGGCATCAATGGGAAAAATTGACGGGCCCCATCCCCGCCCGTCAAAGTGATGGACATCCATTGTGATTTCCATCTCCACTTCACCAACACAGGAAATGAGTGAGGATTTTTTCACCAACCTTGAACCTAATAAGGTGAAGAATTTCTGCTTCCTGATGTGCTCTTCAGAGTCCAAGCATTCAGTTTGCGTTGCCACTTGTTTTTCACTGTTAAACAATCTTCACGTGCACAACAAACAAAACTGCAAATTTATTCTTGAGCTTCTTCATACTCATTCATATTCAGATTGGTGAAGCTCATTCGGAAAATAATTGATGTCTCAGATTGTGGTGGATGATTTCAAACTCAAAAAATTTCAAGACACTTGTGAAAACAATGATCGTGAAGAACACGTAAATGTTGAGCTTGTTACATTAATTATACCACATTGTTTGGAACAGTACACAAGTGTGATGTTTTTCATCGAAACTATCTTCCAAAAACAGAACATTGATTAATGATTGAAAATGTCACGTGGCATTGATTCAACACCAAAACAGCATCAAAGAATCAACTTCAATCGATTCCCACAATAACCCCAACAAAATTTTTATCAAGCATCATGGTTTAACACATTTCCCATCTCAGTTCAAAAACAAATACAATCACCAAAAGACTAAATATGAAATAAGGATGTCCATGTTAAATTTAAATGACAAATCTATTTTGAGAAAGAAATAATATGATTTTCCAAAATTAAAGAGTATTGAGGAGAAATTGAAAATGGCACATTGCATTGATTGACATCCAAAGGAACATGACAGTGGAACCTGAAATGTTTTCAAACAATAACCCCAACAAATTTTGAAAAATCATATTGGATAAACACATTTTCATCATTTCAAAAACATACAGATCCAGAAGGGCCAATCAATGATTGAAGACCCTTGCAGGAAAGAAAGGGGTGGGGTGGAGAAGTAGGGCCAAAGAAGATAGTGGGGAGGAGCAGACACTGGGCACACACCACATATGATAGAAACAGGATACCGGTGATGAAGGCCCGCAGACGCAGGTGACAAAGGGCCAGAAATGGAACCAACGAGGGCCCATAGATGCAGACGACGAAGTCCCGCAGATGGAGCGCACGAGGACCCGTATATGCAGACGACGAAGGCCCGCAGATGCGGGCGATGAGGGCTTGCAGAAGCAGGCGATGAGGGCCCGCAGATGCAGGTGAAAAGGGCCCACAGATGCAGGCGACGAGGGCCCGCAGAGGCAGGCGATCAAGGCCCGCAGATGCAAGTGACGAGGGCCCGCAGATGCAGGCGACGAAGGCCCGCAGATGGGGGCGACGAGGGATCGCAGATGCAGGCGACGAAGACCCACAGATGCAGGCGACGAAGGCCCACAGATACAGGCGACGATGGCCCGCAGATGCAGGCGACGAAGGCCGGCAGAATCCCCAGATGCAGGCGACGAGGGCGCGCAATAGTTTGATGTTTGTTACATAATATGTTTACAGTACACAAGTTGTTTGTGACAGTACACAAGTATTATGTTATTAAATCGAAACTATCTTCCAAACACAGACTATTGAGTCATGATTGAAAATGTCACGTGGCATTGATTCGACACCAAAACAACATCGGAAGTAGCCAGTCATTAATGCCTGGTCATAAATGATACCTCTCACTGGAAGGCACAGCAGAACTGCCAACGTCTTGACTATGATGAACTCTGTCTGTATTGAAGGGCAGGAGTACTTCTGACCACACGCCATCAAGGCGGAAAGCGACGTGGGTACCGTCAGTTGATACGAACGTCTTATCTGAGTGGAGTGCGATTCGATGTTTGGCGATTTGCGAAATCCCGACTGGTGATTGCAAAACTTTGTGATCCATAAGGGTGGGTGTGGAGTGTGCATGGGAGGCGAGGCCACGGCGAAACTCCCAGGACCCTGGGGAAACATTTTCCCTTGGCTGGGCGAATACGCACCCATTGTAGGATGTGGAACTCGCGTGCCCCGTTCACAGGGCCATGCTCTCCAAATTGCCAATTCTTTCCCATGAGTTTTCCCATCGTGGCTGAGCATGATGTTTTTGGGTGTTTGGGTTTCCCATTGGAAGTTGGGGTGAGGACGATGACCAAGGCTGGTGGTTGTGGAAATGGAATAGGGAATAATTCTCATGATGTTGGATCATGGCAATGGGGCGTCACTCCCCTTTGTTGGTGATCCTGGGTCTGATTACCCACATCCACAGAGTTCCATCGGAATCATTCTACTTCTTTCAACCTGTGTGATGGGCGTCACGATTGAGCAGAGGCGGTCTCACTCATCGATTTTACCCACGGTTGCACCCTCAAGTGTAGTGTGCGTTCTCGATCTGCTGACCCACCGATGGTGAGCAGGTTTCCAAGGTCATTCCTTGGGCCCGGGATGGCTGACTCCCAGGCCTCTTGAGGGAGTCGAGGTGCGTCCTGGCAATCATGACAGCACGGTCCTGGTTCAGGTGAAATAGGACCGAGTCGGACGGTAGCACTGGGTCCACAGAAACAAACAGTTGCCAAGGTGAGCACCAGGAAGCCAGGTCCACAACATGTAGAGAGTCAGGCTCTCGGCAGCCAGATGGTGGCGTCTTGTAATTGCAAATGAGTGACAGAGGGAAAGGGAGACAAAGAACATACGGCCCATCAGGATTCTCCCAGACATTGGGACACTTAGCATGAAGGGTGCCAAGAAACTGAGCGGGGCAATGGTGGGACGCACTGCAGAATCGACCGGGTGTCCACGAATGCCCTCAAATTAATTAACACCCAAAGGAAAATTAGAGTATAAAAGTATGATCAAATAATAATCCCAACAAACTTTTGATCAAACATCTTGGATACACATTTCTTTAATTTCAAAAATATTGAGAACTAGAAAGAGCAATTAATGTGTGAAGACCCTCACCAGGACTTCTTTATGTGGTTTTCTGGTCCACAAGTTATCAAAGTACTCACATTCCAATTGATCTGTGCTTTCGATGGACAGAAAAACAAACAGATAAACACACAGACAAACAAACAAAGAGACAAACAAGAAGACAAACGATCGAAAATGTAACACCCACTCCTCTGGAGAGGGAAATCAAAAAAATGCAAAATAAGTATCCACATAAACGCTTCTCTTTTGACTCTTATTTGTTGCATATCTTGGAAATATCATAAAACAATGTGAAGCCAACATTTCAAAAATATCATGTGACTTGCACAGACATAAATACTGGAATATTTCTCATGTGATTTGCAAGATGCAGTTTCTCATAAAATGTCGTTGTGAATGAATGACAGAAAATCAATACAACACTTAAAATGGAACTTCCTGTGACAATCAACAGACAAAAATGAATATCTCCTGATGAATGTGAAACAAGAAGGAAAATAAACCATCCAACACCATGCCATCAATGGGAAAAATTGACGGGCCCCATCCCCGCCCGTCAAAGTGATGGACATCCATTGTGATTTCCATCTCCACTTCACCAACACAGGAAATGAGTGAGGATTTTTCACCAACCTTGAACCGAATAAGGTGAAGAATTTCTGCTTCCTGATGTGCTCTTCAGAGTCCAAGCATTCAGTTAGCGTTGCCACTTGTTTTTCACTGTGAAACAATCTTCACGTGCACAACAAACAAAACTGCAAATTTATTCTTGAGCTTCTTCATACTCATTCATATTCAGATTGGTGAAGCTCATTTCCGAGAATAATAGATGGCTTACATTGCGGTGGATGATTTCAAATTCAAAAACAAATCAAGACACTTGTCAAAACAATGATCGTGAAGAACACGTAAATGTTGAGGTTTTTTACTCTTTTCGTTCCACATTGTTTATAACCGTACACAAGTATTATGTTATAAAATCGAAACTATCTTCCATAAACAGAATATTGAGTCATGATTGAAAATGTTACGTGGCATTGATTCAACACCAAAGCAGCATCAAATAATCAACTTCAATCGACTCCCACAATAACCCCAACATACTATTTATCAAGCATAATGGTTAAACACGTTCATAAACACAAGCATAATCATCCCATCGAAGTTCAAAAACAAATACAATCACCAAAAGACTAAATATGAAATAAGGATGTCCATTTTAAATTAAAATGACAAATCTATTTTGAAAAAGAAATAACATTATTTTCCAAATTTTACCAGGATTGAGGAGAAATTGAAAATGGCACATTGCATTGATTGACACCCAAAGGAACATGACAGTGGAACCTGAAATATTTCCAAATAATAACCCCAACAAATTTTGCAAAAGCAGGTTGGATAAACACATTTTCATGATTTAAAAAAAAATACAGAACTCAAAAGATCAGTCAATGATTGAAGATCCTTGCAGGAAAGAACAGGGTGGGGGTGGAGAAGTCGGGCCAAAGATGATGGTGGGGAGGAGATGACACAGGGCGCACACCACATATGACACAAACCAATCGTTGTGGTCAGCCCCGAGCTGTGATCCCTGAAAAACTATGGTTAATGGGGAGGTTGGTGAAAGGTAATTTGGTAGGTAGTGTGATGCTGATTCACCAGTGAGTTTGCATCAGTGATGTCGACAGAAAGTCAGAGAGAGGGACAGGAAGGGCCTTGCATCATCCGGTATGCAAGGTGGGTGTGATACACCCAGCCGAAGTTTTCACCATGTGGTTCATCTTGCAGGACGGATCGGAAGTAACCAGTGATTAATGCCTGGTCACAAATGATTCCTCTCACTGGAAGGCACAGTGGAACTGCCAACGTCTTGACCCCGAATGAAATAGCTCTGCATTTGAAGGCCTGGGGTACTTCTGATCAAGCCCCCTCAAGGCGGAAATCGACGTGGGTAACGTCAGTGAATATGGACGTCGTAGCCGAGTAGAGATGCGACGTTTGGGTGATTTGCGAAATCTCGACCTGTGATTGTAAAACTTTGGGATCCATTAGGGTGGGGGTGGAGAGTGCACAGGAGGCGAGGCCACGGCGGAACTCCCCGGACCCTTGGGAAACAATTCCCTTGGCCGGGCGAATATGCACCCGTTGCGGGCTGTGGAGCTCACGCGCTCCATACACAGGGCCATGCTCACCGAATAGCCAATTCGGTCACATGAGTTTTTCAATCGTGGACGAGCATAAGAGGCCCGCAGATGCAGGCGAAGAGAGGCCCGCAGATGCAGGCGACAAGAGGCCCGCAGATGCAGGCGAAGAGAGGCCCACAGAGTCAGGCGACGAGAGGCTCGCAGATTCAGGCGAAGAGAGGCCCACAGATGCAGGCGACAAGAGGCCCGAAGATGCAGGCGACGAGAGACCAGCAGATGCAGGTGACGAGAGGCCCGCATATTCAAGCAACGAGAGGCCCGCCGATTCAGGCGACGAGAGGCCCGCAGATGCAGGCGACGAGAGGCCCGCAGATGCAGGCGACGAGAGGCCCACAGAGTCAGGCGACGAGAGGCTCGCAGATTCAGGCAACGAGAGGCCCGCAGATTCAGTTGACGAGAGGCCCGCAGATTCAGGCGACGAGAGGCCCACAGATTCAGGCGACAAGAGGCCCACAGATTCAGGCGACGAGAGGCCCGCAGATTCAGGCGACGAGAGGCCTGCAGATTCAGGCGACGAGATGCCCACAGATGTAGGCGACGAGAGGGCAGCAGATGCAGGCAAACGAGAGGCCAGCAGATGTAGGCGATGAGAGGCCCGCAGATGCAGGCGACGAGAGGCCAGCAGATGCAGGCGATGAGAGGCCCCCAGATGCAGGCGACGAGAGGCCAGCATATGTTGGTGAAGAGAGGCCCGCAGATGCAGGTGACGAGACGCCCCGGGAGATGCAGGTGATGAGATGCCTGCACGTGCGGGCAAACGAGAGGCCAGCACGTGCTGGCAACAGAGGCCCAAACGTGCAGGCGACCAGAGGCCCGCACATGCAGGTGATGAGAGGCCCACAGGTGCAGGCGACGAAAGGCCTGCAGATGCAGGCGACGAGAGGCCCGCAGAGGCAGGCGACGAGAGGCCCGCAGATGCAGGCGACGAGAGGCCCGCATATGAGAGGCGACGAGAGTCCCGCACGTGAGGGCGACAAGAGGCCCGCACGTGCAGGCGACGAGAGGCCCGCAGGTTTGGCGACGAGAGGCCGCAGGATCGAACGACAAGAGGTCTGCACGTGCAGGTGACGAGAGGCCCGCAGATGCAGGCGACGAGAAGCCCGCGGATTCAGGCGACGAGAGGCCCGCATATTCATGCGACGAGAGACCCGCAGATGCAGGCGACGAGAGGCCAGCAGATGCAGGCGATAAGAGGCCCGCAGATTCAGGCGACGAGATGCCCGCAGATGTAGGCAACGAGAGGGCAGCAGATGCAGGCAAACGAGAGGCCAGCAGATGTAGGCGACGAGAGGCCCACAGATGCAGGCGACGAGAGACCCGCAGATGCAGGCGACGAGAGGCCCGCAGATGCAGGCGATGAGAGGCCCGCAGATTCAGGCGACGAGATGCCCGCAGATGTAGGCGACGAGAGGGCAGCAGATGCAGGCAAACGAGAGGCCAGCAGATGTAGGCGACGAGAGGCCCAGAGATGCAGGCGACGAGAGGCCAGCAGATGCAGGCGATGAGAGGCCCCCAGATGCAGGCGACGAGAGGCCAGCAGATGTTGGTGAAGAGAGGCCCGCAGATGCAGGTGACGAGACGCCCCGGGAGATGCAGGTGATGAGATGCCTGCACGTGCGGGCAAACGAGAGGCCAGCACGTGCTGGCAACATAGGCCCAAACGTGCAGGCGACCAGAGGCCCGCACATGCAGGTGATGAGAGGCCCACAGGTGCAGGCGACGAAAGGCCCGCAGATGCAGGCGACGAGAGGCCCGCAGAGGCAGGTGACGAGAGGCCCGCAGATGCAGGCGACGAGAGGTCCGCATATGAGAGGCGACGAGAGTCCCGCACGTGAGGGCGACAAGAGGCCCGCACGTGCAGGCGACGAGAGGCCCGCAGGTTTGGCGACGAGAGGCCGCAGGATCGGTCGACAAGAGGTCCGCACGTGCAGGTGACGAGAGGCCCGCAGATGCAGGCGACGAGAAGCCCGCAGATTCAGGCGACGAGAGGCCCGCATATTCATGCAACGAGAGACCCGCAGATGCAGGCGACGAGAGGCCAGCAGATGCAGGCGATGAGAGGCCCGCAGATGCAGCCGATGAGAGGCCCGCAGATGCAGGCGACGAGAGGCCCACAGATGCAGGCGACGAGAGGCTGCACGTGCATTGAAAGAAGGGCCTGCACGTGAAGGTAACGAGGAGAATTGTGGGGCCGCAGATGCAGGATTATGTTGAGAGCCACACTTTGGTTCCGAGAGTGGAGGAAGACAGAGGTGGAGTTGAACTTGGATGGCATAAACAGAATTTGGATAGTAAGGCACGATGCCAGACTGTGTGAAAAGCATGAGAGATATCCAGAGAGACTGTCCTGATCTCATGTCTGACATTAAGGGCCTCCATCCATAGTCCGGTGAGTTAAGGCAGCAGGTCGAAGGTGGAGTGACCTGGTCTGAAATCAAATTGTTGATCTGAGATGAAGTTGTTGGAGAAAAGGAAGGATTACATGTCAACTGCAATGATTGATTGACCTTGCTGATGATTGTAAGTGAGTCAGGTTTGAAGTTGAAGGGATCAGTTTTTACACGTATACTGTAGATATAGTGCAGTAATGTTGCAGATTTCCAAGCACATAGATGACACATTGCAAATTTCAGGGTGAAAAGGGCAGAGAGAGGATGTGCAAGAGCAGCAGAGCAGGTTTTTAAGACATGTGAGCTGACGGCGTCCAGTGCAGTGGCGGAGTCAGAGTCGGGGGTTGAAAGAACCTTCTCCACCTTCTCAGGTGCAAAAGACAGCATCCATGAGCAGTTGCTTTTGATGGGGAAGGATGGGTTCCGAGAATGTGGGGTTTGGGACAAGATTTGGAAGCAAACACAGAATTGAAGCATTCGGCCTTCTCATGAGCGGAGTCGGCTGTGGTGCCATTTGATGTCGATGTCTCGATCTGATTGATGATGTGCTTAAGCATTTGATATGCTTTCAACACTGTATTACCAATTATTCAGTATTCCAAGCAGTTTGTTAATTATTAAGTAATCTTGGTAATGATAGCACACTTGAAAATTCAATTACATTGCAGTTTGGGTCACGTGACGCAATTTTTTTTGCTCATTGATCAAGATAATTATGAATATGCAACATTTTTCTTTTGTCTTTTTGCATGCATGTTATTGTCGCCTCTTTCTCTTCAATATAAATCTCTCACACAATCCACATCATCAAATATATAAAGCTTGCATTGATTATGTCTGCACTTAAGGATTCACTCGAGTCATTGCTTGCAGTGTGCAAGCATGCCCAACTGGTAAACATATAAATACATCATGGAATTGCAATTTGTTTATTAACAGAGCGTAAAGATAAGACCTGAGCTGAAAGGATGGCTCAAGGTATGCACACTTGCCTCTGGGCTGTCTTATCTGGGTTTGAATCTTGGCCCAGCAATAAACTGTCATCCAGGTGTTTAATAGGTGGGGTGATTAATCAATTTGTGTGCCATCCCTCTGATGGACGTTAAACTGTGTGTTCGATCTATCGACATGACAGTTGGTGGACTTTGAAGATGGCCACGGTGTCCTACGCCTGGAGTGGGTAAGTTATCGTCACCACCGTGGCCAAATTACAAAGCCCAAACTCTTGCTGGGAAGACAATGGCATGCACCCAGTACAACCTTTCGTCAGGAAGCTGCTTGGGCGGCACCGACGCTCTGTACTGTGACAGTATGAAAATTATCACAAAGATGAACAAACCAAGTCAGCGTTGTTAATAACAGAATCTGTACCGGAAGTCTTTGAACAAAGGATGCAGTGTTAATCATCACTTAAGGAAAAAAATCCACCTTCAGCATTGCGAATTAAACAAAACGTTTACGAATATATTTCAAAGAGGTGCAAAATAACCTTAATTTTAACTATCAGTGACTCGATGACATAATTAATTGAGTTTGAAAGTCCACACAAAAGGATGTAGTATTTACATAAAGATAGGGGAGAGGAGGGGTGGGAGAGGGGGGGGGGGAGAGGGGAGGGGGGAGGGGAGAGGGGGAGGGAGGGGGGAGAGAGGAGGAGAGAGGTGGAGTGAGGGGGTAACAGGAAGAGAGGTTTGTGCCCAAGGGGTTGATGAATCATAATAAACGTGAATAATGGTGATGCCAAATTTTGTTTCACCATCAGGATATTTTGCCCTCCATTTGGACAAATTGAACCTCCACCACCTGTTGTTGCACCACCATTTTGAGGTGAGCGGTGCAAGTGCCCCAAATCTTCTGTTCGTTCACCTTTCATAAACGTCGTTGCATTAGTTAATACAATTTTACACACGAGTATTTACTGTCATTGAAATGATAAATGATGGACATTTGGAAATATTACTCATGTCAAACCGAAACAAATCTCATGAAATAACTCCAAACTAATAAAATAAAGGACTTGCTGTTTGCTCGACGATATTAATGTCGTCTTGCCATCTCAAAAGCAAAAAAATCCGATTTCCACAGAGCAGCAGAAAACACGACACCATTGTGGAGAAACGAAACAGAAATGATGCTCTTTTCTCCCCTCTCAATAAAAGAGAGCAATGCCGTTTGTCTCCATTAGCAACAAAGCAAACAAGCATCAACAAATGATGTCACAAAGGTTATACCAACCATCAGAGATTCGGGGAGAGGGTTGAAGGGGTCGGTTCCGCCACTTTTCAGGCCAAAAAAAAAACGAAGGAAAAGTTTGGGAGCAACAAAGAGCATAAACCTCCAATCCTACTGCAAATTGAAGCAAAGCGAACGAGTTAAAAGAATGTTTTGCTTCGAACGAAAGAATCGCATAAACCTCTCATTGAACCCCCCCCCCCCTCGTCTCGTGAGATTTGAACTAGAATCAGTTCATATCACAACCGTTTTTCACGTAACACGAGATTTGATGGACAAGTTGTGACGCAAAGTGTGCGTTCCTGATTGGACGCTGAATTCAAATCAACGTCTTCAGTGATCACGTGATTGCACCAATTTTTAAAAATCAACATCTGACAGCTTCAACCTCTGATTTAAATTGCGAGATTAAATGTGATAAAGTCCAGCTCTTGCCCTGAAAAAGAACACGGACAAGAATCAAAACAAAAGCAGAGGATTGAAAGAAAACTGCTTTGGGAACGTCTAAGCTCCTATGGACTGGGTAGAAAAGTTACTGAATGGAATGCAGGGCGACATGAACAATAAAAACAAGTCTGTGTCGAAGGGAACTTGAAGTTACCAAAAGTTAAATAATGAATTCACTTTTGTGATTCTCCTCTCGGAGCCACATTCTTCTCCCGTAACCACGTGATCTGTTTCCACCCTCGACGATTACCGATCCAAATTCACCATTCACCTCACGATTTTTTCTACACCCTTTCCATTACCTTATCTGATGAAAACTCTCTCAAAAAATAATAATAGTGATAATAATAACAATAATAATTAAAAAATATACCATCAGAGATGGGGAATCCCCTGCCATTGAATGAAAAAGTTCATACATATTCCAGATAATGAGGGAGGTGAATTGGAAACAAGACACCATTTGGTCATCATCTCGAAAAAGTTCCCCAGGGGTGAGGAACGTAGTAACCTAAAACAATTGAAATCACATAAGCAGTTTTCCATTTATGACAAAAAACATTTTTTTCAAGATGGCCGCCCCAGTCGGCCATCTTGTATCCGGCCACGCCCAAAATCAAAAGGGTTCTTCCTTTTCAGGTGGTACATGTGTGACTCAAATTTCAAATCGATATGGCGAAAAAACATTTTTTTCAAGATGGCCACCCCAGTCGGCCATCTTGGATCCGGCCACGCCCGAAATCAACAGGGTTCTTCCTTTTCAGGTGGTTCATGTGTGACCCAAATTTTAAATCGATATGGCGAACAGTTTATGAGTTATCGCACTCACAGCTATAAGTGTTGACGCCGCCCCAGTCGGCCATCTTGGATCCGGCCACGCCCAAAATCAATAGGGTTCTTCCTTTTCAGGTGGTTCATGTGTGACCCAAATTTTAAATCGATATGGCGAACAGTTTATGAGTTATCGCACTCACAACTATAAATGTTGACGCCCGGAAGGACGGACGGACGGACAGCTGGATGCCCTGGGTGACAACAATATCCCCCTTCCGCCACGCGGCGGGGGATAAAAACAAAAGGTTACCCAGTCCATTTGACTGGGTACCCTAAAAACGATCCCCGACAATGCTTCATCTTCCTCCTTCACACGTGTGGTTCTCATTATTGTGTCATAACGTACGACTCTTTTTCTATTTCAACAGACTGCTCTCAATTCGACCTTTCCCTCACACCTTGCAGAAAAAAATCCAACTGTGACAGCGTTTCTTCTCTTAATTCCCCTATATTGCATCCATCAAGAAATGTATTTAATCGCATGTCTGACCGAAAAACTTTAATAACCCCAGTTTGCTGGAAATGTTCGCTTTCCATCAACCATTCTTTTTTTCCAACTTCAGTGCCGATTCACCCCTCTCACAGCAACCATCACATTCTTCTCCCTCCAAGCCTCCCTCTCCCCTTTATCAAAAACTCTCCCCACTCATGCTTCTCCCACCATTCACCCCCCTCACACACCCTTCTCAAAGTTACCCCCCCCTCAAATCCACAAAGCTGACTCCTTCCGCTGCCCTCTCACCTCCATCTCATCACTCCACCACCTCAAATACTCAACTGTCTTCTGCCCCTTCTCTTGCGCCCCCCTCTCCCCCAGCACCACAAAGCCTGTTCTCCTCATCGAGCCCCCTTCCCGAGCAATTCTGAAACCCCCCACACTCTTTCAACAACTCTCCTTACCTCCCCCCTCCATCCTCCCCTCCCCCTCCCCATTCCTCTCCCCAGCAGCCAGAGCCTCCTCCCTCCCTCTAAAAAACAGTGTGGATTTCAAATTTCAGGGGCCTTGGCTCAAACGTTTCAGATCTTTCCAGACAGACTTTTCCTTGCAGATCTTTCCATACAGACAAACCAGACATAATCTGCCAAACAGAAACTTTCCTCCCTCAAGACATCTCTGACTCCCAAGTATCTCTCCCTGGTTACTCCCTCCTCCAGTTTGACAAACCTGAGCCCCACGCTGGTGAATGAGCTGCTCTCTTCCTCAAACACTATTCCTCACTCACCATGCACTGCCCACTCTGCCCCACACGCCCAGGAATACCTCTTGCTACGGCTTCCCCTACACCGCCACCTCATGCTTATATGTGAACTGCACCATCCACCAAACAGTGATGACTCCATTTTCACCTCACTATCCAAAAACATGGAATAACTTGTTTTTCCTCTCATCTATATCCTCTCATCTACCCTCTATCCTCATCTATCCTCAATAACTATCCTCATCCAAACTCTCTCTCTCTTCCTCATATGTGGTGACTTCAATTGTCATCAGGCCAGGTGGCTGAGTGTGGGTACCTCTCTCTCCTGTCATGGCACTTTTGCAAAAGATTTCTGCAAATCATTAGGACTGACTCAATCGGTCATTTTCCCGACCCAGATCTCAACCAATGGTACTCTATCTCTTCTGGATCTGATTTTGACAAGTTTCCCAGAAAATATCTGCTGTTCTTCCTCCACTCCAATCGGTTCATCTGACTATGTGCTTGTCAAAGTGGACATCTCTCTGGCTTTTATCAGAGAACCACTTCAACGCCGTCGAGTCCGGCATTTAACTCAAGCCGACTGGCAGGGTCTTCAAGCAGCCATCAAACTTTGAGACTTGTCTAAGGTCATTCCTTGGGCCCGGGATGGCTAACTCCCAGGCCTCTTGAGGGAGTCGAGGTGTGTCCCGGCAATCATGACTGCACGGTGCTGGTTCAGGTGAAATGGGAC
The DNA here is from genome assembly GCF_056783735.1 of Eptatretus burgeri. Taxonomy (NCBI): domain Eukaryota; kingdom Metazoa; phylum Chordata; class Myxini; order Myxiniformes; family Myxinidae; genus Eptatretus; species Eptatretus burgeri. Next base: position 7,591,314 of record NC_140978.1, read on the forward strand.
CGAGTCGGACGGTGGCACTGGGTCCACAGAAGGCAAACAGTTGCCAAGGTGTGCACCAGGAAGCCAGGTCCACAACATACAGAGAGTCAGGCTCTCGGCAGCCAGATGGTGGCATCAGGTAATTGCAAATGCGTGACAGGGAAAGAGAGACAAAGAACATACAGCCCAACAGTATTCTCCCAGACATTGGGACACTGAGCAGAGAGGGTGCCAAGAAACTGGGCGGGGCAATGGTGCAGAATCGACCGGGTGTCCACGAATGCCCTCAAATTAATTGACACCCAAAGGAAAATTATAGTATAACTGCAAATATTATCAAATAATAACCCCAACAAACTTTTGCTCAAACATCTGGGATAAACACATTTCTTTCATTTCAAAACCATAAAGAACAAGAAAGAGCAATCAATGAGTGAAGACCCTCACCAGGACTTCTTTATGTGGTTTTCTGGTCCACAAGTTATCAAAGTACTCACATTCCAATTGATCTGTGCTTTTGATGGATAGAAAAACAAAGAGACAAACAAACAAACAAACGGCCGAAAATGTAATACCCACTTCTCTGGAGAGGGAAATCATAAAAATGTAAAATAAGTATCCATTTAAACACTTCTCCTTTGACTCTTATTTGTCGCATATCTTGGAAATATCATAAAGCAATGGAAAGCCAACATTTCAAAAATATCATGTGACTTGCACTGAGATAAATACAGCACTGGAATATTTCCCATGTGAGTTGCAAGATGCAGTTTCTCATAAAATGTCGTTGTGAATGAATGACAGAAAATCAATATAACACTTAAAATGGAACTTCCTGTGACAATCAATAGACAAAAATGAATATCTCCTGATGAATGTGAAACAAGAAGGAAAATAAACCATCCAAAACCATGCCATCAATGGGAAAAAATTGACGGGCCCCATCCCCGCCCGTCAAAGTGATGGACATCCATTGTGATTTCCATCTCCACTTCACCAACACAGGAAATGAGTGAGGATTTTTCACCAACCTTGAACCTAATAAGGTGAAGAATTTCTGCTTCCTGATGTGATCTTCAGAGTCCAAGCATTCAGTTGGCGTTGCCACTTGTTTTTCACTGTTAAACAATCTTCACGTGCACAACAAACAAAACTGCAAATTTATTCTTGAGCTTCTTCATACTCATTCATATTCAGATTGGTGAAGCTCATTCGGAAAATAATTGAAGTCTCAGATTGTGGTGGATGATTTCAAATTCAAAAAATTTCAAGACACTTGTAAAAACAATGATCGTGAAGAACACGTAAATGTTGAGGTTGTAACAATAATAATACCACATTGTTTGTAACAGTACACAAGTGTGATGTTTTTCATCGAAACGATCTTCCAAAAACAGAACATTGAGTTATGATTGAAAATGTCACGTGGCATTGATTCAACACCAAAACAGCATCAAAGAATCAACTTAAATCGAGTCCCCCAATAACCACAACATACTTTTTATCAAGCATCACGGTTAAACACATTTCCCATCTCAGTTCAAAAACAAATACAATCACCAAAAGACGAAATATGAAATAAGGATGTCCATGTTAAATTAAAATGACAAATCTATTTTGATAGAGAAATAATATTATTTTCCAAAATTAAAGAGTGCAGAGGAGAAATTGAAAATGGCACATTGCATTGATTGACACACAAAGGAACATGACAGTGGAACCTGAAATGTTTTCAAATAATAACCCCAAAAATATTGAAAAATCATATTGGATAAACACATTTTCATCATTTCAAACACATACAGATCCAGAAGGACCAATCAATGATTGAAGACCCTTGAAGGAAAGAACGGGGTGGAGGTGGAGAAGTAGGGCCGAAGATGATGGTGGGGAGGAGCAGACACTGGGCGCACACCACATATGATACAAACAGGATACCGGTGATGAAGGCCCGCAGATGCAGGCGACGAGGTCCAGCAGATGTGCGTCACAAGGACCCGCAGAAGCGGGGGACGAAGGCCCGCAGATGGAGTCATCGAAGGCCCGCAGATACAGGCGACGAAGGCCCGCAGATGTAGGCGACGAAGGCCCACAGATGCAGGCGACGAAGGCCTGCAGATGCAGGCGACAAAGGCCCACAGATGCAGGCGATGAAGGTCAGCAGATGCAGGCGACGAAGGCCCACAGATGCAGGCGATGAAGGCCAGCAGATGCAGGCGACGAAGGCCCACAGATGCAGGCGATGAAGGCCCGCAGATGCAGGCGACGAAGGCCCGCAGCTTCAGGTGACGAGAGGCCTGCAGATTCAGGCGATGAGGACACACAAATGCGGGCGATGACAGACTGTAGTGCAGTTAAAGAGGGGCCTGCACGTGAAGGTAACGAGGAGAAATGTGCGCCCGCAGATGCAGGCGACGAGAGGCCCGCAGAAGCAGCCGACGACACGCCCGCAGATGCAGGCGATGAGAGGCTAACAGGTGGAGGCGACGAAAGGCAGCAGATGCAGGCGACGAGGACATGCAGATGCGGGCGATGACAGACTGTAGTGCAGTTAAAGAAGGGCCTGCACGTGAAGGTAACGAGGAGAAATGTGGGCCTGCAGATGCAGGCAACGAGAGGCCCGCAGTTTCAGGCAACTGGAGGCCCACAGATGCAGGCGATGACAGACTGCACGTGCAGTTGAAGAAGGGTCTACACGTGAAGGTAACGACGAGAAATGTGGGCCCGCACATGCAGGCGACGAGAGCCCGCAGAAGCAGGTGACGAGAGGCCCGTAGTAGTATTATGTTTGTAACATAATATATTTACAGTGCACAAGTTGTTTGTGACAGTACACAAGCATTATGTTATTAAATCGAAACGATCTTCAAAAAAAAGAATAGTGATTCATGATTGAAAATGTCACGTGGCATTGATTCGACACTAAAACATTATCGGAAGTAGCCAGCCATTCATTAATGCCTGGTCACAAATAATTCCTCTCACTGGAAGGCACAGCGGAACTGCCAACGTCTTCACTCCTCATGAATTCGGTCTGGGTTTGAAGGGCACGGGTACTTCTGACCACGCCCCATCAAGGCGGAAAGCGACGTGGGTACAGTCAGTTGATACGAACGTCGTGTCTGAGGAGAGATTCGATGTTTGGCGATTTGCGAAATCTCGACTGGTGATTGCAAAACTTTGTGATCCATGAGGGTGGATGTGGAGAGTGCATGGGAGGCGAGGCCACAGCGAAACTCCCAGGACCCTGGGGAAACAATTCCCATGGCTGGGCGAATATGCACCCATTGCAGGATGTGGTGCTCACGTGCCCCGTTCACAGGGCCATGCTCTCCGAATGGCCAATTCTTTCCCGTGAGTTTTTCCATCGTGGCCGAGCATGAAGTTTTTGGGTGTTTGTGTTTCCCATTGGAAGTTGGGGTGAGGATGATGACCAAGGCTGCTGGTTGTGGAAAGGGAAACAGGAATAATTCTCATGGTGTTGGGTCATGGCAATGGGGAGTCACACCCCTTTGTTGGTGATCCTGCGTGTGTCTACCCACATCCAGAGAGTTCCGTCAGGATCATTCGACTTCTTTAAACCTGTGCGATGGGAGTGAGGATTGAGCAGAGGCTGTCTCACCGATCGATTTCACCCGCGGTTGCACCCTCAAGGCAGCATGCGTTTTCGATCTGCCTTCTCACCGATGGTGAGCAGGGTTCCAAGGTCATTCCTTGAGCCCGGGCTGGCTGACTCCCAGGCCTCTTGCGGGAGTCGAGGTGCGTCCCGGCAATCATGACAGCACGGTCCTGGTTCAGGTGAAATGGGACCGAGTCGTACGGTGGCACTGGGTCCACAGAAGGCAAACAGTTGCCAAGGTGAGCACCAGGAAGCCAGGTCCACAACATATAGTCAGGCTCTCTTTCAGCCAGATGGTGGCGTCAGGTAATTGCAAATGAGTGACAGAGGGAAAGGGAGACAAAGAACATCTGGCCCACAAGTATTCTCCCAGACATTGGGACAATGAGCAGAGAGGGTGCCAAGAAACTGAGCGGGGCAATGGTGGGACGCACTGCAGAATCGACCGGGTGTCCAGGAATGCCCTGAAATTCATTGAAACCCAAAGGAAAATTATAGTATAACCGCAAATATTATCAAATAATAACTCTAACAAACTTTTCCTCAAACATCTTTGATAAACACATTTCTTTCATTTCAAAAACATAAAGAACTAGAAAGAGCAATCAATGAGTGAAGACCCTCACCAGGATTTCTTCATGTGGTTATCTGGTCCACAACTTATCAAAGTACTCACATTCCAATTGATCTGTGCTTTCGATGGACAGAAAAACAAACAGATAAACAAACAGACAAATGACCGAAAATGTAACACCCACTCCTCTGGAGAGGGAAATCATAAAAATGTAAAATAAGTATCAACATATACACTTCTCTTTTGACTCTTATTTGTTGCATATCTTGGAAATATCATAAAGCAATGTGAAACCAACATTTCAAAAATATCATGTGACTTGAACCGACATAAATACTGGAATATTTCCCATGTGAGTTGCAAGACGCAGCTTCTCATAAAATGTCGTTGTGAATGAATGACAGAAAAACAGCACAACACATAAAATGGAACTTCCTGTGACAATCAACAGACAAAAATTAATATCTCCTGATGAATGTAAAACATGATAAATAAAAACAAGATAAACCATCCAACACCATGCCATCAAAGGGAAAAATTGACGAGCCCCATCCCAGCCTGTCAAAGTGATGGACATCCATTGTGATTTCCATCTCCACTTCACCAACACAGGAAATGAGTGAGGATTTTTCACCAACCTTGAACCTAATAAGGTGAAGAATTTCTGCTTCCTGATGTGCTCTTCAGAGTCCAAGCATTCAGTTCGCGTTGCCACTTGTTTTTCACTGTTAAACAATCTTCACGTGCACAGCAAACAAAACTGCAAATTTATTCTTGAGTTTCTTCATACTCATTCATCTTCAGATTGGTGAAGCTCATTCAGAAAATAATTGACATCTCAGATTGTGGTGGATATTTTCAAATTCAAAATATATCAAGACATTTGTTAAAATAATGATCGTGAAAAACACGTTAATGTTGAGGTTGTTGCAATAACAATGCCACATTGTTTGTAACAGTACACAAGTGTGATGTTTTTCGTCGAAACTATATTCCAAAAACAGAACATTGAGTTATGACTGAAAATGTCACATGGCATTGATTCAACACCAAAACAGCATCAAAGAATCAACTTCAATCGATTCCCACAATAAACCCAACATAATTTTTATCAAGCATCATGGTTAAACACATATCCCATCTCAGTTCAAAAACAAATACAATCACCAAAAGACGAAATATTAAATAAGCATGTCCATGTTAAATTAAAATGACAAATCTATTTTGATAAAGAAAAAATATTATTGTCCAAAATTAAAGAGGATTGAGGAGAAATTGAAAATGGTTATTGCATTGATTGACACCCAAAGCAACATGACAGTGGAACCTGAAATGTTTTCAAATAATAACCCCAACAAATTTTGAAAAATCATATTGGATAAATACATTTTCATCATTTCAAAAACATACAGATCCAGAAGGGCCAATCAATGATTGAAGACCCTTGCAGGAAAGAACGGGGTGGGGAAGAGAAGGAGGGCCGAAGATGATGGTGTGGAGGAACAAACACTGGGCGCACAACACAAATGATACAAACCAGATACCAGTGATGAAGGCCCGCAGATGCAGGCGACGAGAGCTGGCAGATGCACGCGAAGAAGGCCCGCAGACGCAGATGACGACGGACCCCAGATGCAGGCGACAAAGGCCCGCAGACGCAGGTGATGATGGACCCCAGATGCAGGCGACAAAGGCCCGGAGATGCAGGCGACAAAGGCCCGCAGATGCAGGCGACGAAGGCCCGCAGATGCAGGCGACGAAGGCCCGCAGATGCAGGCGACGAAGGCCCGCAGATGCAGGCGACAAAGGCCCACAGATGCAGACGACGAAGGCCCGCAGATGCAGGCGATGAAGGCCCGCAGATGCAGGCGACGAAGGCCCGCAGATGCAGGCGACGAAGGCCCGCAGATGCAGGCGACGAAGGCCCACAGATGCAGACGACGAAGGCCCGCAGATGCAGATGATGAAGGCCCGCAGATTCAGGCGATGAAGGCCCGCAGATGCAGGCGATGAAGGCCCGCAAATGCAGGCAACGAAGGCCTGCAGATGCAGGCGATGAAGGCCCGCAGATGCAGGCGACGAAGGCCCGCAGATGCAGGCGATGAAGGCCCGCAAATGCAGGCGACGAAGGCCTGCAGATGCAGGCGATGAAGGCCCGCAGATGCAGGCGATGAAGGCCCGCAAATGCAGGCAACGAAGGCCCGCAGATGCAGGCGATGAAGGCCCGCAAATGCAGGCAACGAAGGCCTGCAGATGCAGGCGATGAAGGCCCGCAGATGGCCCGCAGATGCAGGCGACGAAGGCCCGCAGATGCAGGCGATGAAGGCCCGCAAATGCAGGCGACGAAGGCCTGCAGATGCAGGCGATGAAGGCCCGCAGATGCAGGTGACGAAGGCCCGCAGCTTCAGGTGACAAGAGGCCTGCAGATTCAGGCAATGAGTACACGCAAATGCGGGCGATGACAGACTAGAGTGCAGTTAAAGAGGGGCCTGCACGTGAAGGTAACGAGGAGAAATATGGGCCCGCATATGCAGGCGACGAGAGGCCCGCAGATGCAGGTGAAGAGAGGCCCGCAGATGCAGGTGACGAGAGGCCCGCAGATGCAGGTGACGAGAGGCCAACAGATGGAGGCGACGAAAGGCCAGCAGATGCAGGCGACGAGGACATGCAGATGCGGGCGATGACAGACTGTAGTGCAGTTTAAGAAGGGCCTGCACGTGAAGGTAACGAGGAGAAATGTGGGCCTGCAGATGCAGGCAACGAGAGGCCCGCAGTTTCAGGCAACTGGAGGCCCACAGATGCAGGCGATGACATACTGCACATGCAGTTGAAGAAGGGCCTACACGTGAAGGTAACGACGAGAAATGTGGGCCCGCAGATGCAGGCGACGAGAGGCCCGTAGTAGTATTATGTTTGTAACAATATATTTACAGGGCACAAGTTGTTTGTGACAGCACACAAGCATTATGTTATTAAATCGAAACTATCTTCAAAAAACAGAATAGTGATTCATGATTGAAAATGTCACGTGGCATTGATTCGACACCAAAAAAGCATCGGAAGTAGCCAGCCATTCATTAATGCTTGGTCACAAATGGTTCCTCCCACTGAAAGGCACAGCGGAACTGCCAACGTCTTGACTCCTGATTAATTCGGTCTGGGTTTGAAGGGCAGGGGTACTTCTGACCATGCCCCATCAAGGCGGAAAGCGACGTGGGTACCGTCAGTTGATACGAACGTCGTATCCGAGTAGAGATTCGATGTTTGGGCGATTTGCGAAATCTCGACTGGTGAATGCAAAAATTTGTGATCCATGAGGGTGGGTGTGGAGTGTGCATGGGAGGAGAGGCCACGGCAAAACTCGCAGGACCCTCGGGAAACAATTCCCTTGGCTGGGCGAATACGCACCCATTGTAGGATGTGGAACTCGCGTGCCCCGTTCACAGGGCAATGCTCTCCAAATTGCCAATTCTTTCCCATGAGTTTTCCCATCGTGGCTGAGCATGATGTTTTTGGGTGTTTGGGTTTCCCATTGGAAGTTGGGTTGAGGACGTTGACCAAGGCTGGTGGTTGTGCAAAGGGAATAGGGAATAATTCTCATGATGTTGGATCATGGCAATGGGGTGTCACTTCCCTTTGTTGGTGATCCTGCGTGTGACTACCCACATCCACAGAGTTCCCTCGGAATCATTCTACTTCTTTCAACCTGTGTGATGGGCATCAGGATTGAGCAGAGGCAGTCTTACTCATCGATTTTACCCATGGTTGCACCCTCAAGGGTAGTGTGCATTCTCGATCTGCTGACCCACCGATGGTGAGCAGGTTTCCAAGGTCATTCCTTGGGCTCGGGATGGCTGACTCCCTGGCCTCTTGAGGGAGTCGAGCTTCGTCCCGGCAATCATGACCGCACGGTCCTGGTTCAGGTGAAATGAGACTGAGTCGGACGGTGGCACTGGATCCACAGAAGGCAAACAGTTGCCAAGGTGAGCACCAGGAAGACAGGTCCACAACATACAGAGAGTCAGGCTCGCGGCAGCCAGATGGTGGCGTCTTGTAATTGCAAATTAGTGACAGAGGGAAAGGGAGACAAAGAACATACGACCCATCAGGATTCTCCCAGACATTGGGACACTTAGCATAAAGATTGCCAAGAAACTGAACGGGGCAATGGTGGGACGCACTGCAGAATCGACCGGTTGTCCACGAATGCCCTCAAATGAATTAACACGCAAAGGAAAATTATCGTATCACTGCAAATATTATCAAATAAAAACTAGAACAAACTTTTGCTCCAACATCTTAGATAAACACATTTCTTTCATTTCAAAAACATAAAGAACTAGAAAGAGCAATCAATGAGTGAAGACCCTCACCAGGACTCCTTTATGTGGTTTTCTGGTCCACAAGTTATCAAAGTACTCACATTGCAATTGATATCTGCTTTCGATGGACAGAAAAACAAAGAGACAAACAAACAAATGGCCGAAAATGTAATACCCACTTCTCTGGAGTGGGAAATCATAAAAATGTAAAATAAGTATCCATATAAACACTTCTCCTTTGACTCTTATTTGTCGCATATCTTGGAAATATCATAAAGCAATGGAAAGCCAACATTTCAAAAATATCATGTGACTTGCACCGACGTAAATACAGCACTGGAATATTTCTCATGTGAGTTGCAAGATGCAGTTTCTCATAAAATGTCGTTGTGAATGAATGACAGAAAATCAATACAACACTTAAAATGGAACTTCCTGTGACAATCAACAGACAAAAATGAATATCTCCTGATGAATGTGAAACAAGAAGGAAAATAAAGCATCCAAAACCATGCCATCAATTGGAAAAAATTGACGGGCCCCATCCCCGCCCATCAAAGTGATGGACATCCATTGTGATTTCCATCTCCACTTCACCAACACAGGAAATGAGTGAGGATTTTTCACCAACCTTGAACCGAATAAGTTGAAGAATTTCTGCTTCCTGATGTGCTCTTCAGAGTCCAAGCATTCAGTTGGCGTTGCCACTTGTTTTTCACAGTTAAACAATCTTCACGTGCACAACAAACAAAACTGCAAATTTATTCTTGAGCTTCTTCATACTCATTCATATTCAGATTGGTGAAGCTCATTCGGAAAATGATTGAAGTCTCAGATTCAGGTGGATGATTTCAAACTCAAAAAATTTCAAGACACTTGTTAAAACAATGATCGTGAAGAACACGTAGATGTTGAGGTTGTGACAATAATCATACCACATTATTTGAAACAGTACACAAGTGTAATGTTTTTCATCGAAACTATCTTCCAAAAACAGAACATTGATTCATGATTGAAAATGTCACGTGGCATTGATTCAACACCAAAACAGCATCAAAGAATCAACTTCAATCGATTCCCACAATAACCCCAACATACTTTTTATCAAGCATCACGGTTAAACACATTACCCATCTCAGTTCAAAAACAAATACAATCACCAAAAGACGAAATATGAAATAAGGATGTCCATGTTAAATTAAAATGCCAAATCTATTTTGATAAAGAAATAATATTATTTTCCAAAATTAAAGAGTGCAGAGGAGAAATTGAAAATGGCATATTGCATTGATTGACACCCAAAGGAACATGACAGTGGAACCTGAAATGTTTTCAAATAATAACCCCAACAAATATTGAAAAATCATATTGGATAAACACATGTTTCATCATATCAAAAACATACAGATCCAGAAGGAGCAATCAATGATTGAAGACCCTTGAAGGAAAGAACGGGGTGGAGGTGGAGTAGTAGGGCCGAAGATGATGGTGCGGAGGAGCAGACACTGGGCGCACACCACATATGATACAAACCAGATACCGGTGATGAAGGCCCGCAGATGCAGGCGACGAAGTCCCACAAATGCAAGCGATGAAGTCCCGCAGATATCGGCGACGAAGACCCGCAGATGCAGGCGACGAGGGCCAGCAGATGCGGGCGACGAGGTGCAGCAGATGTGCGTCACAAGGGCCTGCAGATGCGGGAGATGATGGCCCGCAGAAGCGGGGGACAAAGGCCCGCATATGGAGTCGTCAAAGGCCCGCAGATACAGGCGACGAGTGCCGGCAGATGCAGGCGACGAAGGCCCGCAGATGCAGACGAGGAAGGTCCGCAGATGCGGGTGACGAGGGCTCGCAGATGCAGGCGACGAAGGCTCGCAGTAGTATTATGTTTGTAACATAATATTGTGACGTCCACAGGACTTGAACAGTCCCGCCAACGTAGAATGAGCCGGAACGATGGAGGCGGTTTATTTTTTATAAAGCCCAAAGATGGCGGTTTTAATCGCACGACCGCAAACGGGACGAGGAAGGTGGCACGAGTCGCTTTTCACTGAGTTAATTATGTTTATTTCTCTAACCAGAAATAATAAGACTCGGCAAGAGGAGGGATCCGGGGCGATTCGACGGGATGGTGGTGTGGGTTCGGGCGTGGGGAAAACACAAACAATTCCAATGGATAGACAAATCTCAAACCCTCAAAGGCGCCAGGTGTACACACACACACACACACACACACACACACACACACACACACACACACACACACACACACACACACACACACACACACACACACACACACACACACACACACACACACACACACACAAAACATAGCTGGTCCTGGTGGTCAGGCTGGCCCGTGGTGTAGACGCAACAGTCCCTGGATTGGCGTTGGACGAGCTGGCGTTGCGCTCGTCTGGTGCAGGAGACACCGTGGTGCTGTCGACCTCCTGGTGTCGGCCCAAGTCCGCTCACAGCCGCCAGGGAGCCAGTTCTGGTGCCAAGTTGCGAGCAGGAGAGGGAGGAAGGTCCGCCCGCCGTTCGACCCCGTACTCTGAGCCAGCAGAACCCCAGAGCCAACCGAGGTGAGGCACGAGGCACAGCAAGGCCAGGAGACACGATCAATCCAGGAACGAACCAGCGCAACAATCCAGCATGCTCCGAGCACAACAGCCTCCACCAAAAACAAGGTTTTTCTTTATCGATCTTCTTCTTCCTCCCCTTTCCCCGAACAGAACCTTTTTATCCTCGAGTCCTCATCACTTCCAATCGAGCCGTTTTATTGGCCCTCCGCCGTCGCCTTCCGCCAATCGTGATCACGGGGAGGAGCCATCCGCAGCACTGTCCTGTGACGTCACGGCAAGCCTCCAGGGAATACTAACAGGGGTTTACGCAGACACACTTACCCTAACCCGTCTCCCTATCTAATTACGTGACAATTATCATTTCCCCCTTAAAGAAATGGACATTTACTAGACAACTTATCACCACTGAATTGCTACTTATTACATCGAGATCCTGCTACACTCGAACAGCATGGCAAAACTAATTAAACATCCGAATTACCCTTTGAATGCATACCCCCCCTCAGACGTAACACTGCCCCCTCCTCTGGAACCGCAGCTCCTGCAAGGTATATCACAGGCGCTACCGTACCAGCCTTAACATTTACGGACTCACACCTATTTAACCGAACAAAATAAAGTAGGAGGGGCAATGGGCAGCGAGCCGCAGCTAACTTACCTAGCCGCAGCTAACTTACCTAGCCGCAGCTAACTTAACGCAGCTATCCTGCTTAATGTACTACCCCCTTATGGCCTTATCCTCGCCTAAACAATCATTCATTTTTTTATTTTTTTTAATTTTATCACATGAGAGCACTGAGCGAAGTTGCACTCCATCCTCTGGATCATCGCTCTTGCACAACACTCTTCCAGTGATCTGGGGAGGGGAAACAAAAGGTTCCACAAAAACACAACACTTATACTTTACATTCCTACTCTAAGCCTTAACGACACTATTCACGGAATATTTACACTTGACCGCGTCCCCAAGTGGATGCTGATAGACCCAGCGTTACCTGGGGAGCCAATTTTCAAATTTGCTTGACCCCAAAATTATGCAGACATCATGCTCTTGCTGCACATGTCAAGTTGTGCGGGATCGAGTGGGACTCACACATCTTCACAACACTCACACCATGGTCATCATCACATTTCTAGGTCATGGTCCCCATTTTAATGATCCAGGCTGAATCCCGTCATGGCCGTGGGGTGGGTTACCATAAGATGATGGGGGCATCTCAGGTGCAACCATGCCCACAGGTAAGCTTTAGTCCAACCTGGACGTTTCTCCGCCCCGCTCCCTTTGATTCCCACCCCCCTGGTAGCCATCATCTCTCATCCCATACAACACACTGGAAGGGGTCTCACTGGCTCCTCTGGCCTTCCTGGGTCGCCAAGGTCTTACCCGCCTTGGTCGCCCAACCAGACCCTCTCCCAGTTGCCTCCAGACACTGTCACCGTAAGCCACCAGGGGTGAATCTCCTTGAAGGGGGGTCGCAATTCCCGCTCACCGTGAGCTTCAGCAATCCCTGCGGACAAGCACATCATCCCCACCCACAAAACCCACATGACTCCCCCCACCCCATCGACCTTACATGTGACACCTGCATTTCTAACACTTCACACCGACCATGACCTTCCCTGTTACCACACCATGTCCAAGAAAAAAATCAATGTGTGCACCATACATTTCACTTCTTAACTTGAAACAACTCACACAGCACTTCTCCTCACCCGATCCACGCACCAGCCATTGGACAGCCACTCGTGCCCGCTTTGTTACCAATTACCCACTGTCCCTATTGTCACTCTAAAACCCAGCAGAACTTACAAACCCATGCCAATTTTCCCACAATTCATTTTTTTTCACCAAAGGAGGCACTTTGCCATAATCTCACCAGTCGAGCATGGCCCGAAATGCTCAGCCCAATCTCGTCTCCCCGACCCCCGACAGTGATTTCCGGACTCGACCTATGTAAGGGCACCTCGGATAGACCTGGCGGTTCAGCAGGAGGATTCATCCTCTCCGGGCTTGAAAGTCTATTGGAGGGTCTCTCCATCGCCGGGTACCGGCAATATCGTTGCATTTGTCCTCTTCGCCCGCACCGGAAACAACTCCCCATAAAAGGCCCCCGTGGGTATCGGTGTAATGTTTCTTCCGGTTCCGGACCCCCTCGGCCATAATCGAATTGCTCTATTGGCTGGGCTGGACCCTGCCGCTTTGGCGCACCAACTGCCGAATTACCCTTTATGAAACTTGACAGTTTCTGGCAAATTTCCTGAAACATTTGGGTAATGCCAATTTCTCCCACTCCCCCTCCCTGATCCCGAATCTCCGCCTGTTGGATCGTCACCGATGGCCTCTCGGGCACCCGACCCGGCCGACTCCACTAGGCCAGCCTGGCTGCGCACTCAGCCGCTCGGTGAACGGTGGGTGGATCCTGTAACTCCACTAGCGCTCGGACCTCAGGGTCAGGAAGAGCAGCTAAAAATTTCTCTAGTGCCAGTCTGTCCCACGCCTCCACTGTAAGGTCCCCATACGCGATCCTGACTGATTGGTAAATGTCCTGTGCCAGTTCCTGCACTGTCTCACCCGGCTTTAATCTGCGGTGCTGGAGCTGGGCCCGCACCAGATCACAGTTTGCTGCGAACCCAAACCGACGGCTCAACGCCTCACAAATGTGGGAGCTGGTCAACATCCCCTCCGCGATCACGTTTAACACATCTGCGGCTGGTCCCCGCAACGTTACCACCAAATTCTCTGTATGTTCCCGCTCATTTCACCGGTTTAGTCGGGAAATGCACTCAAATTGCGTCAGAAAAGCTTCAACGCTCCCTGACCCGTCAAAATTTACCAGGGGGATCACTTTCCCGGTGGCCCGCTTCCCAGTTTCTCCCTTGTCCGAATCCAGCCCAGGGATCAAACACCCTTGTGGCTGTATATCCAATTTCGGAGCCCACTGTGGCCAAAGATGTTTTGTGGTGAGGGTCTCATGGGTCAATTTTGCCTCCTGTTCCAAACGTTGAATGCACCGATTCACCTCTTCCCGCAGGATCTTCTGGGCCCGCACAACCTCCTCCAAGGCTCCGTCGCGAGTTTGTAGCTGCTCCTCAACCAATGCGGACACTCCACTTACAAAAGACGGCTCTACCAGGCCTTTATCCAAGACTTCATCTTGGCTCATAATTTTATCTTGTTCGTCCAAACGAGCCTCCAATCCTTTTACCTCCTCCGCCAAATTCATCCCTTGCTTCCTCAGCTTTCCCCACTCTTCTTCTTGCAGCTGCATACGAGCATCCACACAGGCACGATGACGTTCCAGGCTTTCATCCACTTTATCAACCCGAATGTTCGTTGCATCAATTTTATCTACCAATTTCTTCCATATATTTTCCCCCTCCAATGTAATTTCTTCCTTTGTTTCCTCCAATCTATCCTCGAATTTACTTTGTATTTCTCCAAATTGAACGTCCACACACTCCTGCATCTCAGTTTTCATTTTCTCCATCTTTTCCCCCAATTCATCCCTCATTAAATCAATCCGTGCACCCAACTGTTCCCCCATTACCCCCAATTGATCTGTCATGTCTGCCCTCTGTGTCACGAATTGATTTGCTATTTCTGCCCCCTGTGCCGTCATTTTTGCCATTTCTGCCCCATGTGCCGTCATTTTTGCCCCCTGTGCTGTAATTGCACTCATTAAACGTTCCAACATTGTCCAGATCGACATCGCGCCGGTTTCCGGTGCTGCCGGCTCCATTACGGGCAATGAAGGACGGTCCACGCTCGGAATGGGGGAGGTTTCGATCCTACCCCGTCTCTCCCTTCTTCCCCTGACTCGCTGCCAGACACGTGGCCTTCCTCCTCAAAGATCTGCACATCCGCCATGGTGCAGAAGTCCCGTTTGCCGCCAATTAAATTTAATTTGAAAACTCCCGCCAAAATTTTCCCGCGCTCGCGCGCTTTTCTGTAGTTGTTTTATATTCCAATTCGTGGCGAGATTTCAGTCCTGGTATATTTTCCCGATACCAAATATAATTTAGAGGGGTTCGAACATCCAACACCCTGACACCAATGTGACGTCCACGGGCACTTGAACCGTCCCGCCAATGTAGAATGAGCCGAAACGATGGAGGTGGTTTATTTTTTTTAAAAAAACCCCAAGATGGCGGTTTTAATCGCTCCACCGCAAACGGGACGAGGAAGGTGGCACGAGTCGCTTTTCACTGAGTTAATTATGTTTATTTCTCTAACCAGAAATAATAAGACTCGGCAAGAGGAGGGATCCGGGGCGATTCGACGGGATGGTGGTGTGGGTTCGGGCGTGGTGAAAACACAAACAATTCCAATGGATATACAAATCTCAAACCCTCTAAGGCGCCAGGTACACACACACACACGCGCGCACACACACAGACACAGACACACACACACACACACACACACACACACACACACACACACACACACACACACACACACACACACACACACACAACGTAGCTGGTCCTGGTGGTCAGGCTGGCCCATGGTGTCGACGCAACAGTCCCTGGATTGGCGTCGGACAAGCTGGCGTTGCGCTCGTCTGGTGCAGGAGACACCGTGGTGCTGTCGACCTCCTGGTGTCGGCCCAAGTCCACTCACAGCCGCCAGGGAGCCAGTTCTGGCGCCAAGTTGCAAGCAGGAGAGGGAGGCAGGTCCGCCCGCCATTCGTCCCCGTACTCCGAGCCAGCAGAACCCCAGAGCCAACCGAGGTGAGGCACGAGGCACAGCAAGGCCAGGAGACACGATCAATCCAGGAACGAACCAGCGCAACAATCGAGCACGCTCCGAGCACAACAGCCTCCACCAAAAACAAGGTTTTTCTTTATCGATCTTCTTCTTCCTCCCCTTTTCCCCGAACAGAACCTTTTTATCCTCGAGTCCTCGTCACTTCCAATCGAGCCGTTTTATTGGCCCTCCGCCGTCGCCTTCTGCCAATCGTGATCACGGGGCGGAGCCATCCGCATCACTGTCCTGTGATGTCACGGCAAGCCTCCAGGGAATATGAACAGGGGTTTACGCAGACACACTTACCCTAACCCGTCTCTCTATCTAATTACGTGACAATTATCATTTCCCCCTTAAAGAAATGGACATTTACTAGACAACTTATCACCACTGAATTGCTACTTATTACATCGAGATCCTGGTACACTCGAACAGCATGGCATGCCTAATTAAACATCCTCATTACCCTTTGAATGCATACCCCCCCCCTCAGACGTAACAATATGTTGCAGTACACAAGTTGTTTATGACAATTATTATGTTATGACAATGACAGACAAGTATTATGTTATTAAATCGAAACCATCTTCCAAAAACAGAATATCGAGTCATGATTGAAAGTGTCACGTGGCATTGATTCGACACCAAAACAGCATCGGCAGTAGCCAGTCATTAATGCCTGGTCACAAATGATTCCGCTCACTGGAAGGCACAGCGGAACTGCCAACGTCTTCATTCCTGATGAATTCGGTCTGTATTTGAAGGGCAGGGGTACTTCTGACCACGCCCCATCAAGGCGGAAAGCGACGTGGGTACCGTCAGTTGATACGAACGTCGTATCCGAGTAGAGATTCGATGTTGGGGAAATTTGCGAAATCTCAAGTGGTGATTGCAAAACCTTTTGATTCATGAGGCTGGGTGTGGAGCGTACACAGGAGGCGAGGCCACGGCGAAACTCCCAGGACCCTGGGGAAACAATTCCCTTGGCTGGGCGTATATGCACCCATTGCAGGATGTGGAGCTCATGTGCCCCGTTCACAGGGACATGCTCACCAAATGGCCAATTCTTTCCCGTGAGTTTTTCTATCGTGGCCGAGCATGAAGTTTTTGGGTGTTTGTGTTTCCCATTGGAAGTTGGGGTGAGGACGATGACCAAGGCTGGTGGTTGTGGAAAGGGAATCGGGAGTAATTCTTATGGTGTTGGATCATGGCAATGGGGCGTCACTCCCCTTTGTTGGTGATCCTGCATGTGACTACCCACATCCACAGAGTTCCCTCGGAATCATTCTACTTCTTTCAACCTGTGTGATGGGCATCAGGATTGAGCAGAGGCGGTCTCACTCATCGATTTTACCCACGGTTGCACCCTCAAGTGTAGTGTGCGTTCTCGATCTGCTGACCCACCGATGGTGAGCAGGTTTCCAAGGTCATTCCTTGGGCCCGGGATGGCTGACTCCCAGGCCTCTTGAGGGAGTCGAGGTTCGTCCCGGCAATCATGACCGCACGGTCCTGGTTCAGGTGAAATGGGACCGAGTCGGACGGTGGCACTGGGTCCACAGAAGGCAAACAGTTGCCAAGGTGAGCACCAGGAAGCCAGGTCCACAACATGTAGAGAGTCAGGCTCTCGGCAGCCAGATGGTGGCATCTTGTAATTGCAAATGAGTGACAGAGGGAAAGGGAGACAAAGAACTAAACATCCGGCCCACCAGTATTCTCCCAGACATTGGGACACTTAGCATAAAGGGTACCAAGAAACTGAGCGGGGCAATGGTGGGACGCACTGCAGAATCGACCGGGTGTCCACGAATGCCCTCAAATGAATTAACACCCAAAGGAAAATTGGAGTATAACCGCAAATATTATCAAATAATAACCCCAACAAACTTTTGCTCAAACATCTTGGATGAACACATTTCTTTCATTTCAAAAACATAAAGAACGAGCAAGAGCAATCAATGAGTGAAGACCCTCACCAGGACTTCTTTATGTGGTTTTCCGGTCCACAAGTTATCAAAGTACTCACATTCCAATTGATCTGTGCTTTCGATGGACAGAAAAACAAACAGATAAACAAACAGACAAACAAACAAAGAGACAAACAAGCACACAAACGGCCAAAAATGTAACACCCACTCCTCTGGAGAGGAAAATCATAAAAATGTAAAATAAGTATCCACATAAACACTTCTCTTTTGAATCTGATTTGTTGCATATCTTGGAAATATCATAAAGCAATGTGAAGCCAACATTTCAAAAATATCATGTGACTTGCACCGACATAAATACTGGAATATTTCTTATGTGATTTGCGAGATGCAGTTTCTCATAAAATGTCGTTGTGAATGAATGACAGAAAATCAATACAACACTTAAAATGGAACTTCCTGTGACAATCAACAGACAAAAATGAAGATCTCCTGATGAATGTGAAACAAGAAGGAAAATAAACCATCCAAAACCATGGCATCAATGGGAAAAATTGACGGGCCCCATCCCCGCCCGTCAAAGTGATGGACATCCATTGTGATTTCCATCTCCACTTCACCAACACAGGAAATGAGTGAGGATTTTTCACCAACCTTGAACCTGATAAGGTGAAGAATTTCTGCTTCCTGATGTGATCTTCAGAGTCCAAGCATTCAGTTAGCGTTGCCACTTGTTTTTCACTGTAAAACAATCTTCACGTGCACAACAAACAAAACTGCAAATTTATTCTTGAGCTTCTTCATACTCATTCATATTCAGATTGGTGAAGCTCATTCGGAAAATAATTGATGTCTCAGATTGTGGTGGATGATTTCAAACTCAAAAAATTTCAAGACACTTGTGAAAACAATGATCGTGAAGAACACGTAAATGTTGAGGTTGTTACATTAATTATACCACATTGTTTGGAACAGTACACAAGTTTGATGTTTTTCATCGAAACTATCTTCCAAAAACAGAACATTGATTGATGATTGAAAATATCACGTGGCATTGATTCAACCCCAAAACAGCATCAAAGAATCAACTTCAATCGATTCCCACAATAACCACAACATAATTTTTATCAAGCATCACGGTTAAACACATTTCCCATCTCAGTTCAAAAACAAATACAATCACCAAAAGACGAAATATGAAATAAGGATGTCCATGTTAAATTAACATGACAAATCTATTTTGAGAAAGAAATAATATGATTTTCCAAAATTAAAGAGGATTGAGGAGAAATTGAAAATGGCACATTGCATTGATTGACACCCAAAGGAACATGACAGTGGAACCTGAAATGTTTTCAAACAATAACCCCAACAAATTTTGAAAAATCATATTGGATAAACACATTTTCATCATTTCAAAAACATACAGATCCAGAAGGGCCAATCAATGATTGAAGACCCTTGCAGGAAAGAAAGGGGTGGGGTGGAGAAGTAGGGCCAAAGATGATAGTGGGGAGGAGCAGACACTGGGCACACACCACATATGATAGAAACAGGATACCGGTGATGAAGGCCCGCAGATGCAGGCGACGAAGTCCCACAGATGCAGGTGACAAAGGGCCAGAGATGGAATCAACGAGGGCCCGCAGATGCAGACGATGAAGGCCCACAGATGCAGGTGACAAAGGGCCGGATATGCAGGCGACGAGGGCCCGCACATGCGGGAGAGTAAGGCCCGCAGATGCAGCCGACGAAGTCCCGCAGATGGAGGGCACGAGGGCCCGTATATGCAGACGACGAAGGCTCACAGATGCGGGCGACGAGGGCTTGCAGAAGCAGGCGATGAAGACCCGCAGATGCAGGCGATGAGGGCCCGCAGATGCAGGTGAAAAGGGCCCACAGATGCAGGCGACGAGGGCCCGCAGTGGCAGGCGACCAAGGCCCGCAGATGCAAGCGACGAGGGCCGGCAG
The DNA here is from genome assembly GCF_056783735.1 of Eptatretus burgeri. Taxonomy (NCBI): domain Eukaryota; kingdom Metazoa; phylum Chordata; class Myxini; order Myxiniformes; family Myxinidae; genus Eptatretus; species Eptatretus burgeri. The sequence goes on from NC_140978.1 coordinate 7,611,045, forward strand.
ATGCAGGCGACGAAGGCCCGCAGATGCAGGCGACGAGGGCCAGCAGATGCGGGCGACGAGGGATCGCAGATGCAGCCGACGAAGGCCCGCAGATGCAGGCGACGAAGGCCCACAGATACAGGCGACGAGGGTCCGCAGATGCAGGCGACGAAGGCCTGCAGATGCAGGCGACGAAGGCCGGCAGAATCCCCAGATGCAGGCGACGAGGGCCCGCAATAGTATGATGTTTGTAACATAATATGTTTACAGTACACAAGTTGTTTGTGACAGTACACAAGTATTATGTTATTAAATCGAAACTATCTTCCAAAAACAGAATATTGAGTCATGATTGAAAATGTCACGTGGCATTGATTTGACACCAAAACAACATCGGAAGTAGCCAGTCATTAATGCCTGGTCATAAATGATACCTCTCACTGGAAGGCACAGCAGAACTGCCAACGTCTTGACTCCTGATGAATTCTGTCTGTATTGAAGGGCAGGAGTACTTCTGACCACGCGCCATCAAGGCGGAAAGCGATGTGGGTACCATCAGTTGATACGAACGTCTTATCTGAGTGAAGTGCGATTCGATGTTTGGCGATTTGCGAAATCTCGACTGGTGATTGCAAAACTTTGTGATCCATGAAGGTTGGTGTGGAGCGTGCATGGGAGTCGAGGCCACGGCGAAACTCCCAGGACCCTGGGGAAACAATTCCCATGGCTGGGCGTATATGCACCCATTGCAGGATGTGGCGCTCGCGTGCCCCGTTCACAGGGCCATGCTCTCCGAATGGCCAATTCTTTCCCATGAGTTTTTTTCTGTCGTGGCCTGAGCATGAAGTTTTTGGGTGTTTGTGTTTCCCATTGGAAGTTGGGGTGAGGACGATGACCAAGGCTGGTGGTTGTGGAAAAGGAATCGGGAATAATTCTCATGGTGTTAGATCATGGCAATGGGGTGTCACACCCCTTTGATGGTGATCCTGCGTGTAACTACCCACATCCACAGAGTTCCCTCGGGATCATTCTACTTCTTTCAAGTATTGCGATGGGAGTCAGGTTTGAGCAGAGGCGCTCTCAGGCCGAAGTCACATTTTCTCTACGGCGAGGATACGGCGGCCGTACGCCATATCTGAATTGACAGAAACGTGCGGTGGCCGCAGAGTTTCTGCGGTGGCCTTAGGGTGGCCCTACGCCGTTTGGCTATATTTTACAGGCCGTAAGGTCGCCGTGGAATTTTAACGCGGAGTTATAACTTTTTCATTTCTACGTTCGGCGTAGCAACTCGACAAGCCGAAACAAAAGAAATGGTAAAAAAAAAAAATTACCCCATTCGTTACCGTCCGACTGGCCACAGGTTCGCCTTCGGGCCCCCTGTGGTCGCCTTGCGGGCACCTTGAGTCTGCCTTGAAAATTCTATGGCCGCCGCAGGGCCCCCTTCAGGTCACCGTGCGACATCAAATCAAAGAGCATACGGCAACCCCACGTTTTCGGTCGCCACAGTTTCTAAGACCTAAGGCCGAAGTCACATTTGCACTCCGGCGAGGAGACGGCAGCCGTACGCCCTCTGAATTGACAGAAACGTGCGGTGGGCGCAGAATTTCTGAGGTGGCCTCAGGGTGGCCCTACGCCGTTTGGCTATATTTTACAGGCCGTAAGGTCGCCGTGGAATTATAACGCGGAGTTATAAATTTTATAATTTCTACGTTCGCCGTTGCAATTCGACAAGCCGAAAAAAAAAAACTGGTAAAAAAAAAAATTTGCCCATGAGTTACCATCCGTGTAGCCGCACGTTTGCCTTTGGGCCCCCTACGGTCGCCTTGCGGGCACCTTGCGTCTGCCTTGAAAATTCTATGGCCGCCGCAGGAACGCCCTAAGGTCACCGTGTGACATCAAATCAAAAACCGTACGGCAACCCCAAGTTTTCGGTCTTCACAATTTATAAATACGCCGTGCAACTCCCTGAAAAATAAAAACGTATGTGACTGCTACATTGTGTGACCGTGGAAATATTGCGGCCGCCGTATAATTGCAAGTGGCCATAGATTTTGGAGACCCCACGGCCGCTGTGGCAAATGTGATAGGCCTAAATACGCCGTGCAGCTCCCCGAAAAATAAAAACATATGTGACTGATACATTGTGTGAGCGTGGAAATACTGCGGCCGCCGTATAATTGCTCGTGGCTGAAGATTTTGGAAACCCCACGGTCGCCATGGCAAATGTGACCTAGGCCTCACCGGTCGATTTTACCCACAGTCGCACCCTCAAGGGGAGTGTGCGTTCTCGATGTGCCCAACCACTGATGGTGAGCAGGGTTCCAAGGTCATTCCAAGGGCCCGGGATGGCTGACTCCCAGCCCTCTTGAGGGAGTCGATGTGCGTCCTGGCATTCATGACCGCACGGTCCTGGTTCAGGTGAAATGGGACCGAGTCGCATGGTGGCACTGGGTCCACAGAAGGCATACAGTTGCCAAGGTGAGCACCAGGAAGTGAGGTCCACAACATACAGAGAGTCAGGCTCTCTAAAAGCCAGATGGTGTCGTTAGGTAATTGCAAATGAATGACGGAGGGAAAGGGAGAAAAAGAACATCCGACCCACCAGTATTCTCCCAGACATTGGGTCACTTCGCATAGAGGGTGCCAAGAAACTGAGCGGCGCAATGTTGGGACGCAATGCAGAATCGACCGGGTGTCCAGGAATGCCCGCAAATTCATTGTCACCCAAAGGAAAATTATGGTATAACCGCAAATATTTTCAAATAATAACCCCAACAAACTTTTGCTCAAACATCTTAGATACACATTTCTTTCATTTCAAAAACATGAAGAACTTGCAAGAGCAATCAATGAGTGAAGACCCTCACCAGGACTTCTTCATGTGGTTTTCTGGTCCACAAGTTATCAACGTACTCACATTCCAATTGATCTGTTCTTTCGATGGACAGAAAAACAAACAGAAAAACAAACAGATAAACAAACAGACAAATGACCGAAAATGGAACACCCACTCGTCTGGAGAGGGAAATCATAAAAATGTAAAATAAGTATCCACATAAACACTTCTCTTTTGATTCTTATTTGTCGCATATCTTGGAAATATCAAAAGGCAATGTAAAGCCAACATTTCAAAAATATCATGTGACTTGCACCGACATAAATACTGGAATATGTCTCATGTGAGTTGCAAGATGAAGTTTCTTATAAAATGTCGTTGTGAATGAATGACAGAAAATCAATACAACACTTAAAATGGAAGGTCCTGTGACAATCAACAGACAAAAATGAATATCTCCTGATGAATGTGAAACAAGAAGGAAAATAAACCATCCAAAACCATGCCATCAAAGGGAAAAATTGACGGGCCCCATCCCCGCCCATCAAAGTGATGGACATCCATTGTGATTTCCATCTCCACTTCACCAACACAGGAAATGAGTGAGGATTTTTCACCAACCTTGAACCGAATAAGGTGACGAATTTCTGCTTCCTGATGTGCTCTTCAGAGTCCAAGCATTCAGTAAGCGTTGCCACTTGTTTTTCACTGTTAAACAATCTTCACATGCACAGCAAACAAAACTGCAAATTTATTCTTGAGCTTCTTCATAATCATTCATATTCAGATTGGTGAAGCTCATTCGGAAAATAATTGATATCTCAGATTGTGGTGGATGATTTCAAATTCAGAAAATTTCAAGACACTTGTGAAAACAATGATCGTAAAGAACACGTAAATGTTGAGGTTATCACAATAATCATGCCGCATTGTTTGTTTGTTTGTTTTTTTTCAAATAAATGTTTTCAAATAATAACCCCAACAAATTTTGAAAAATCATATTGGATAAACACATTTTCATCATTTCAAAAACATACAGATCCAGAAGGGCCAATCAATGATTGAAGACCCTTGCAGGAAAGAACGGGGTGGGGAAGAGAAGGAGGGCCGAAGATGATGGTGTGGAGGAACAAACACTGGGCGCACAACACAAATGATACAAACCAGATACTGGTGATGAAGGCCCGCAGATGCAGGCGACGAGAGCTGGCAGATGCACGCGAAGAAGGCCCGCAGACGCAGGTGACGACGGACCCCAGATGCAGGCGACGAAGGCCCGGAGATGCAGGCGACAAAGGCCCGCAGATGCAGACGACGAGGGCCGGCAGATGCTGGCGACAAAGGCCCACAGATGCAGGCGACGAAGGCTCGCAGATGCAGGCGACGAAGGCCCGCAGATGCAGGCGACGAAGGCCCGCAGATGCAGGCGACGAAGGCCCGCAGATGCAGGCGACGAGAGGCCCGCAGATGCAGGTGATGAGAGACCCGCAGATGCAGGTGATGAGAGGCCTTGAGATGTAGCTGACGACACGCCCGCAGATGCAGGCGATGAAGGCCCGCGGATGCAGGCGACGAAGGCCCGCAGCTTCAGGTGACGAGAGGCCTGCAGATTCAGCCGATGAGGACACACAAATGCGGGCGATGACAGACTGTAGTGCAGTTAAAGAGGGGCCTGCACGTGAAGGTAATGAGGAGAAATGTGCGTACGCAGATGCAGGCGAAGAGAGGCCCGCAGATGCTGCTGAGGAGAGGCCCGCAGATGCAGGTGACGAGAGCCCCGCAGATGCAGCCGACGACACGCCCGCAGATGCAGGCGATGAGAGGCTAACAGATGGAGGCGATGAAAGGCAGCAGATGCAGGCGACGAGGACATGCAGATGCGGGCGATGACAGACTGTAGTGCAGTTAAAGAAGGGCCTGCACGTGAAGGTAACGAGGAGAAATGTGGGCCTGCAGATGCAGGCAACGAGAGGCCCGCAGTTTCAGGCAACTGGAGGCCCACAGATGCAGGCGATGACATACTGCACATGCAGTTGAAGAAGGGTCTACACGTGAAGGTAACGATGAGAAATGTGGGCCCGCACATGCAGGCGACGAGAGGCCCGTAGTAGTATTATGTTTGTAACATAATATATTTACAGTGCACAAGTTGTTTGTGACAGTACACAAGCATTATGTTATTAAATCGAAACTATCTTCAAAAAACGGAATAGTGATTCATGATTGAAAATGTCACGTGGCATTGATTCGACACTAAAACATTATCGGAAGTAGCCAGCCATTCATTAATGCCTGGTCACAAATAATTCCTCTCACTGGAAGGCACAGCGGAACAGCCAACGTCTTCACTCCTGATGAATTCGGTCTGGGTTTGAAGGGCACGGGTACTTCTGACCACGCCCCATCAAGGCGGAAAGTGACGTGGGTACCGTCAGTTGATACGAACGTCGTGTCTGAGGAGAGATTCGATGTTTGGCGATTTGCGAAATCTCGACTGGTGATTGCAAAACTTTGTGATCCATGAGGGTGGATGTGGAGAGTGCACGGGAGGCGAGGCCACAGCGAAACTCCCAGGACCCTGGGGAAACAATTCCCATGGCTGGGCGAATATGCACCCATTGCAGGATGTGGTGCTCACGTGCCCCGTTCACAGGGCGATGCTCTCCGAATGGCCAATTCTTTCCCGTGAGTTTTTCCATCGTGGCTGAGCATGAAGTTTTTGGGTGTTTGTGTTTCCCATTGGAAGTTGGGGTGAGGATGATGACCAAGGCTGCTGGTTGTGGAAAGGGAAACAGGAATAATTCTCATGGTGTTGGGTCATGGCAATGGGGAGTCACACCCCTTTGTTGGTGATCCTGCGTGTATCTACCCACATCCAGAGAGTTCCGTCAGGATCATTCGACTTCTTTAAACCTGTGCGATGGGAGTGAGGATTGAGCAGAGGCTGTCTCACCGATCGATTTCACCCGCGGTTGCACCCTCAAGGCAGCATGCGTTTTCGCTCTGCCTTCTCACCGATGGTGAGCAGGGTTCCAAGGTCATTCCTTGGGCCCGGGCTGGCTGACTCCCAGGCCTCTTGCGGGAGTCGAGGTGCGTCCCGGCAATCATGAATGCACGGTCCTGGTTCAGCTGAAATGGGACCGAGTCGGACGGTGGCACTGGGTCCACAGAAGGCAAACAGTTGCCAAGGTGAGCACCAGGAAGCCAGGTCCACAACATATAGTCAGGCTCTCTTTCAGCCAGATGGTGGCGTCAGGTAATTGCAAATGAGTGACAGAGGGAAAGGGAGACAAAGAACATCTGGCCCACAAGTATTCTCCCAGACATTGGGACAATGAGCAGAGAGGGTGCCAAGAAACTGAGCGGGGCAATGGTGGGACGCACTGCAGAATCGACCGGGTGTCCAGGAATACCCTGAAATTCATTGAAACCCAAAGGAAAATTATAGTATAACCGCAAATATTATCAAATAATAACTCCAACAAACTTTTCCTCAAACATCTTTGATAAACACATTTCTTTCATTTCAAAAACATAAAGAACTAGAAAGAGCAATCAATGAGTGAAGACCCTCACCAGGATTTCTTCATGTGGTTATCTGGTCCACAACTTATCAAAGTACTCACATTCCAATTGATCTGTGCTTTCGATGGACAGAAAAACAAACAGATAAACAAACAGACAAATGACCGAAAATGTAACACCCACTCCTCTGGAGAGGGAAATCATAAAAATGTAAAATAAGTATCAACATAAACACTTCTCTTTTGACTCTTATTTGTTGCATATCTTGGAAATATCATAAAGCAATGTGAAACCAACATTTCAAAAATATCATGTGACTTGAACCGACATAAATACTGGAATATTTCCCATGTGAGTTGCAAGACGCAGCTTCTCATAAAATGTCGTTGTGAATGAATGACAGAAAAACAGCACAACACATAAAATGGAACTTCCTGTGACAATCAACAGACAAAAATTAATATCTCCTGATGAATGTAAAACATGATAAATAAAAACAAGATAAACCATCCAACACCATGCCATCAAAGGGAAAAATTGACGAGCCCCATCCCCGCCTGTCAAAGTGATGGACATCCATTGTGATTTCCATCTCCACTCCAAAAACACAGGAAATGAGTGAGGATTTTTTCACCAACCTTGAACCTAATAAGGTGAAGAATTTCTGCTTCCTGATGTGCTCTTCAGAGTCCAAGCATTCAGTTAGCGTTGCCACTTGTTTTTCACTGTTAAACAATCTTCACATGCACAGCAAACAAAACTGCAAATTTATTCTTGAGTTTCTTCATACTCATTCATCTTCAGATTAGTGAAGCTCATTCAGAAAATAATTGACATCTCAGATTGTGGTGGATATTTTCAAATTCAAAATATATCAAGACATTTGTTAAAATAATGATCGTGAAAAACACGTAAATGTTGAGGTTGTTGCAATAACAATGCCACATTGTTTGTAACAGTACCCAAGTGTGATGTTTTTCGTCGAAACTATATTCCAAAAACAGAACATTGAGTTATGACTGAAAATGTCACGTGGCATTGATTCAACACCAAAACAGCATCAAAGAATCAACTTCAATCGATTCCCACAATAAACCCAACATAATTTTTATCAAGCATCACGGTTAAACACATATCCCATCTCAGTTCAAAAACAAATACAATCACCAAAAGACGAAATATTAAATAAGCATGTCCATGTTAAATTAAAATGACAAATCTATTTTGATAAAGAAAAAATATTATTGTCCAAAATTAAAGAGGATTGAGGAGAAATTGAAAATGGTTATTGCATTGATTGACACCCAAAGCAACATGACAGTGGAACCTGAAATGTTTTCAAATAATAACCCCAACAAATTTTGAAAAATCATATTGGATAAATACATTTTCATCATTTCAAAAACATACAGATCCAGAAGGGCCAATCAATGATTGAAGACCCTTGCAGGAAAGAACGGGGTGGGGAAGAGGAGGAGGGCCGAAGATGATTGTGTGGAGGAACAAACACTGGGTGCACAACACAAATGATACAAACCAGATACCAGTGATGAAGGCCCGCAGATGCAGGTGACGAGAGCTCGCAGATGCACGCGAAGAAGGCCCGCAGACGCAGGTGATGATGGACCCCAGATGCAGGCGACAAAGGCCCGGAGATGCAGGCGACAAAGGCCCGCAGATGCAGGCGACGAAGGCCCGCAGATGCAGGCGATGAAGGCCCGCAAATGCAGGTGACGAAGGCCCGCAGATGCAGACGACGAAGGCCCGCAGATGCAGGCGATGAAGGCCCGCAGATGCAGACGACGAAGGCCCGCAGATGCAGGCGACAAAGGCCCACAGATACAGACGACGAAGGCCCGCAGATGCAGGCGATGAAGGCCCGCAGATGCAGGCGACGAAGGCCCGCAGATGCAGGCGATGAAGGCCCGCAGATGCAGGCGATGAAGGCCCGCAAATGCAGGCGACGAAGGCCTGCAGATGCAGGCGATGAAGGCCCGCAGATGCAGGCGACGAAGGCCCGCAGATGCAGACGACGAAGGCCCGCAGATGCAGGCGATGAAGGCCCGCAGATGCAGGCGACGAAGGCCTGCAGATGCAGGCGACGAAGGCCCGCAGATGCAGGCGATGAAGGCCCGCAAATGCAGGCGACGAAGGCCTGCAGATGCAGGCGACGAAGGCCCGCAGATGCAGGCGATGAAGGCCCGCAGATGCAGGCGACGAAGGCCCGCAGATGCAGGCGATGAAGACCCGCAGATGCAGGCGATGAAGGCCCGCAGATGCAAGCGACGAAGGCCCGCAGATGCAGGCGATGAAGGCCCGCAGAAGCAGGCGACGAAAGCCCGCAGATGCAGGCGACGAAGGCCCGCAGATGCAGGCGATGAAGGCCCGCAGATGCAGGCGATGAAGGCCCGCAGATGCAGGCGATGAAGGCCCGCAGATGCAGGCGACGAAGGCCCGCAGATGCAGGCGATGAAGGCCCGCAAATGCAGGCGACGAAGGCCTGCAGATGCAGGCGATGAAGGCCCGCAGATGCAGGCGACGAAGGCCCGCAGATGCAGGCGATGAAGGCCCGCAAATGCAGGCGACGAAGGCCTGCAGATGCAGGCGATGAAGGCCCGCAGATGCAGGTGACGAAGGCCCGCAGCTTCAGATGACAAGAGGCCTGCAGATTCAGGCAATGAGTACACGCAAATGCGGGCGATGACAGACTAGAGTGCAGTTAAAGAGGGGCCTGCACGTGAAGGTAACGAGGAGAAATGTGGGCCCGCATATGCAGGCGACGAGAGGCCCGCAGATGCAGGTGAAGAGAGGCCCGCAGATGCAGGTGACGAGAGGCCCGCAGATGCAGGTGATGAGAGGCCAACAGATGGAGGCGACGAGGACATGCAGATGCGGGCGATGACGGACTGTAGTGCAGTTAAAGAGGGGCCTGCACGTGAAGGTAACGAGGAGAAATGTGGGCCTGCAGATGCAGGCAACGAGAGGCCCGCAGTTTCAGGCAATTGGAGGCCCACAGATGCAGGCGATGACATACTGCACGTGCAGTTGAAGAAGGGCCTACACGTGAAGGTAACGACGAGAAATGTGGGCCCGCAGATGCAGGCGACGAGAAGCCCGTAGTAGTATTATGTTTGTAACAATATATTTACAGGGCACAAGTCGTTTGTGACAGCACACAAGCATTATGTTATTAAATCGAAACTATCTTCAAAAAACAGAATAGTGATTCATGATTGAAAATGTCATGTGGCATTGATTCGACACCAAAAAAGCATCGGAAGAAGCCAGTCATTAATGCCAGGTCACAAATGGTTCCTCCCACTGAAAGGCACAGCGGAACTGCCAACGTCTTGACTCCTGATTAATTCGGTCTGGGTTTGAAGGGCAGGGGTACTTCTGACCATGCCCCAACAAGGCGGAAAGCGACGTGGGTCCCGTCAGTTGATACGAACGTCGTATCCGAGTAGAGATTCGATGTTTGGGCGATTTGCGAAATCTCGACTGGTGAATGCAAAACTTTGTGATCCATGAGGGTGGGTGTGGAGTGTGCATGGGAGGAGAGGCCACGGCAAAACTCGCAGGACCCTCGGGAAACAATTCCCTTGGCTGGGCGAATACGCACCCATTGTAGGATGTGGAACTCGCGTGCCCCGTTCACAGGGCAATGCTCTCCAAATTGCCAATTCTTTCCCATGAGTTTTCCCATCGTGGCTGAGCATGATGTTTTTGGGTGTTTGGGTTTCCCATTGGAAGTTGGGTTGAGGACGTTGACCAAGGCTGGTAGTTGTGCAAAGGGAATAGGGAATAATTCTCATGATGTTGGATCATGGCAATGGGGTGTCACTTCCCTTTGTTGGTGATCCTGCGTGTGACTACCCACATCCACAGAGTTCCCTCGGAATCATTCTACTTCTTTCAACCTGTGTGATGGGCATCAAGATTGAGCAGAGGCAGTCTTACTCATCGATTTTACCCATGGTTGCACCCTCAAGGGTAGTGTGCATTCTCGATCTGCTGACCCACCGATGGTGAGCAGGTTTCCAAGGTCATTCCTTGGGCTCGGGATGGCTGACTCCCTGGCCTCTTGAGGGAGTCGAGCTTCGTCCCGGCAATCATGACCGCACGGTCCTGATTCAGGTGAAATGAGACTGAGTCGGACGGTGGCACTGGATCCACAGAAGGCAAACAGTTCCCAAGGTGAGCACCAGGAAGACAGGTCCACAACATACAGAGAGTCAGGCTCGCGGCAGCCAGATGGTGGCGTCTTGTAATTGCAAATTAGTGACAGAGGGAAAGGGAGACAAAGAACATACGGCCCATCAGGATTCTCCCGACCGGGTGTCCACGAATGCCCTCAAATGAATTAACACCCAAAGGAAAATTATCGTATAACTGCAAATATTTTCAAATAAAAACTAGAACAAACTTTTGCTCCAACATCTTAGATAAACACATTTCTTTCATTTCAAAAACATAAAGAACTAGAAAGAGCAATCAATGAGTGAAGACCCTCACCAGGACTCCTTTATGTGGTTTTCTGGTCCACAAGTTATCAAAGTACTCACATTCCAATTGATCTCTGCTTTCGATGGACAGAAAACTGATCAAGGCCACTTCTCCCTTCGAGAGACTAAACATTGACTTCAAAGGGCCCCTGCCATCCGGGAGCCTGTGGTGAATGGAAGGTCGTGACGTGTGACCACGTGATGCCCGGCTCGAGCACAGAAGAGATAAAGCTGAGGTTCGGCTCGGCCGAGGGGTTTTGTCCCTGGGGCATTGCCGTTGTATGTCGCCGGCTCACTTGGTGCTCATTGAATGGTGAGAACACTGATTGATATATAATACTGATTTATTTTGCGGTGATTAGTTGCGCGTGTGTACCTTACTGCTTGTACTCCATACTGCGTTTGTATTTCCTGGTGTGCCCGTAGAAGCGGCTTCAATCAAATGGAATAAAGCCTAAACTCTGAAGGTTCTTCTCTTGTCTTCATTTCAATTTATTCCATTTGGTTCTCTCGGCTCTCTCAACCAACGATGGACAAGATCTACAAACCAGAGAGGTTCGACGCAGACCCAAACGCGACTGACGCAGAAATGAAATGGTCGCATTGGTTCTGTTCCTTCTCACACTATCTGACCATCATCGAAGAGGGAGCTGACAAATTTGCCGCTCTCGTGAATCATGTCTCGCCCAGCGTGTACAGGCTCTTCTCGGAGTGCGACACTTACGAAGCAGCGATCGACGTGCTGCAGGCGCTCTACGTGAAGCGCAAGAACGAGGTATACATACGACATCTTCTCAACACACGCAGGCAAGCTGCCGGGGAGACAATCGATCAGTTCCTGCAAGCTCTGAATCAGCTGGGAAAAGACTGCAGCTTCCGGGCCGTAAGCGCCGAGGAACACCGAAAGGAAGCGACACGGGAGGCATTCATCCAAGGACTCAGATCAGCCCACATACGGCAACGCTTACTAGAGAAAGCGCAACCCACTCTTGACAAGGTAGTCGATCAGGCTCGAGCGATGGATACGGCACAGCAGCAATCTGAGTCATTTGGGACACCGATGCTGCTAATGAACGCTGCTACGATGGGAACTCCAGGAACCCCACTGGCACAGACACAGCCAGACATAGGGGATGGAGAAACACCCGAGGAGCCGGATACACAGGCCACGTCAAACTCCTCAGCTGCTACTCCGGTTGGTAAATGCTTCTTTTGTGGGTACAAAAGGCACCCCCGTCAAAAATTCCCCGCCAGAGATGCCACATGCATGAATTGCGACAAGAAAGGGCATTATGCCGGGGTATGTAAATCTACTCTAAGGAGAAATAAACCCACTTCTGCGGCTCTCTACTCGCAAAATAAATTAACTGCAGCCTCCCCGGGGAATCTATCCAAGGCTATCATCAACGTACGAATTAACGGGCATATGGCTGAGGCACGGGTTGATACCCGTAGCTCTGAAAGTTTCGTCAACAGCTCGCTAGTGAAGGGCAGGAAATGGAGAATCCACCCGACAGACAATACGGTATGCATGGCCGCCACCTCACTACAGTCCCGCGTACGAGGGTACTGCAAAGTCGAATTGGACGTAAAAGGGTACACGCATCGGGATGTAAGGGTACTGGTGCTTCGTGATTTGGGCGCAGACGTAATTCTGGGTCATAATGTCCTCAAGCAGCACACGAGCGTCGAAATACCCTTTGGAGGAAGCAAACCTCGTCTAATTTTAAATGCTTTGACCACCGCCGAGGTAACGTCCCCCCAGCTGTTCGCTAACTTGTCGCCGGTCTGCAAACCGATAGCGATCAAATCGCGGCGATATACCACTGCTGACATGAATTTCATCACTTCAGAAACCAAGCGATTACTGGAAGAAGGAATTATAGAACCGAGCGATTCGCCATGGCACGCACAGGTGTTAGTAACCAGCAGTCAGAACCATAAGAAACGAATGGTTGTCGATTATTCCCAAACGGTCAATCGCTTTACCCAACTCGATGCCTACCCCATGCCGTGCATAGACGAGATGGTCGAACGCGTGGCCAATTATAAGGTATTCAGTACCATCGACTTGCGAAGCGCCTATCACCAAATTCCCATCCGAGAGGAAGACAAACCTTACACCGCATTCCAGGCAGGTAGACGCCTCTACCAATTCAGGAGGATTCCATTCGGTGTCACGAATGGAGTAGCTTGCTTCCAACGGGTTATGGACGACATCATCTCAGATGAAAACCTCAAAGACACTTTTGTTTACGTGGACAATGTCACAGTGTGCGGTAGGGATCAGGGGGAACATGATATGAATCTGGACAGATTCTTGAGCATTGCTAGAAAATATAATCTGACTCTCAACTACGAGAAATGCGTATTCTCGGCAAGGTCAATTGACCTTCTCGGCTACACGATAGCCGACGGCACAATTAAGCCTGATCCTGAACGATTGCGCCCACTTCGTGAGCTACCCCCACCTCAGGACCTGCAGACAATGCGCCGGGTGATCGGCATGTTTGCTTACTATGCGAGATGGATTTCGCAATACTCCGAGAAAATACATCCCCTAGTGCATTGCAAAAACATTCCACCAGATGCCGCTGTTGTGACAGCTTTCCACAACCTCAAAGACGATATCAGTAATTCCGTGGTTTTATCGATCGATAGCTCGGTGCCCTTTGTGGTGGAGACCGATGCTTCAGATCACACGATAGCTGCTACGCTTAATCAGTCTGGGAGACCCGTCGCGTTCTTCTCGAGAACTCTCTCTGGAAGCGAGCAGAGACACTCAGCGATAGAGAAGGAAGCGTACGCCATCGTCGAAGCGCTGCGTAAATGGAGACATTATTTACTGGGAAACCACTTCACGCTCGTTACGGACCAATGATCCGTGGCATTCATGTTTGATGGGAAAAATAATGGGAAAATTAAGAATGAAAAAATTATGAGATGGCGGATAGACCTAGCCTGCTACAGTTACGACATTGTTTACCGGCCCGGGAGGGAAAACCCTGCTGCAGACACCTTCTCGCGGGTCTACTGCTCGGCCGCTATCGGTCGGGCTTTGCAAGACCTCCATGTGTCTCTGTGCCACCCCGGGGTAACCAGGATGGCACATTTCGTACGCAGACAGAACCTGCCCTATTCTGTTGAAGATATTAAACAAATGAATGCTTCATGCCCTGTTTGTGCTGAACTAAAACCCAGATTCTATGGTTCGGCTTCTGGCAGACTGATCAAGGCCACTTCTCCCTTCGAGAGACTAAACATTGACTTCAAAGGGCCCCTGCCGACCGAGACAGACAACAGATACATATTCACTGTTGTTGATGAGTATTCAAGGTTCCCTTTCGCGTTTCCGTGCTCGGATATGACCTCGGGCACTGTCGTGAAATGTCTGTCTGACCTCTTCGCTATGTTTGGGAAACCTTCGTACATACATTCAGACAGAGGGCCGTGTTTCATGTCGGCCGGGCTAAAACAGTTCCTATTAGAGCACGGCATCGCAACTAGTCGAACGACGGGTTACAACCCACAGGGTAATGGTCAGGTGGAACAGTATAACGGGGTTATTTGGAAAGCCGTAACTCTGGCGTTGAAATCAAGAGGACTGGGGCCCGAGCGGTGGGAGGTTACCCTTCTCGACGCTCTGAATTCCATACGCTCTCTGCTCTGCACGTCCACCAATGCGACTCCTCACGAACGAATGTTTACTCACCAACGACGTTATGTTGACGGCCAATCGGTGCCCGACTGGCGAACCCATCCCGGAACAGTGTTCATGAAACGCCCGGTACGACAAAGCAAGTATGAACCCATGATGGAAGAGGTCGAACTCATCGATACTAATCCAGAATACGCTCATGTCAGGCTCCCGGATGGCAGGAAGACCACTGTGTCGGTTCGTCATTTGGCTCCCTCAGGCACTCCCCCCGCCGGTACACCACCATCTGGCACAGCTCCCTCTGACATTCCCTCCCCAGGTGTTCCCCCCCCAGGGACTCCACCCGAGAAGGGTGACGGCGGAGCTACCGCGTTCCACCTGGGGGCGATCGGGGAGTCATCTCCGGCTCGAGTCGAGGCTCACCAAAAGGATCGGAAGCCTCCCTCAAGTGAAACCGCCATCTACTCCCGGAGAGGCCGGCGAATAATACCCCCTCGCCGACTCAATCTGGAAAGGGGATTATCGGCATCCTCGATGCTCATGCCCCTATATGCTCGTTACATAATATATCGATGCTCATTACCATGCTCCTACAACTCCAAATAATCCTCACTGCTTGGCATGTATGCTTCTGTAGATTAGATAGTTCGCATTGCTTGAAATGTATACTCCTGCAGCGCTGAAGTAATCCTGGTGCGTTAGCTGGGCCTCTAGTTACATTTTAAAGACGGGGAGAATGTGGTGAATGGAAGGTCGTGACGTGTGACCACGTGATGCCCGGCTCGAACACAGAAGAGATAAAGCTGAGGTTCGGCTCGGCCGCGGGGTTTTGTCCCTGGGGCATTGCCGTTGTATGTCGCCGGCTCACTTGGTGCTCATTGAATGGTGAGAACACTGATTGATATATAATACTGATTTATTTTGCGGTGATTAGTTGCGCGTGTGTACCTTACTGCTTGTACTCCATACTGCGTTTGTATTTCCTGGTGTGCCCGCAGAAGCGGCTTCAATCAAATGGAATAAAGCCGAAACTCTGAAGGTTCTTCTCTCGTCTTCATTTCAGGTAGTGTGCATTCTCGATCTGCTGACCCACCGATGGTGAGCAGGTTTCCAAGGTCATTCCTTGGGCTCGGGATGGCTGACTCCCTGGCCTCTTGAGGGAGTCGAGCTTCATCCCGGCAATCATGACCGCACGGTCCTGGTTCAGGTGAAATGAGACTGAGTCGGACGGTGGCACTGGATCCACAGAAGGCAAACAGTTGCCAAGGTGAGCACCAGGAAGACAGGTCCACAACATACAGAGTCAGGCTCGCGGCAGCCAGATGGTGGCGTCTTGTAATTGCAAATTAGTGACAGAGGGAAAGGGAGACAAAGAACATACGGCCCATCAGGACTCTCCCAGACATTGGGACACTTAGCATAAAGATTGCCAAGAAACTGAACGGGGCAATGGTGGGACGCACTGCAGAATCGACCGGGTGTCCACGAATGCCCTCAAATGAATTAACACCCAAAGGAAAATTATCGTATAACTGCAAATATTATCAAATAAAAACGAGAACAAACTTTTGCTCCAACATCTTAGATAAACACATTTCTTTCATTTCAAAAACATAAAGAACTAGAAAGAGCAATCAATGAGTGAAGACCCTCACCAGGACTCCTTTATGTGGTTTTCTGGTCCACAAGTTATCAAAGTACTCACATTCCAATTGATCTCTGCTTTCGATGGACAGAAAAACAAAGAGACAAACAAACAAACGGCCGAAAATATAATACCCACTTCTCTGGAGTGGGAAATCATAAAAATGTAAAATAAGTATCCATATAAACACTTCTCCTTTGACTCTTATTTGTCGCATATCTTGGAAATATCATAAAGCAATGGAAAGCCAACATTTCAAAAATATGATGTGACTTGCACCGACATAAATACAGCACTGGAATATTTCCCATGTGAGTTGCAAGATGCAGTTTCTCATAAAATGTCGTTGTGAATGAATGACAGAAAATCAATACAACACTTAAAATGGAACTTCCTGTGACAATCAACAGACAAAAATGAACATCTCCTGATGAATGTGAAACAAGAAGGAAAATAAAGCATCCAAAACCATGCCATCAATTGGAAAAAATTGACGGGCCCCATCCCCGCCCATCAAAGTGATGGACATCCATTGTGATTTCCATCTCCACTTCACCAACACAGGAAATGAGTGAGGATTTTTCACCAACCTTGAACCTAATAAGTTGAAGAATTTCTGCTTCCTGATGTGCTCTTCAGAGTCCAAGCATTCAGTTGGCGTTGCCACTTGTTTTTCACTGTTAAACAATCTTCACGTGCACAACAAACAAAACTGCAAATTTATTCTTGAGCTTCTTCATACTCATTCATATTCAGATTGGTGAAGCTCATTCGGAAAATAATTGATGTCTCAGATTGTGGTGGATGATTTCAAATTCAAAAAATTTCAAGACACTTGTGAAAACAATGATCGTGAAGAACACGTAGATGTTGAGGTTGTGACAATAATCATACCACATTATTTGTAACAGTACACAAGTGTAATGTTTTTCATCGAAACTATCTTCCAAAAACAGAACATTGATTCATGATTGAAAATGTCACGTGGCATTGATTAAACACCAAAACAGCATCAAAGAATCAACTTCAATCGATTCCCACAATAAACCCAACATAATTTTTATCAAGCATCATGGTTAAGCACATTTCCCATCTCAGTTCAAAAACAAATACAATCACCAAAAGACGAAATATGAAATAAGGATGTCCATGTTAAATTAAAATGCCAAATCTATTTTGATAAAGAAATAATATTATTTTCCAAAATTAAAGAGTGCAGAGGAGAAATTGAAAATGGCACATTGCATTGATTGACACCCAAAGGAACATGACAGTGGAACCTGAAATGTTTTCAAATAATAACCCCAACAAATATTGAAAAATCATATTGGATAAACACATGTTTCATCATTTCAAAAACATACAGATCCAGAAGGAGCAATCAATGATTGAAGACCCTTGAAGGAAAGAACGGGGTGGAGGTGGAGAAGTAGGGCCGAAGATGATGGTGGGGAGGAGAAGACACTGGGCACACACCACATATGATACAAACAGGATACCGGTGATGAAGGCCCGCAGATGCAGGCGACGAAGTCCCGCAAATGCAAGCGATGAAGTCCCGCAGATACCGGCGACGAAGACCCGCAGATGCAGGCGACGAGGTCCAGCAGATGTGCGTCACAAGGGCCCGCAGATGCGGGCGACGATGGCCCGCAGAAGCGGGGGACAAAGGCCCGCAGATGGAGTCGTCGAAGGCCCGCAGATACAGGCGACGAGGGCCGGCAGATGCAGGCGACGAAGGCCCGCAGATGGATGCGATGAAGGCCCACAGATGTAGGCGAAGAAGGCCTGCAGATGCAGGCGAGGAAGGCCCGCAGATGCGGGTGACGAGGGCTCGCAGATGCAGGCGACGAAGGCTCGCAGTAGTATTATGTTTGTAACATAATATCGTGACGTCCACGGGACTTGAACAGTCCCGCCAATGTAGAATGAGCCGGAACGATGGAGGCGGTTTATTTTTTATAAAGCCCAAAGATGGCGGTTTTAATCGCTCGACCGCAAACGGGACGAGGAAGGTGGCACGAGTCACTTTTCACTGAGTTAATTATGTTTATTTCTCTAACCAGAAATAATAAGACTCGGCAAGAGGAGGGATCCGGGGCGATTCGACGGGATGGTGGTGTGGGTTCGGGCGTGGGGAAAACACAAACAATTCCAATGGATAGACAAATCTCAAACCCTCAAAGGCGCCAGGTACACACACACACACACACACACACACACACACACACACACACACACACACACACACACACACACACACACACACACACACACACACACACACACACACACACAAAAGTAGCTGGTCCTGGTGGTCAGGCTGGCCCGTGGTGTAGACGCAACAGTCCCTGGATTGGCGTCGGACGAGCTGGCGTTGCGTTCGTCTGGTGCAGGAGACACTGTGGTGCTGTCGACCTCCTGGTGTCGGCCCAAGTCCGCTCACAGCCGCCAGGGAGCCAGTTGTGGCGCCAAGTTGCGATCAGGAGAGGGAGGAAGGTCCGCCCGCCGTTCGACCCCGTACTCTGAGCCAGCAGAACCCCAGAGCCAACCGAGGTGAGGCACGAGGCACAGCAAGGCCACGAGACATGATCAATCCAGGAACGAACCAGCGCAACAATCGGGTACGCTCCGAGCACAACAGCCTCCACCAAAAACAAGGTTTTTCTTTATCGATCTTCTTCTTTCTCCCCTTTTCCCCGAACAGAACCTTTTTATCCTCGAGTCCTCGTCACTTCCAATCGAGCCGTTTTATTGGACCTCCGCCGTCGCCTTCCGCCAATCGTGATCACGGGGAGGAGCCATCCGCAGCACTGTCCTGTGATGTCACGGCAAGCCTCCAGGGAATACTAACAGGGGTTTACGCAGACACACTTACCCTAACCCGTCTCCCTATCTAATTACGTGACAATTATCATTTCCCCCTTAAAGAAATGGACATTTACTAGACAACTTATCACCACTGAATTGCTACTTATTACATCGAGATCCTGGTACACTCGAACAGCATGGCAAAACTAATTAAACATCCTAATTACCCTTTGAATGCATACCCCCCCTCAGACGTAACACTGCCCCCTCCTCTGGAACCGCAGCTCCTGCAAGGTATATCACAGGCGCTACCGTACCAGCCTTAACATTTACTGACTCACACCTATTTAACCGAACGAAATAAAGTAGGAGGGGCAATGGGCAGCGAGCCGCAGCGAACTTACCTAGCCGCAGCTAACTTAACGCAGCTATCCTGCTCAATGTACTACCCCCTTATGGCCTTATCCTCACCTAAACAATCATTCATTTTTTTATTTTTTTTATTTTATCACATGAGAGCACTGAGCGAAGTTGCACTCCATCCTCTGGATCATCGCTCTTGCACAACACTCTTCCAGTGATCTGGGGAGGGGAAACAAAAGGTTCCACAAAAACACAACACTTATACTTTACATTCCTACTCTAAGCCTTAACGACACTATTCACGGAATATTTACACTTGACCGCGTCCCCAAGTGGATGCTGATAGACCCAGCGTTACCTGGGGAGCCAATTTTCAAATTTGCTTGACCCCAAAATTATGCAGACATCATGCTCTTGCTGCACATGTCAAGTTGTGCGGGATCGAGTGGGACTCACACATCTTCACAACACTCACACCATGGTCATCATCACATTTCTAGGTTATGGTCCCCATTTTAATGATCCAGGCTGAATCCCGTCATGGCCGTGGGGTGGGTTACCACAAGATGATGGGGGCATCTCAGGTGCAACCATGCCCACAGGAAAGCTTTAGTCCAACCCGGACGTTTCTCCGCCCCGCTCCCTTTGATTCCCACCCCCCTGGTAGCCATCAGCTCTCATCCCCTACAACACACTGGAAGGGGTCTCACTGGCTCCTCTGGCCTTCCTGGGTCGCCAAGGTCTTACCCGCCTTGGCCGCCCAACCAGACCCTCTCCCAGTTGCCTCCAGACACTGTCACCGTAAGCCACCAGGGGTGAATCTCCTTGAAGGGGGGTCGCAATTCCCGCTCACCGTGAGCCTCAGCAATCCCTGCGGACAAGCACATCATCCCCACCCACAAAACCCACATGACTCCCCCCACCCCATCGGCCTTACATGTGACACCTGGATTTCTAACACTTCACCGACCATGACCTTCCCTGTTACCACACCATGTCCAAGAAAAAAATCAATGTGTGCACCATACATTTCACTTCTTAACTTGAAACAACTCACACAGCACTTCTCCTCACCCGATCCACGCACCAGCCATTGGACAGCCACTCGTGCCCGCTTTGTTACCAATTACCCTTCTCTTCGAAATGTCTCTTCGAAAGGACCGTTTACAAAACCCCCCCATCCACTTTCTCAACAATCCTCTGGAAGAAGTCTTTTCTTTCAAGCTTCTGGGTCTCACTATCTGCCATGACCTTTCCTGGGAAAGTCACATTTCCAACCTCGCCTCAAAAGCCAGTCGCCGACTGGGAATCCTACGTCGTGCAAAGTCCTTCCTCGGCCCTCTTGAGCTCCTGACCACTTACAAAGCTTTTGTCCGTAGCCTGATGGAGTACTGCTCTCCCCTCTGGGCTGGTGCTCCTGCCTCCCACCTTTCTCGACTTCACGCTGTCGAAACCAGGGCTTTTAAGATCATTGGCATCTCCCGCAATGAAGCTGAGTCTTTGGGCCTCTCACTCAATCACCGCAGGTTGGTCGGTGGTCTTTCTGTCTTCTACCGACTCCTCTCCAGCCTTGCCCCCCCTGCTCTCTCTGCGATTTGTCCCCACCACATTTCCACAGGGCGCTCAAGGTCCGCCAACAACCCCCTTCTGGTAAAACTACCAAAATCACGAATCACTGCTCATCTTCACTCTTTCATTCCTCTTTTTTTCCCGCCTTTGGAATAAACTTCCTCACTCTATTCTTTCCCATTCTTCCCTCCAGGCTTTCAAAACAGCTGTTCACCACCACCTCTTATCTTCCCCCATCCAAATCCTCGATCTTTTCTACCCCCGATAATCCACCCAAGCCCACTTCCCTAAATTCTCCTGCTTTCCTTCCTGAAAGTCCCTGTAATGTCCATCTTCTCCTCGCCATGTTCCCCGTCCCATCCCCATCCCTCTCCCTTCCACAGTTTACCTGTGTCTGTTCCCCAATGTTTTGTCCCTTCCACTCCCGCCCCTCTTGTCTCATGCCTCCTTGCTGTGAGTTGTGTGTTCGCTCTCATACGAGCCTCGACCAAGATATACAAAAAAAAAAAAAAAAAAAAAAAAAAAATTACCCACTGTCCCTATTGTCACTCTAAAACCCAGCAGAACTTACAAACCCATGCCAATTTTCCCACAATTCATTTTTTTTTCACCAAAGGAGGCACTTTGCCATAATCTCACCAGTCGAGCATGGCCCGAAATGCTCAGCCCAATCTCGTCTCCCCGACCCCCGACAGTGATTTCCGGACTCGACCTATGTAAGGGCACCTCGGATAGACCTGGCGGTTCAGCAGGAGGATTCATCCTCTCCGGGCTTGAAAGTCTATTGGAGGGTCTATCCATCGCCGGGTACCGGCAATATCATTGCATTTGTCCTCTTCGCCCGCACCGGAAACAACTCCCCATAAAAGGCCCCCGTGGGTATCGGTGTAATGTTTCTTCCGGTTCCGGACCCCCTCGGCCATAATCGAATTGCTCTATTGGCTGGGCTGGACCCTGCCGCTTTGGCGCACCAACTGCCGAATTACCCTTTATGAAACTTGACAGTTTCTGGCAAATTTCCTGAAACATTTGGGTAATGCCAATTTCTCCCACTCCCCCTCCCTGATCCCGAATCTCCGCCTGTTGGATCGTCACCGATGGCATCTCGGGCACCCGACCCGGCCAACTCCACTAGGCCAGCCTGGCTGCGCACTCAGCCGCTCGGTGAACGGTGGGTGGATCCTGTAACTCCACTAGCGCTCGGACCTCAGGGTCAGGAAGAGCAGCTAAAAATTTCTCGAGTGCCAGTCTGTCCCACGCCTCCACGGTAAGGTCCCGATACGCGATCCTGACTGATTGGTAAATGTCCTGTGCCAGTTCCTGCACTGTCTCACCCGGCTTTAATCTGCGGTGCTGGAGCTGGGCCCGCACCAGATCACAGTTTGCTGCGAACCCAAACCGACGGCTCAACGCCTCACAAATGTGGGAGCTGGTCAACATCCCCTCTGCGATCACGTTTAACACATCTGCGGCTGGTCCCCGCAACGTTACCACCAAATTCTCTGTATGTTCCCGCTCATTTCACCGGTTTAGTCGGGAAATGCACTCAAATTGCATCAGAAAAGCTTCAACGCTCCCTGACCCGTCAAAATTTACCAGGGGGATCACTTTCCCGGTGGCCCGCTTCCCAGTTTCTCCCTTGTCCGAATCCAGCCCAGGGATCAAACACCCTTGTGGCTGTATATCCAATTTCGGAGCCCACTGTGGCCAAAGATGTTTTGTGGTGAGGGTCTCATGGGTCAATTTTGCCTCCTGTTCCAAACGTTGAATGCACCGATTCACCTCTTCCCGCAGGATCTTCTGGGCCCGCACAACCTCCTCCAAGGCTCCGTCACGAGTTTGTAGCTGCTCCTCAACCAATGCGGACACTCCACTTACAAAAGACGGCTCTACCAGGCCTTTATCCAAGACTTCATCTTGGCTCATAATTTTATCTTGTTCGTCCAAACGAGCCTCCAATCCTTTTACCTCCTCCGCCAAATTAATCCCTTGCTTCCTCAGCTTTCCCCACTCTTCTACTTGCAGCTGCATACGAGCATCCACACAGGCACGATGACGTTCCAGGCTTTCATCCACTTTATCAACCCGAATGTTCGTTGCATCAATTTTATCTACCAATTTCTTCCGTATATTTTCCCCCTCCAATGTAATTTCTTCCTTTGTTTCCTCCAATCTATCCTCGAATTTACTTTGTATTTCTCCAAATTGAACGTCCACACACTCCTGCATCTCAGTTTTCATTTTCTCCATCTTTTCCCCCAATTCATCCCTCATTAAATCAATCCGTGCACCCAACTGTTCCCCCATTACCCCCAATTGATCTGTCATGTCTGCCCTCTGTGTCACGAATTGATTTGCTATTTCTGCCCCCTGTGCCGTCATTTTTGCCATTTCTGCCCCATGTGCCGTCATTTTTGCCCCCTGTTCGTGGCGAGATTTCAGTCCTGGTATATTTTCCCGATACCAAATATAATGTAGAGGGGTTCGAACATCCAACACCCTGACACCAATGTGACGTCCACGGGCACTTGAACCGTCCCGCCAATGTAGAATGAGCCGAAACGATGGAGGTGGTTTATTTTTTTTTAAAAACCCCAAGATGGCGGTTTTAATAGCTCTTCCGCAAACGGGACGAGGAAGGTGGCACGAGTCGCTTTTCACTGAGTTAATTATGTTTATTTCTCCAACCAGAAATAATAAGACTCGGCAAGAGGAGGGATCCGGGGCGATTAGACGGGATGGTGGTGTGGGTTCGGGCGTGGTGAAAACACAAACAATTCCAATGGATATACAAATCTCAAACCCTCTAAGGCACCAGGTACACACACACACACACACACACACGCGCACGCACGCACGCACGCACGCACGCACACACACACACACACACACACACACACACACACACACACACACACACACACACACACACAACGTAGCTGGTCCTGGTGGTCAGGCTGGCCCATGATGTCGACGCAACAGTCCATGGATTGGCGTCGGACAAGCTGGCGTTGCGCTCGTCTGGTGCAGGAGACACCGTGGTGCTGTCGACCTCCTGGTGTCGGCCCAAGTCCACTCACAGCCGCCAGGGAGCCAGTTCTGGCGCCAAGTTGCAAGCAGGAGAGGGAGGCAGGTCCGCCCGCCATTCGTCCCCATACTCCGAGCCAGCAGAACCCCAGAGCCAACCGAGGTGAGGCACGAGGCACAGCAAGGCCAGGAGACACGATCAATCCAGGAACGAACCAGCGCAACAATCGAGCACGCTCCGAGCACAACAGCCTCCACCAAAAACAAGGTTTTTCTTTATCGATCTTCTTCTTCCTCCCCTTTTCCCCGAACAGAACCTTTTTATCCTCGAGTCCTCGTCACTTCCAATCGAGCCGTTTTATTGGCCCTCCGCCGTCGCCTTCCGCCAATCGTGATCACGGGGCGGAGCCATCCGCATCACTGTCCTGTGATGTCACGGCAAGCCTCCAGGGAATATGAACAGGGGTTTACGCAGACACACTTACCCTAACCCGTCTCCCTATCTAATTACGTGACAATTATCATTTCCCCCTTAAAGAAATGGACATTTACTAGACAACTTATCACCACTGAATTGCTACTTATTACATCGAGATCCTGGTACACTCGAACAGCATGGCATGCCTAATTAAACATCCCAATTACCCTTTGAATGCATACCCCCCCCCCCTCAGACGTAACAATATGTTGCAGTACACAAGTTGTTTATGACAGCAGACAAGTATTATGTTATTAAATCGAAACCATCTTCCAAAAACAGAATATCGAGTCATGATTGAAAGTGTCACGTGGCATTGATTCGACACCAAAACAGCATCGGCGGTAGCCAGTCATGAATGCCTGGTCACAAATGATTCCGCTCACTGGAAGGCACAGCGGAACTGCCAACGTCTTCATTCCTGATGAATTCGGTCTGTATTTGAAGGGCAGGGGTACTTCTGACCACGCCCCATCAAGGCGGAAAGCGACGTGGGTACCGTCAGTTGATACGAACGTCGTATCCGAGTAGAGATTCGATGTTGGGGAAATTTGCGAAATCTCAAGTGGTGATTGCAAAACCTTTTGATTCATGAGGCTGGGTGTGGAGCGTACACAGGAGGCGAGGCCACGGCGAAACTCCCAGGACCCTGGGGAAACAATTCCCTTGGCTGGGCGTATATGCACCCATTGCAGGATGTGGAGCTCATGTGCCCCGTTCACAGGGACATGCTCACCAAATGGCCAATTCTTTCCCGTGAGTTTTTCTATCGTGGCCGAGCATGAAGTTTTTGGGTGTTTGTGTTTCCCATTGGAAGTTGGGGTGAGGACGATGACCAAGGCTGGTGGTTGTGGAAAGGGAATCGGGAGTAATTCTCATGGTGTTGGATCATGGCAATGGGGCGTCACTCCCCTTTGTTGGTGATCCTGCATGTGACTACCCACATCCACAGAGTTCCCTCGGAATCATTCTACTTCTTTCAACCTGTGTGATGGGCATCAGGATTGAGCAGAGGCGGTCTCACTCATCGATTTTACCCACGGTTGCACCCTCAAGTGTAGTGTGCGTTCTCGATCTGCTGACCCACCAATGGTGAGCAGGTTTCCAAGGTCATTCCTTGGGCCCGGGATGGCTGACTCCCAGGCCTCTTGAGGGAGTCGAGGTTCGGCCCGGCAATCATGACCGCATGGTCCTGGTTCAGGTGAAATGGGACCGAGTCGGACGGTGGCACTGGGTCCACAGAAGGCAAACAGTTGCCAAGGTGAGCACCAGGAAGCCAGGTCTACAACATGTAGAGAGTCAGGCTCTCGGCACCCAGATGGTGGCGTCTTGTAATTGCAAATGAGTGACAGAGGGAAAGGGAGACAAAGAACATCCGGCCCACCAGTATTCTCCCAGACATTGGGACACTTAGCATAAAGGGTACCAAGAAACTGAGCGGGGCAATGGTGGGACGCACTGCAGAATCGACCGGGTGTCCACGAATGCCCTCAAATGAATTAACACCCAAAGGAAAATTGGAGTATAACCGCAAATATTATCAAATAATAACCCCAACAAACTTTTGCTCAAACATCTTGGATGAACACATTTCTTTCATTTCAAAAACATAAAGAACGAGCAAGAGCAATCAATGAGTGAAGACCCTCACCAGGACTTCTTTATGTGGTTTTCCGGTCCACAAGTAATCAAAGTACTCACATTCCAATTGATCTGTGCTTTCGATGGACAGAAAAACAAACAGATAAACAAACAAAGAGACAAACAAGCACACAAACGGCCAAAAATGTAACACCCACTGCTCTGGAGAGGAAAATCATAAAAATGTAAAATAAGTATCCACATAAACACTTCTCTTTTGAATCTGATTTGTTGCATATCTTGGAAATATCATAAAGCAATGTGAAGCCAACATTTCAAAAATATCATGTGACTTGCACAGACATAAATACTGGAATATTTCTCATGTGATTTGCGAGATGCAGTTTCTCATTAAATGTCGTTGTGAATGAATGACAGAAAATCAATACAACACTTAAAATGGAACTTCCTGTGACAATCAACAGACAAAAATGAATATCTCCTGATGAATGTGAAACAAGAAGGAAAATAAACAATCCAAAACCATGGCATCAATGGGAAAAAATTGACGGGCCCCATCCCCGCCCGTCAAAGTGATGGACATCCATTGTGATTTCCATCTCCACTTCACCAACACAGGAAATGAGTGAGGATTTTTCACCAACCTTGAACCTCATAAGGTGAAGAATTTCTGCTTCCTGATGTGCTCTTCAGAGTCCAAGCATTCAGTTGGCGTTGCCACTTGTTTTTCACTGTAAAACAATCTTCACGTGTACAGCAAACAAAACTGCAAATTTATTCTTGAGCTTCTTCATACTCATTCATATTCAGATTGGTGAAGCTCATTCGGAAAATAATTGAAGTCTCAGATTGTGGTGGATGATTTCAAATTCAAAAAATTTCAAGACACTTGTTAAAACAATGATCGTGAAGACCACGTAGATGTTGAGGTTGTTACAATAATCATACCACATTATTTGTAACAGTACACAAGTGTGATGTTTTTCATCGAAACTTTCTTCCAAAAACAGAACATTGATTCATGATTGAAAATGTCACGTGGCATTGATTCAACACCAAAACAGCATCAAAGAATCAACTTCAATCGATTCCCACAATAACCCCAACATACTTTTTATCAAGCATCACGGTTAAACACATTTCCCAACTCAGTTCAAAAACAAATACAATCACCAAAAGACGAAATATGAAATAAGCATGTCCATGTTAAATTAAAATGACAAATCTATTTTGATAAAGAAATAATATTATTTTCCAAAATTAAAGAGGATTGAGGAGAAATTGAAAATGGCACATGACATTGATTGACACGCAAAGGAACATTACAGTGGAACCTGAAATGTTTTGAAATAATAACCCCAACAAATTTTGAAAAATCATATTGGATAAACAAATTTTCATCATTTCAAAAACATACAGATCCAGAAAGAGCAATCAATGATTGAAGACCCTTGCAGGAAAGAAAGGGGTGGGGTGGAGAAGTAGGGCCGAAGTGATGGTGGGGAGGAGCAGACACTGAGCGCACACCGTATATGATACAAACCAGATACCGTTGACGAAGTCTCGCAGATGCAGGCGACGAGGGCCCGCAGTATTATAATGTTTGTAACATAATATGTTTGCAGTACACAAGTTGTTTGTGACACTACACAAGTATTATGTTATTAAATCGAAACTATCTTCCAAAAACAGAATATTGAGTCATGTGATTGAAAATGTCACGTGGCATTGATTCGACACCAAAACAGCATCGGAAGTTGCCAGTCATTAATGCCTGGTCACAAATGATTCCTCTCACTGTAAGGCACAGCTGAACTGCCAACGTCTTGACTCCTGATGAATTCGGTCTGTATTTGAAGGGCAGGGGTACTTCTGAACACGCGCCATCAAGGCGGAAAGCGACGTGGGTACCGTCATTTGATACGAACGTCTTATCTGAGTAGAGATTCGATGTTTGGGCGATTTGCAAAATCTCGACTGGTGATTGCAAAACTTTGTGATCCCTGAGGGTGAATGTGGAGAGTGCATGGGGGTCGAGGCCACGGCGAAACTCCCAGGACCCTGGGGAAACAATTCCCTTGGCTGGGCGAATATGCACCCATTGCAGGATGTGGAACTCGCGTGCCCCATTCACAGGGCCATGCTCTCCGAATGGCCAATTCTTTCCCATGAGTTTTTTCTATCGTGGCCGAGCATGAAGTTTTTGGGTGTTTGTGTTTCCCATTGGAAGTTGGGGTGAAGACGATGACCAAGGCTGCTGGTTGTGGAAAGGGAATTGGGAATAATTCTCATGGTGTTAGATCATGGCAATGGGGTGTCACACCCCTTTGTTGGTGATCCTGCGTGTGACTACCCAAATCCACAGAGTTCCCTCGGGATCATTCTACTTCTTTCAACCTGTGCGATGGGAGTCAGGATTGAGCAGAGGCGGTCTCACTGATCGATTTTACCCACGGTTGCACCCTCAAGTGTAGTGTGCATTCTCAATCTGCTGACCCACCGATGGTGAGCAGGTTTCCAAGGTCATTCCTTGGGCCCGGGATGGCTGACTCCCAGGCCTCTTGAGGGAGTCGAGGTGCGTCTTGGCAATCATGACCGCACGGTCCTGGTTCAGGTGAAACGGGACCGAGTCGGACGGTGGCAATGGGCCCACAGAAGGCAAACAGTTGCCAAGGTGAGCACCAGGAAGCCAGGTCCACAACATGTAGAGAGTCAGGCTCTCGGCAGCCAGATGGTGGTGTCTTGTAATTGCAAATGAATGACAGAGGAAAAGGGAGACAACGAACATACGGCCCATCAGGATTCTCCCAGACATTGGGACACTTAGCATAAAGATTGCCAAGAAAGTGAGCGGGGCAATGGTGGGACGCACTGCAGAATCGACCGGGTGTCCACGAATGCCCTCAAATTAATTAACACCCAAAGGGAAATTAGAGTATAACCGCAAGTATTATCAAATAATAACCCCAACAAACTTTTGCTGAAACATCTTGGATAAACACATTTCTTTCATTTCAAAAATATAGAGAACAAGAAAGAGCAATCAATGAGTGAAGACCCTCACCAGGACTTCTTTATGTGGTTTTCTGGTCCACAAGTTATCAAAGTACTCACATTCCAATTGATCTGTGCTTTCGATGGACAGAAAAACAAACAGATAAACAAACAGACAAACGGCCGAAAATGTAACACCCACTCCTCTGGAGAGGGAAATCATAAAAATGTAAAATAAGTATCCACATAAACACTTCTCTTTTGACTCTTATTTGTTGCATATCTTGGAAATATCATAAAGCAATGTGAAGCCAACATTTCAAAAATATCATGTGACTTACACAGACATAAATACTGGAATATTTCTCATGTGAGTTGCAAGATGCAGTTTCTCATAAAATGTCGTTGTGAATGAATGACAGAAAATCAATACAACACTTAAAATGGAACTTCCTGTGAGAATCAACAGACAAAAATGAATATCTCCTGATGAATGCGAAAAAAGAAGGAAAATAAACCATCCAAAACCATGGCATCAAAGGGAAAAATTGACGGGCCCCATCCCCGCACGTCAAAGTGATGGACATCCATTGTGATTTCCATCTCCACTTCACCAACACAGGAAATGAGTGAGGATTTTTTCACCAACCTTGAACCTAATAAGGTGAAGAATTTCTGCTTCCTGATGTGCTCTTCAGAGTCCAAGCATTCAGTTAGCGTTGCCACTTGTTTTTCACTGTTAAACAATCTTCACGTGCACAACAAACAAAACTGCAAATTTATTCTTGAGCTTCTTCATACTCATTCATATTCAGATTGGTGAAGCTCATTTCCGAGAATAATAGATGGCTTACATTGCGGTGGATGATTTCAAATTCAAAAACAAATCAAGACACTTGTTAAAACAATGATCGTGAAGAACACGTAAATGTAGAGGTTTTTTACTCTTTTCGTGCCACATTGTTTATAACCGTACACAAGTATTATGTTATTCAATCGACACTATCTTCCATAAACAGAATATTGAGTCATGATTGAAAATGTTTCGTGACATTGATTCAACACCAAAACAGCATCAAAGAATCAACTTCAATTGATTCCCACAATAACCCCAACATACTATTTATCAAGCATAATGGTTAAACACGTTCACAAACACAAGCATAATCATCCCATCGAAGTTCAAAAACAAATACAATCAGCAAAAGACAAAATATGAAATAAGGATGTCCATTTTAAATTAAAATGACAAATCTATTTTGAAAAAGAAATAACATTATTTTCCAAATTTTAAGAGGATTGAGGAGAAATTGAAAATGGCACATTGCATTGATTGACACCCAAAGGAACATGACAGTGGAACCTGAAATATTTCCAAATAATAACCCCAACAAATTTTGCAAAAGCAGGTTGGATAAACATATTTTCATGATTTAAAAAAAAATACAGAACTCAAAGGATCAGTCAATGATTGAAGATCCTTGCAGGAAAGAACAGGGTGGGGGTGGAGAAGTCGGGCCTAAGATGATGGTGGGGAGGAGATGACACAGGGCGCACACCACATATGACACAAACCAATCGTTGTGGTCAGCCCCGAGCTGTGATCCCTGAAAAACTATGGTTAATGGGGAGGTTGGTGAAAGGTAATTTGGGAGGTAGTGTGATGCTGATTCACCAGTGAGTTTGCGTCAGTGATGTCGACAGAAAGACAGAGAGTGACAGGAAGGGCCTTGCATCATCCGGTATGCAAGGTGAGTGTGATCCACCCAGCCGAAGTTTTCACCGTGTGGTTCATCTTGCAGGACGGATAGGAAGTAGCCAGTCATTAATTCCTGGTCACAAATGATTCCTCTCACTGGAAGGCACAGTGGAACTGCCAACGTCTTGACCCCGAATGAAATAGGTCTGCATTTGAAGGCCTCGGG
This sequence comes from Eptatretus burgeri, assembly GCF_056783735.1. NCBI lineage: Eukaryota > Metazoa > Chordata > Myxini > Myxiniformes > Myxinidae > Eptatretus > Eptatretus burgeri. The sequence goes on from NC_140978.1 coordinate 7,641,962, forward strand.
TACTTCTGATCAAGCCCCCTCAAGGCGGAAAGCGACTTGGGTACAGTCAGTGGATGCGGACGTCGTAGCCGAGTGGAGATGCGACGTTTGGGTGATTTGCGAAATCTCGACCTGTGATTGTAAAACTTTGGGATCCATTAGGGTGGGGGTGAAGAGTGAATGGGAGGCGAGGCCACGGTGGAACTCCCCGGACCCTGGGGAAACAATTCCCTTGGCTGGGCGAATACGCACCCGTTGCAGGCTGTGGAGCTCACGTGCTCCATACACAGGGCCATGCTCACCGAATAGCCGATTCGGTCACATGAGTTTTTTCTATCGTGGACGAGCATAAGAGGCCCGCAGATGCAGGCGACGAGAGGCCCGCACATGGAGGCGACGAGAGGTCCGCAGATGCAGGAGATGAGAGACCAGCAGATGCAGGTGACAAGAGGCCAGCAGATGCAGGCGACGAGAGACCAGCAGATGCAGGTGACGAGAGGCCCGCAGATTCAGGCGACGAGAGGCCAGCAGAGGCAGATGACGAGAGTCCCGCAGATGCAAGCGATGAGAGGCCCGCAGATGCAGGCGACGAGAGGCCCGCAGATGCAGGTGAGGAGAGGCCTGCAGATGCAGGTGAAGAGAGGCCCGCAGAGGCAGGCGACGTGAGGCCCGCAGATGCAGGCGACGTGAGGCCCGCAGATGCAGGCGACGAGAGGCCCGCAGAGGCAGGCGACGTGAGGCCCGCAGATGCAGGCGACGAGAGGCCCGCAAATGCAGGCGACGAGAGGCCAGCAGATGCAGGCGACGAGAGACCCGCAGATGCAGGCGACGAGAGACCCGCAGATGCAGGTGATGAGAGACCCGCAGATGCAGGCGATGAGAGGCCAGCAGATGCAGGCGATGAGAGGCCCGCAGATGCAGGTGACGAGAGGCCCGCAGATGCAGGCGACGAGAGGCCCGCAGATGCAGGCGACGAGGGCCCGCAGATGCAGGCGACGAGGGCCCGCAGATGTAGGCGTCGAGAAACCAGCAGAGGCAGACGACGAGAGGCCAGCAGATGCAAGCGACGAGAGACCCGCAGATGCAGGCGATGAGAGACCCGCAGATGCAGGTGATGAGAGGCCCACAGATGCAGGTGATGACAGAATGCACGTGCAGTGAAAGAAGGGCCTGCACGTGAAGGTAACGATGAGAAATGTGGGCCCGCAGATGCAGGTTTATGTTGAGAGCCACACTTTGGCTCCGAGAGTGGAGGAAGACATTTGTGGAGTTGACCTTGGATGGCGTAAACAGAGTTTGGATCGTAAGGCACGATGCCAGACTGTGTGAAAAGCACGAGATATACCCAGAGAGACTGCCCTGATCTCATGTCTGACATTAAGGGCCTCCATCCATTGTCCCGTGAGTTAAAGCAGCAGGTCCAAGGTGGAGTGACCTGGTCTGAAATCAAATTGTTGATCTGAGATGAAGTTGTTGGAGAAAAGGAAAGATTACATGTCAACTGCAATGATTGATTGACCTTGCTGATGATTGTAAGTGAGTAAGGTTTGAAGTTGAAGGGATCAGTTTTGGCACCTATTGATATAGTGCAGTAATGTTGCAGATTTCCAAGCACATAGAAGACACATTGCAAATTTTAGGGTGAAAAGGGCAGAGAGAAGATGTGCAAGAGCAGCAGAGCAGGTTTTTAAGACATGTGAGCTGACGGCGTCCAGTTCAGTGGCGGAGTCAGAGTGGGGGATTGAAAGAACCTTCTCCACCTTCTCAGGTGGAAAAAACAGCATCCATGAGCAGTTGCTTTTGATGAGGAAGGATGGGTTCCGAGAATGTGAGGTTTGGGACAAGATTTGGAAGCAAGCACAGAATTGAGGCATTCGGCCTTCTCATGAGCGGAGTCGGCTGTGGTGCCATTTGATGTCTATGTCTCGATCTGATGGATGATGTGCGAAAGCATTTGATATGCTTTCAACACTGTATTACCAATTATTAAGTCGTCGTAGCAGTTTGTTAATTATTAAGTAATCTTGGTAATGATAGTACAATTGAATATTCAATTCCATTGCAGTTTGGGTCACATGACTTGCGATTTTTTTTGCGCATTGATCAAGATAATTATGAATATGCAACATTTTTCGTTTGTCTTTTTGCATGCATTTTATTGTAGCCTCTTTCTCTTGAATAGAAATTTCTCACACAATGCACATCATCAAATATATAAAGCTTGCATTGATTATGTCTGCACGTTAGGATTCACTCGAGTAATTGCTTGCAGTGTGCTAGCATGCCCAACTGGTAAACATGTAAATACATCATGGAATTGCAATTTGTTTATTAACAGAACGTAAAGATAAGACCTGAGCTCAAAGGATGGCTTAAGGTATGCACACTTGTCTCTGGGCTGTCTTACCTGGGTTTGAATCTTAGCCGAGCAATCCAGGTGTTTAACAGGTGGGGTGATTAATCAGTTTGTGTGCCATCCCTCTGATGGACGTTAAACTGTGTGTTCGATCTATCGACATTATAGTTGGTGGATGTTAAAGATGGCCACGGTGTCCTACTCCTGGAGTGGGTCAGTTATCGGCACCACCGTGGCAAAATTACAAAGCCCAAACTACTGCTGGGAAGACAATGGCGTGCACCCAGTACAACCCTTCGTCAGGAAGCTGCTGCGGCGGCACCGACGCTCTGTACTGTGGCAGTATGAAAATTATCACAAAGATGAACAAACCAAGTCAGCATTGTTAATAACAGTATCTGCACTAGAAGTCTTTGAACAAAGGTTGCAGTATTAATTATCAATTAAGGGAAAAAAAATCCACCTTCAGCATTGCGACTTCAACATAACGTTTACTCATAAATTTCAAAGAGGTGCAAAATCGATCTATAATTCCAGCAATCTGTGTGTGTGTGTCTGTCTGTCTGTCTGTCTGTCTGTCTGTCTGTCTGCGACCGCCGTTTCTCGATGACCGCCGGTCCAATCTGATTGAAACTTGCCAGGAATATTGCTGGGATCCCGCAGATGTGCCTTTTCGACGTTTGATATCAATCGGAAAAGCGGTTCCCAAATTACGGCCATTTTACTGCTTTTTCAGTGTTGAAAAGGTGTATATATGGCAGCCGAAGGTGTCGTTCCACCCTCTCACCTTATCATGCCAATTTTTTCCCAAATTATTAATAACCGGACGATCACCGGTCCGATCGGATGGAAACTTGCCCGGAAATTGCCGGGGACCCGCTGATGTGCATTTTCAAGGTTTGATATCAATCGGACAAGTGGTTCCCAAGTTACGGCTATTTATCTGTCGACCAATGACAAGACACGGTGCGATGAGATCACGAATGACGTCACAATTAATGTTTATTTATTTATTCTTTTATTTGCACGATTGACGGTCCGATCTAATTGAAACTTGCCAGGAATATTGCTGGGGACCCGCGGATGTGCCTTTTCGAGGTTTGATATTAATCGGACGAGCAGTTCCCAAGTTACGGCCATTTGTCTGTCGACCAATATCTGCGAGAGAGGGGGACGGGAGAGGGAGAGATGAGAGTGGGGGCGAGAGAGGAGGGGGGAGAGAGGAAGCGCGAGATAAGGGGGAATAGAGGGGGCAAGAGAGGGGGGAGAGAGAGGGAGGTTAGAGAGAGAGAGGTGGCGAGAGAGAGAGGCGAGAGAGGGCGAGAGAGAGGGGGCGAGAGAGGGGCGAGAGAGGGCTGCACATACTGGCACACACCTTCGGGCCCCGCCCCTGCGGGCCCGTACTAGTAACTTGTAATTTTAACTATCGGTGACTCGATGACATAATTCATTGAGTTTAAAAGTCCACATAAAAGGATGTAGTATGGAGATAAAGAGAGGGGTGGGAGAGGGAGGAGAGGAGGGGTGGGTGAGGGGAGAGGGGAGGGAGAGAGAGGGAGTGAGGGGGTAGCAGGAAGAGAGGTTTGTGCCCAAGGTGTTGACGAATCATAATAAACGTGAATAATCGTGATGCCAAATTTTATTTCACAATCAGGATATTTTGCCCTCCATTTGGACAAATTGAACCTCCACCACCTGTTGTTGCACCACCATTTTGAGGTGGGCAGAACAAGTGCCCCAAATCTTCTGTTCGTTCACCTTTCATAAACGTTGTTGAATTAGTTAATACAATTTTACACACGAGTATTTACTGTCATTGAAATGATAAATGATGGACATTTGGAAACATTATTCACGTCAAACCGAAACAATTCTCATGAAATAACTCCAAACTGTAATAAAATAAAGGACTTGCTGTTTGCTCGACGATATTAATGTCGTTTTCCCATCTCAAAAGGGTAAAAAAAAATCCGATTTCCACAGAGCAGCATAAAACACGACACCATCGTGGAGAAACGAAACAGAAATGACGCTCTTTCCCCCCCCCCCCTCAATAAAAGAGAGCAAAGCCGTTTGTCTCCATTAGCAACAAAGCAAACAAGCATCAACAAATGATGTCACAAAGGTTCGCCAACCATCAGAGATTCGGGGAAAGGGTGGAAGGAGTCGGTTCCGCCACTTTTCAGGCCAAAAAAAAACTGAAGGAAAAGTTTGGGGGCAATAAAGAGCATAAACCGCCAATCCTACTGCAAATTGAAGCAAAGCGAACGAGTTAAAAGAATGTTTTGCTTCGAACGAAAGAATGGCATAAAACTCTCATTGACTCCCCCTCGTCTCGCGAGATTTGAACCAGAATCAGTTCACATAACAACCGTTTTTCAGGTATCGCGAGATTTGACAGACACGTTGTGACGCAACATGGGCGTTCCTGATTGGATGCTGATTTGAAAATCAGCGTCCTCAGTGATCACGTGATTGCACCAATTTTCCAAATCAATAGACAGCTTCGACCTCCGATTTAAATTATGAGATTAAATGTGATTCAGTCCAGCTCTTGCCCGAAAAAAGAACACGGACAAGAATCAAAACAAAACAAGCTCGAATGAGCTAAGATCCTCGTCCTCTTAAAGATGACTTCATAAAAACGAATATGACATCATTGTGATGTATCCGGTTTACGATAAATTATCTGTACTAATGCTCGGCTTGATTCCCGCAAACAAAATTCAAACAGCTTGCCTAGTTTCAGAGATAATGGTGTCGGTGATTTCCATTCGCGGAGATATTATAACGTCAACTTTTTTTCTTGGAAGAATTTCCAAAATTGGAGATGGTTACTGCCTGCACGTGGGCTTTCTGCATATGCATGTCAAGTTTCACGAAGATCCGATGAAACCTCTGGGTTGTGAAACAAAAAATGTCAAAAAATAGGAATGACGTCAAAAAAATTGATATGATGTCATAGTGATGTATCATATGTGCGGTAACTAATCTCTGCTAATGATCTGTTCGATTCCCACAAACAGAATTCAAAAAGCTTGCCGAGTTTCGGAGATAATATTTTCGGCGATTTCCATTAGCGGAGATATTTTGACGTCATAACTTTTTTTCTAGGAGGAATTCTCAAAATCGGAGATCGTTACTGCTTGGCAGGGTATTTTTACATATATACGACAAGTTTCAGGAAGTTTCGATGAAAACTGCAGGCTGTGAAACAAAAAAGTCCATAGGAACAACAACATGAGTAAGACTTAGAGATCCTCCACGTGGATCAAAAAAAGAGAACTGAAAGAAAACTGCTTTGGGAATGTCTAAGCTCCAATGGACTGGGCAGCCAAGTCACTGAATGGAATGCAGGGCAACATGAACAATATAAACGAGTCTGCATCGAAGGGAACTTGAAGTTACTAAAAGTTAAATAATGAATTCACGTTTGCTATTCACCTCCCAGAGCCACATTCTTCTCCCGTAACCACGTGATCTGTTTCCACCTTCCACGATTCCCGATCCAAATTTACCATTCACCTCACGATTTTTTCTGCAACCTTTCCATAACCTAATCTGATGAAAACTCTCTCAAAAAAAAATTAATAATAATCATCATCAGAATAGTAATAATAATAACAAAAAAAAAACGATCTCTGACAATGCTTCATCTTCCTCTTTCACACGTGTGGTTCTCATTATTGTGTCATAATCCACGACTCTTTTTCTATTTCAAAAGACTGCTCTCAATTCGACGTTTCCCTCATACCTTGCTGAAAAGTCCAACTGTTACAGCGTTTCTTCTCTTCATTCGCCTTTATTACATCCATCAAGAAATGTCTTTAATCGCATCTCTGACCTAAAAACTTTAATAACCCCAGTTTGCTAAAATGTTCACTTTCCATCAACCATTCTTTTTTTCCACTTCAGTGCCTACTCACTCCTCTCACAGCAACCATCACACTCTTCTCCCTCCAAGCCTCCCTCTCACCTTCATCAAAACTCTCCCCAACTCACCCTTCTCCCACCATTCACCCCACCCAAACACACCCTTCTCAAAGATGCCCCCTCCTCACATCCACAAACCTGCCTCCTTCCCCTGCCCTCTCACCTCCATCTCATCACTCCACCTCCTCAAATACTCAACTGTCTTCACCCCTCCATTGCACTCCGACTCCCCCAGCACCACAGAGACTTTTCTCATCATCCGGCCCCCTCCCCTCACTATTCTGTATTCTCTCCCACTCTTTCAACAACTCCCCTTACCTCCCCTCCCTCCTCCTCCCTCAACCCCCACTCCTCCTCCCTGAACCCAGAGCCTCCTCCCTTCCCTCTTCAATAACAGTGTGGACTTCAAATATCAGGGGCCTTCGTTCAAACCTTACAGATCTTTCCATACAGGTTGCCACTGACAAACCAGACATAATCTGCCTTACAGAAACTTCCTCCCTCAAGACGTCTCTGACTCCCAAGTATCTCTCCCTGGTTACTCCCTCCTCTGGTATGACAGACCTGAGCCTAGTCCTGGTGGAGGAGTTGCTCTCTTCCTCAAAGACTCTATTCCTCACTCTCCATGCACTGCCCACACTCCCCACACCCCCAGGAATACCTCTGGCTATGGCTTCCCCTTCACCCCCACCTCATGTTTATATGTGTGCTGTACCATCCACCAAACAGTGATGACTCCATTTACACCGCACTATCCAAAAACATGGACCAACTTCTATCCTCTCATCCGAACTCTCTCTTCCTCATATGTGGTGACTTCAAATGTCATCATGCCAGTTGGCTCGGTGTGGGTACCTCTCTCACCTGTCATGGTACTTAAGCAAAAGATTTCTGCGACTCATTGGGACTCACTCAAATCGGTCAATTTCCCCAACCCAGATCTCAACAAATGGTACTTTAGCTCTTCTGGATCTGATTTTGACAAATTTCCCTGAAAATATCGGCTCTTCTTCATCCGCTCCAAATCGGTTCTTCTGACTATGTGCTTGTCGAAGTGGCCATCTCTCTGGCTGTTATCAGAGAACCACTTCAGCGCCGTCGAGTCTGGCATTTCACTCAAGCCGACTGTCAGGGTCTTCGACAGCCATCAAACTTTGAGACTGGTTTCCCATCGCTACTTTTGTCCAACATCAACTCATCCTGGGAATTCTTTCAAAGAAACTTGCTCTCCCTCATGTACAGATTTATCCCCTCGTCTTCAGTTGGCCTACCCTTCCTCCCGCCCATGGTTCACTCAAGCTTGTGGTGAGGCAGTTGTCCTGAAACAACTTGCCTTTGCATCATGGAAACTGTCCTCGCTCAACTGTCCTGCAGTGGCGGAGTCAGAGTCAAGGGTTGAAAGAACCTTCTCCACCTTCTCAGTTGCAAAAGACAGCATCCATGAGCAGTTGGTTATGACGGGGAAGGATGGGTCCTGAGAATGTGGGGTTCCGGACAAGATTTGGAAGCAAACACAGAATTGAGGCATTCGGCCTTCTCATGAGAGGAGTTGGCTGTGGTGCCATTTGATGTCCATGTCTCGATCTGATGGATGATGTGCAAAAGCATTTGATATGCTTTCAATGCTGTATTACCAATTACGAAGTAGTTGGCACAGTTTGTTCATTATTAAGTAATCTTGGTGATGATAGCACACTTGAATATTCAATTATATTGCATTTTGGGGCACATTGCTTGCGATTTTTTTGGTCATTGATCAAAATAATTATGAATATGCACCATTTTTAGTTTGTTTTTAAGCATGCATATCATTGTTGCCTCCTTCTTTTGAATATAAATCTCTCACACAATCCACATCACAAATATATAAAGCTTGCATTGATTATGTCTGCACGTTAGGATTCACTCGAGTAATTGCTTGCAGTGTGCCAGCATGCCCAACTGGTAAACATATAAATACATCATGGAATTGCAATTTGTTTATTAACAGAGCATAAAGATAAGAGGTGAGATGAGGGGATGGCCCAAGGTATGCACACTTGCCTCTGGGCTGTCTTACCTGGGTTTGAATCTCGGCCCAGCTATAAAATGTCATCCAGGTGATTAATCAATGTGTGTGCCCATCCCTCTGATGGACGTTAAACTGTGCGTTTCATCTATCGACATTATAGTTGGTGGACGTGAACGATGCCCACGGTGTCCTTCGCCTGGAGTGGGCAAGTTATCCGCACCACCGTGGCCAAATTACAAAGCCCAAACTACTGCTGGGAAGGCAATGGCGTGCACCCAGTACAACCCTTCGTCAGGAAGCTGCTTCGGCGGCACTGACGCTCTGCACTGTGACAGTATGAACATTATCACAAAGATGAACAAACCAAGTCAGCATTGTTAATAACAGTATCTGTACCGGAAGTCTGAACAAAGGTTGCAGTGTTAATCATCAATTAAGGAAAAAAAATCCACCTCGAGCATTGCGACCTAAACATCACGTTTTATAATAAATTTCAAAGAGGTGCAAAATAACCTTAATTTTAACTATCGGTGACTCGATGATGTCATAAATTGAGTTTGAAAGTCCACACAAAATAATGTAGTATGGATATAAAGAGAGGAGGGAGGGGGAGAGGGGGGAGAGGGCAAGTGAGGGGAGGGAGAAGAGTGAGGGGGGAGAGAGAGTGAGTGAGGGGATAGAGAAGGGGTAGAGAGGGGTAGCGGGGAAGAGAGGTTGGTGCCCAAGGTGTTGATGAATCATAATAAACGTGAATAATGGTGATAGCAATTTTTATTTCACAATCAGGATATTTTGCCCTCTATTTGTACAAATTGAACCTCCACCACCTGATGTTGCACCACCATTTTGAGGTGGGCAGACCAAGTGCCCCAAATATTCTGTACGTTCCCCTTTCATCAACGTTGTTGCATTCGTAAATACAATTTTACACAAAGGATTTTCTGTCATTAAAATGATAATTGATGGACATTTGGAAACATTATTCAAGTAAAACCGAAACAATTCTCATGAAATAACTCCAAACTGTAATAAAATAAAGGACTTGCTGTTTGTTCGACGATATTAATGTCGTCTTGCCATCTCAAAAGGGTGAAAAATCCGATTCCTACAGAGCAGCAGAAAACACAACACCATCGTGGAGAAACGAAACAGAAATGACGCTCTTTTCTCCCCTCTCAATAAAAGAGAGCAAAGCCGTTTGTCTCCATTAGCAACAAAGCAAACAAGCATCAACAAATGATGTCACAAAGGTTCGCCAACCATCAGAGATTTGGGGAAAGGGTCGAAGGGGTCGGTTCCGCCCCTTTTCAGGCCTAAAAAAAAACCGAAGGAAAATTTTTGGGACAATAAAGAGCAGAAACCGCCAATCCTACTGCAAGTTGAAGCAAAGCAAATGCATTAAAACAGTGGTTCCCGACCTGTGGTACGCGAGGGCCTTCCAGGTGGTTCGCGAGCACTTTCGGGCTCAACCTTTAAAAAAAAAAAAAAAAAAATTTAAATAGTCTGACAGGCCTACCTGTCGGACATTTTTGGGGTCTTCAACCACTTAAACCTGTTGTTCCAAGGGCCCAACTGCACTGTCTCAGACTTCATCTCGAAGCTGGGAGCGTTTATCCGGAAGTTGGACCTCTGGATCAAGAACGTGGAGAGCAAACGCTACGAAATGTTCGAACTCCTGACTACCCTTGAGAGCAAGCCCCATGATGAATTTTCCCAAGAAATCGCCCGTCACCTCTCACTGCTCAAGACTGAGTTGATGCATTACTTCCCAGACATTACATGTTGTGCCTACATCACCAATCCGTTTTCCCTTGAACCAGGCAATCTGCCTGTCGGGACCAGGGAACAACAGGAGCTCATAGATATCCAGGATGACGAGACAGCAAAGACGAAGCACAAGGAATGCTCTCCTATGAACTTCTGGGTGACCATGGCCTCCTCGTACTCGACACGAGCCTGTCACGCTGATCCCCAGCTACTGATTTTCCCCTCGACGTGGGAGTGCGAGCAGGGGTTCTCAGCCATGATGACCATCAAGTCACAGAGCTGGAACCGTCTTGCTGCGCCCGGGCATGATTTCCGATGTGCTGTGAGCAAAGTTATGCCCCACATCGATCAGCTGGTGGAGAAGAAACAGATGCAGCCCTCGCATTAAATTTTGTTCTTTATTTACAGTCAGTTCATTTGTGTGTTCGACTTGTGAATAAAATGATATCTTATCGAATTGAGTTTTTCTGGAACAAGGTTGTACGCGGAGACGGTATGGGACCTCCAAATGGTACTCAATCAGAAAAAGGTTGGGAACCACTGCGTTAAAAATATGTTTTTCCTTTGTACAAAAGAATGGCATAAAAACTCTCATTGACTCCCCCTCGTCTCGTGAGATTTGAACCAGAATCGGTTCACATCACAACCGTTTTTCACGTATCGCAAGATTTGACCCGACAAGATGTGACGCAAAGTGGGCGTTCCTGATTGGACGCTGAATTCAAATCAACGTCTTCAGTGATCAAGTGATTGCACCAATTTATAAAAATCAACATATGACAGCTTCAACATGCAGATGCGGGCGATGACAGACTGTAGTGCAGTTAAAGAAGGGCCTGCACGTGAAGGTAACGAGGAGAAATGTGGGCCTGCAGATGCAGGCAACTGGAGGCCCACAGATGCAGGCGATGTTTGGCGATTTGCGAAATCTCGACTGGTGATTGCAAAACTTTGTGATCCATGAGGGTGGATGTGGAGAGTGCACGGGAGGCGAGGCCACGGCAAAACTCCCAGGACCCTGGGGAAACAATTCCCTTGGCTGAGCGAATATGCACCCATTGCAGGATGTGGTGCTCATGTGCCCTGTTCACAGGGCCATGCTCTCCGAATGGCCAATTCTTTCCCATGAGTTTTTCCATCGTGGCCGAGCATGAAGTTTTTGGGTGTTTGTGTTTCCCATTGGAAGTTGGGGTGAAGACGAAGACCAAGGCTGCTGGTTGTGGAAAGGGAATCGGGAATAATTCTCATGGTGTTGGATCATGGCAATGGGGTGTCACACCCCTTTGTTGGTGATCCTGTGTGTGTCTACCCACATCCAGAGCGTTCCCTCGGGATCATTCTACTTCTTTCAACTTGTGCGATGGGAGTGAGGATTTAGCAAAGGCTGTATCACCGATCGATTTTACCTGCGGTCGCACCCTCAAGGGCAGTATGCGTTCTCGATCTGCCCACCCACCGATAATGAGCAGGGTTCCAAGGTCATTCCTTGGGCCCGGGCTGGCTGACTCCCAGGCCTCTTGCGGGAGTCGAGGTGCGTCCCGGCAATCATGAATGCACGGTCCTGTTTCAGGTGAAATGGGACCGAGTCGGACGGTGGCACTGGGTCCAAAGAAGGTAAACAGTTGCCAAGGTGAGCACCAGGCAGCCAGGTCCACAATATACAGAGTCAGGCTCTCTTCAATCCAGATGGTGGCGTCAGGTAATTGCAAATGAGTGACAGAGGGAAAGGCAGACAAAGAACATCCGGCCCACCAGTATTCTCCCAAACATTGGGACACTTCGTAGAGAGGGTGCCAAGAAACTGAGCGGGGCAATGGTGGGACGCACTGCAGAATCGACCGGGTGTCCAGGAATGCCCTCAAATTCATTAACACCCAAAGGAAAATTAGAGTATAACCGCAAATATTATCAAATAATAACTCCAACAAACTTTTGCTCAAACATCTTAGATAAACACATTTCTTTCATTTCAAAAACATAAAGAACGAGAAAGAGCAATCAATGAGTGAAGACCCTCACCAGGATTTCTTTATGTGGTTTTCTGGTCCACAAGTTATCAAAGTACTCACATTCCAATTGATCTGTGCTTTCGATGGACAGAAAAACAAACAGACAAACGACCGAAAATGTAACACCCACTCCTCTGGAGAGGGAAATCAAAAAATATAAAATAAGTATCAACATAAACACTTCTCTTTTGAATCTTATTTGTCGCATATCTTGGAAATATCATAAAGCAATGTGAAGCCAACATTTCAAAAATATCATGTGACTTGCACCGACGTAAATACTGGAATATTTCTCATGTGATTTGCAAGATGCAGTTTCTCATAAAATGTCGTTGTGAATGAATGACAGAAAATCAATACAACACTTAAGATGGAAGTTCCTGTGACAATCAACAGACAAAAATGAATATCTCCTGATGAATGTGAAACAAGAAGGAAAATAAACCATCCAAAACCATGGCATCAATGGGAAAAATTGACGGGCCCCATCCCCGCCCGTCAAAGTGATGGACATCCATTGTGATTTCCATCTTCACTTCACGAACACAGGAAATGAGTGAGGATTTTTCACCAACCTTGAACCTAATAAGGTGAAGAATTTCTGCTTCCTGATGTGCTCTTCAGAGTCCAAGCATTCAGTTGGCGTTGCCACTTGTTTTTCACTGTAAAACAATCTTCACGTGCACAACAAACAAAACTGCAAATTTATTCTTGAGCTTCTTCATACTCATTCATATTCAGATTGGTGAAGCTCATTCGGAAAATAATTGATGTCTCAGACTGTGGTGGATGATTTCAAATTCAAAATATATCAAGACATTTGTTGAAATAATGATCGTGAAAAACACGTAAATGTTGAGGTTGTTGCAATAACAATGCCACATTGTTTGTAACAGTACCCAAGTGTGATGTTTTTCATCAAAACTATCTTCCAAAAACAGAAAATTGAGTAATGATTGAAAATGTCACGTGGCATTGATTCAACACCAAAACAGCATCAAAGAATCAACTTCAATCGATTCCCACAATAAACCCAACATACTTTTTATCAAGCATCATGGTTAAACACATTTCCCATCTCAGTTCAAAAACAAATACAATCACCAAAAGACGAAATATGAAATAAGCATGTCCATGTTAAATTAAAATGACAAATCTATTTTGATAAAGAAATAATATTATTTTCCAAAATTAAAGAGGATTGAGGAGAAATTGAAAATGGCACATTGCATTGATTGACACCCAAAGCAACATGACAGTGGAACCTGAAATGTTTTCAAATAATAACCCCAACAAATTTTGAAAAATCATATTGGATAAACACATTTTCATCATTTTATAAACATACAGATCCAGAAGGGCCAATCAATGATTGAAGACCCTTGCAGGAAAGAACGGGGTGGGGTAGAGAAGTAGGGCCGAAGATGATGGTGTGGAGGAACGAACACTGGGCGCACACCACATATGATACAAACCAGATACCGGTGATGAAGGCCCGCAGATGCAGGCGACGAGAGCTGGCAGATGCAGGCGACGAAGGCCCGGAGATGCAGGCGACAAAGGCCCGCAGATGCAGGCGACGAAGGCCCGCAGATGCAGGCGACGAAGGCCCGCAGATGCAGGCGACGAAGGCCTGCATATGAACGCGACGAGGGACCACAGATGCAGGTGACGAGGGCCGGCAGATGCAGGCGACGAAGGCCCGCAGATGCAGGCGACGAAGGCCCTCAGATGCAGGCGACGAAGGCCTGCATATGAACGCGACGAGGGACCACAGATGCAGGCGACGAGGGCCGGCAGATGCAGGCGATGAATGCCGCAGCTTCAGATGACGAGAGGCCTGCAGATTCAGGCGTTGAGGACACGCAAATGCGGGCGATGACAGACTGTAATGCAGTTAAAGAGGGGCCTGCACGTGAAGGTAATGAGGAGAAATGTGGGCCCACAGATGCAGGCGACGAGAGGCCCACAGATGCAGGTGATGAGAGGCCCGCAGATGCAGCCGACGACACGCCCGCAGATGCAGGCGACGAAAGGCCAGCAGATGCAGGAGACGACAGGCCCGCAGTTTCAGGCAACTGGAGGCCCACAGATGCAGGCGATGACAGACTGCACGTGCAGTTGAAGAAGGGCCTGCACGTGAAGGTAACGACGAGAAATGTGGGCCCGCAGATGCAGGCGACGAGAGGCCCGCAGATGCAGGCGACGAGAGGCCCGCAGATGCGGGCGATGACAGACTGTAGTGCAGTTAAAGAAGGGCCAGCACGTGAAGGTAACGAAGAGAAATGTGGGCCCGCAGATGCAGGCGACGAGAGGCCCGTAGTAGTATTATGTTTGTGACATAATATATTTACAGTGCACAAGTTGTTTGTGACAGCACACAAGCATTATGTTATTAAATCGAAACTATCTTCAAAAAACAGCATAGTGATTCATGATTGAAAATGTCACGTGGCATTGATTTGACACCAAAATAGCATCGGAAGTAGCCAGTCATTAATGCCTGGTCACAAATGATTCCTCTCACTGGAAGGCACAGCGGAACTGCCAACGTCTTGACTCCTGATGAATTCGGTCTGGGTTTGAAGGGCAGGGGTACTTCTGACCACGCCCCATCAAGGCGGAAAGCGACGTGGGTACCGTCAGTTGATACGAACGTCGTATCTGAGTAGAGATTCGATGTTTGGGCGATTTGCGAAATCTCGACTGGTGAATGCAAAACTTTGTGATCCATGAGGGTGGGTGTGGAGTGTGCATGGGAGGCGAGGCCACGGCAAAACTCGCAGGACCCTGGGGAAACAATTCCCTTGGCTGGGCGAATACGCACCCATTGTAGGATGTGGAACTCGCGTGCCCCATTCACAGGGCCATGCTCTCCAAATTGCCAATTCTTTCCCATGAGTTTTCCCCTCGTGGCCGAGCATGATGTTTTTGGGTGTTTGGGTTTCCCATGTGAAGTTGGGGTGAGGACAATGACCAAGGCTGGTGGTTGTGGAAAGGGAATAGGGAATAATTCTCATGATGTTGGATCATGGCAATGGGGCGTCATTCCCCTTTGTTGGTGATCCTGGGTCTGATAACCCACATCCACAGAGTTCCCTCGGAATCATTCTTCTTCTTTCAACCTGTGTGATGGGCGTCAGGATTGAGCAGAGGCGGTCTCACTGATCGATTTTACCCACGGTTGCACCCTCAAGGGTAGTGTGCGTTCTCGATCTGCCGACCCACCGATGGTGAGCAGGTTTCCAAGGTCATTCCTTGGGCCCGGGATGGCTAACTCCCAGGCCTCTTGAGGGAGTCGAGGTGCGTCTTGGCAATCATGACCGCACGGTCCTGGTTCAGGTGAAACGGGACCGAGTCGGACGGTGGCACTGAGTCCACAGAAGGCAAACAGTTGCCAAGGTGAGCACCATGAAGCCAGGTCCACAACATGTAGAGAGTCAGGCTCTCGGCAGCCAGATGGTGGCGTCTTGTAATTGCAAATGAGTGACAGAGGGAAAGGGAGACAAAGAACATACGGCCCATCAGGATTCTCCCAGACATTGGGACACTTAGCATCAAGGGTACCAAGAAACTGAGCGGGGCAATGGTGGGACGCACTGCAGAATCGACCGGGTGTCCACGAATGCCCTCAAATTAATTAACACCCAAAGGAAAATTAGCGTATAAAAGTATTATCAAATAATAATCCCAACAAACTTTTGCTCAAACATCTTGGATAAACACATTTCTTTCATTTCAAAAATATAGAGAACTAGAAAGAGCAATCAATATGTGAAAACCCTCACCAGGACTTCTTTATGTGGTTTTCTGGTCCACAAGTTATCAAAGTACTCACATTCCAATTGATCTGTGCTTTCGATGGACAGAAAAACAAACAGATAAACAAACAGACAAACAAACAAAGAGACAAACAAACAGACAAACGACCGAAAATGTCACACATACTCCTCTGGAGAGGGAAATCATAAAAATGTAAAATAAGTATCCACATAAACACTTCTCTTTTGACTCTTATTTGTTGCATATCTTGGAAATATCATAAAGCAATGTGAAGCCAACATTTCAAAAATATCATGTGACTTGCACAGACATCAATACTGGAATATTTCTCATGTGATTTGCAAGATGCAGTTTCTCATAAAATGTCGTTGTGAATGAATGACAGAAAATCAATACAACACTTAAAATGGAACTTCCTGTGACAATCAACAGACAAAAATGAATATCTCCTGATGAATGTGAAACAAGAAGGAAAATAAACCATCCAACACCATGCCATCAAAGGGAAAAATTGACGGGCCCCATCCCCGCCCGTCAAAGTGATGGACATCCATTGTGATTTCCATCTCCACTTCACCAACACAGGAAATGAGTGAGGATTTTTCACCAACCTTGAACCTGATAAGGTGAAGAATTTCTGCTTCCTGATGTGCTCTTCAGAGTCCAAGCAATCAGTTGGCGTTGCCACTTGTTTTTCACTGTTAAACAATCTTCACGTGCACAGCAAACAAAACTGCAAATTTATTCTTGAGCTTCTTCATAATCATTCATATTCAGATTGGTGAAGCTCATTTTCGAGAATAATAGATAGCTTACATTGCGGTGGATGATTTCAAATTCAAAAACAAATCAAGACACTTGTCAAAACAATGATCGTGAAGAACACGTAAATGTTGAGGTTTTTTTACTCTTTTCGTTCCACATTGTTTATAACCGTACACAAGTATTATGTTATAAAATCGAAACTATCTTCCATAAACAGAATATTGAGTCATAATTGAAAATGTTACGTGGCATTGATTCAACACCAAAGCAGCATCAAATAATCAACTTCAATCGACTCCCACAATAACCCCAACATACTATTTATCAAGCATAATGGTTAAACACGTTCATAAACACAAGCATAATCATCCCATCGAAGTTCAAAAACAAATACAATCAGCAAAAGACTAAATATGAAATAAGGATGTCCATTTTAAATTAAAATGACAAATCTATTTTGAAAAAGAAATAACATTATTTTCCAAATTTTAAGAGGATTGAGGAGAAATTGAAAATGGCACATTGCATTGATTGACACCCAAAGGAACATGACAGTGGAACCTGAAATATTTCCAAATAATAACCCCAACAAATTTTGCAAAAGCAGGTTGGATAAACACATTTTCATGATTTAAAAAAAAAATACAGAACTCAAAGGATCAGTCAATGATTGAAGATCCTTGCAGGAAAGAACAGGGTGGGGGTGGAGAAGTCAGGCCAAAGATGATGGTGGGGAGGAGATGACACAGGGCGCACACCACATATGACACAAACCAATCGTTGTGGTCAGCCCCGAGCTGTGATCCCTGAAAAACTATGGTTAATGGGGAGGTTGGTGAAAGGTAATTTGGGAGGTAGTGTGATGCTGATTCACCAGTGAGTTTGCGTCAGTGATGTCGACAGAAAGTCAGAGAGAGGGACAGGAAGGGCCTTGCATCATCCGGTATGCAAGGTGGGTGTGATCCACCCAGCCGAAGTTTTCACCATGTGGTTCATCTTGCAGGACGGATCGGAAGTAACCAGTCATTAATGCCTGGTCACAAATGATTCCTCTCACTGGAAGGCACAGTGGAACTGCCAATGTCTTGACCCCGAATGAAATAGCTCTGCATTTGAAGGCCTGGGGTACTTCTGATCAAGCCCCCTCAAGGCGGAAATCGACGTGGGTACCGTCAGTGAATATGGACGTCGTAGCCGAGTAGAGATGCGACGTTTGGGTGATTTGCGAAATCTCGACCTGTGATTGTAAAACTTTGGGATCCATTAGGGTGGGGGTGGAGAGTGCACAGGAGGCGAGGCCACGGCAGAACTCCCCGGACCCTTGGGAAACAATTCCCTTGGCCGGGCGAATATGCACCCGTTGCGGGCTGTGGAGCTCACGCGCTCCATACACAGGGCCATGCTCACCGAATAGCCGATTCGGTCACATGAGTTTTTCAATCGTGGACGAGCATAAGAGGCCCACAGATGCAGGCGAAGAGAGGCCCGCAGATGCAGGCGACAAGAGGCCCGCAGATGCAGGCGAAGAGAGGCCCGCAGATGCAGGCGAAGAGAGGCCCGAAGATGCAGGCGACGAGAGACCAGCAGATGCAGGTGACGAGAGGCCCGCATATTCAAGCAACGAGAGGCCCGCCGATTCAGGCGACGAGAGGCCCGCAGATGCAGGCGACGAGAGGCCCGCAGATGCAGGCGACGAGAGGCCCACAGAGTCAGGCGACGAGAGGCCCGCAGATTCAGGCGACGAGAGGCCCGCAGATTCAGGCAACGAGAGGCCCGCAGATTCAGTTGACGAGAGGCCCGCAGATTCAGGCGACGAGAGGCCCACAGATTCAGGCGACAAGAGGCCCACAGATTCAAGCGACGAGAGGCCCGCAGATTCAGGCGACGAGATGCCCGCAGATGTAGGCGACGAGAGGGCAGCAGATGCAGGCAAACGAGAGGCCAGCAGATGTAGGCGATGAGAGGCCCGCAGATGCAGGCGACGAGAGGCCAGCAGATGCAGGCGATGAGAGGCCCCCAGATGCAGGCGACGAGAGGCCAGCAGATGTTGGTGAAGAGAGGCCCGCAGATGCAGGTGACGAGACGCCCCGGGAGATGCAGGTGATGAGATGCCTGCACGTGCGGGCAAACGAGAGGCCAGCACGTGCTGGCAACAGAGGCCCAAACGTGCAGGCGACCAGAGGCCCGCACATGCAGGTGATGAGAGGCCCACAGGTGCAGGCGACGAAAGGCCTGCAGATGCAGGCGACGAGAGGCCCGCAGAGGCAGGCGACGAGAGGCCCGCAGATGCAGGCGACGAGAGGCCCGCATATGAGAGGCGACGAGAGTCCCGCACGTGATGGCGACAAGAGGCCCGCACGTGCAGGCGACGAGAGGCCCGCAGGTTTGGCGACGAGAGGCCGCAGGATCGGTCGACAAGAGGTCTGCACGTGCAGGTGACGAGAGGCCCGCAGATGCAGGCGACGAGAAGCCCGCGGATTCAGGCGAAGAGAGGCCCGCATATTCATGCGACGAGAGACCCGCAGATGCAGGCGACGAGAGGCCAGCAGATGCAGGCGATAAGAGGCCCGCAGATGCAGGCGACGAGATGCCCGCAGATGTAGGTGACGAGAGGGCAGCAGATGCAGGCAAACGAGAGGCCAGCAGATGCAGGCGACGAGAGGCCCACAGATGCAGGCGACGAGAGACCCGCAGATGCAGGCGACGAGAGGCCCGCAGATGCAGGCGATGAGAGGCCCGCAGATTCAGGCGACGAGATGCCCGCAGATGTAGGCGACGAGAGGGCAGCAGATGCAGGCAAACGAGAGGCCAGCAGATGTAGGCGACGAGAGGCCCACAGATGCAGGCGACGAGAGGCCAGCAGATGCAGGCGATGAGAGGCCCCCAGATGCAGGCGACGAGAGGCCAGCAGATGTTGGTGAAGAGAGGCCCGCAGATGCAGGTGACGAGACGCCCCGGGAGATGCAGGTGATGAGATGCCTGCACGTGCGGGCAAACGAGAGGCCAGCACGTGCTGGCAACAGAGGCCCAAACGTGCAGGCGACCAGAGGCCCGCACATGCAGGTGATGAGAGGCCCACAGGTGCAGGCGACGAAAGGCCCGCAGATGCAGGCGACGAGAGGCCCGCAGAGGTAGGTGACGAGAGGCCCGCAGATGCAGGCGACGAGAGGTCCGCAGATGAGAGGCGACGAGAGTCCCGCACGTGAGGGCGACGAGAGGCCCGCACGTGCAGGCGATGAGAGGCCCGCAGGTTTGGCGACGAGAGGCCGCAGGATCGGTCGACAAGAGGTCCGCACGTGCAGGTGACGAGAGGCCCGCAGATGCAGGCGACGAGAAGCCCGCAGATTTAGGCGACGAGAGGCCCGCATATTCATGCGACGAGAGACCCGCAGATGCAGGCGACGAGAGGCCAGCAGATGCAGGCGATGAGAGGCCCGCAGATGCAGGCGATGAGAGGCCCGCAGATGCAGGCGACGAGAGGCCCGCAGATGCAGGCGACGAGAGGCCCACAGATGCAGGCGACGAGAGGCTGCACGTGCATTGAAAGAAGGGCCTGCACGTGAAGGTAACGAGGAGAATTGTGGGGCCGCAGATGCAGGATTATGTTGAGAGCCACACTTTGGTTCCGAGAGTGGAGGAAGACAGAGGTGGAGTTGAACTTGGATGGCATAAACAGAATTTGGATAGTAAGGCACGATGCCAGACTGTGTGAAAAGCATGAGAGATATCCAGAGAGACTGTCCTGATCTCATGTCTGACATTAAGGGCCTCCATCCATAGTCCGGTGAGTTAAGGCAGCAGGTCCAAGGTGGAGTGACCTGGTCTGAAATAAAATTGTTGATCTGAGATGAAGTTGTTGGAGAAAAGGAAGGATTACATGTCAACTGCAATGATTGATTGACCTTGCTGATGATTGTAAGTGAGTAAGGTTTGAAGTTGAAGGGATCAGTTTTTACACGTATACTGTAGATATAGTGCAGTAATGTTGCAGATTTCCAAGCACATAGATGACACATTGCAAATTTCAGGGTGAAAAGGGCAGAGAGAGGATGTGCAAGAGCAGCAGAGCAGGTTTTTAAGACATGTGAGCTGACGGCGTCCAGTGCAGTGGCGGAGTCAGAGTCGGGGGTTGAAAGAACCTTCTCCACCTTCTCAGGTGCAAAAGACAGCATCCATGAGCAGTTGCTTTTGATGGGGAAGGATGGGTTCCGAGAATGTGGGGTTTGGGACAAGATTTGGAAGCAAACACAGAATTGAAGCATTCGGCCTTCTCATGAGCGGAGTCGGCTGTGGTGCCATTTGATGTCTATGTCTCGATCTGATTGATGATGTGCTTAAGCATTTGATATGCTTTCAACACTGTATTACCAATTATTCAGTATTCCGAGCAGTTTGTTAATTATTAAGTAATCTTGGTAATGATAGCACACTTGAAAATTCAATTACATTGCAGTTTGGGTCACGTGACACAATTTTTTTTGCTCATTGATCAAGATAATTATGAATATGCAACATTTTTCTTTTGTCTTTTTGCATGCATGTTATTGTCACCTCTTTCTCTTCAATATAAATCTCTCACACAATCCACATCATCAAATATATAAAGCTTGCATTGATTATGTCTGCACTTAAGGATTCACTCGAGTCATTGCTTGCAGTGTGCAAGCATGCCCAACTGGTAAACATATAAATACATCATGGAATTGCAATTTGTTTATTAACAGAGCGTAAAGATAAGACCTGAGCTGAAAGGATGGCTCAAGGTATGCACACTTGCCTCTGGGCTGTCTTACCTGGGTTTGAATCTTGGCCCAGCAATAAACTGTCATCCAGGTGTTTAATAGGTGGGGTGATTAATCAATTTGTGTGCCATCCCTCTGATGGACGTTAAACTGTGTGTTCGATCTATCGACATGACAGTTGGTGGACTTTGAAGATGGCCCCGGTGTCCTACGCCTGGAGTGGGTAAGTTATCGGCACCATCGTGGCCAAATTACAAAGCCAAAACTCTTGCTGGGAAGACAATGGCGTGCACCCAGTACAACCTTTCGTCAGGAAGCTGCTTGGGCGGCACCGACGCTCTGTACTGTGACAGTATGAAAATTATCACAAAGATGAACAAACCAAGTCAGCGTTGTTAATAACAGAATCTGTACCGGAAGTCTTTGAACAAAGGATGCAGTGTTAATCATCAATTAAGGAAAAAAATCCACCTTCAGCATTGCGAATTAAACAAAACGTTTACGAATATATTTCAAAGAGGTGCAAAATAACCTTAATTTTAACTATCAGTGACTCGATGACATAATTAATTGAGTTTGAAAGTCCACACAAAAGGATGTAGTATTTACATAAAGATAGGGGAGAGGAGGGTGGGAGAGGAGGGGTGGGAGAGGGGAGAGGGGAGGGGAGAGGGGGAGGGAGGGGGGGGAGAGGAGGAGAGAGGTGGAGTGAGGGGGTAATGGGAAGAGAGGTTTGTGCCCAAGGGGTTGATGAATCATAATAAACGTGAATAATGGTGATGCCAAATTTTGTTTCACCATCAGGATATTTTGCCCTCCATTTGGACAAATTGAACCTCCACCACCTGTTGTTGCACCACCATTTTGAGGTGGGCGGTGCAAGTGCCACAAATCTTCTGTTCTTTCACCTTTCATAAACGTCGTTGCATTAGTTAATACAATTTTACACACGAGTATTTACTGTCATTGAAATGATAAATGATGGACATTTGGAAATATTACTCACGTCAAACCGAAACAAATCTCATGAAATAACTCCAAACTAATAAAATAAAGGACTTGCTGTTTGCTCGACGATATTAATGTCGTCTTGCCATCTCAAAAGGGTAAAAAATCCGATTTCCACAGAGCAGCAGAAAACACGACACCATTGTGGAGAAACGAAACAGAAATGATGCTCTTTTCTCCCCTCTCAATAAAAGAGAGCAATGCCGTTTGTCTCCATTAGCAACAAAGCAAACAAGCATCAACAAATGATGTCACAAAGGTTATACCAACCATCAGAGATTCGGGGAGAGGGTTGAAGGGGTCGGTTCCGCCACTTTTCAGGCCAAAAAAAAACCGAAGGAAAAGTTTGGGGGCAACAAAGAGCATAAACCTCCAATCCTACTGCAAATTGAAGCAAAGCGAACGAGTTAAAAGAATGTTTTGCTTCGAACGAAAGAATCGCATAAACCTCTCATTGAACCCCCCCCCCCTCGTCTCGTGAGATTTGAACTAGAATCAGTTCACATCACAACCGTTTTTCACGTAACACGAGATTTGATGGACAAGTTGTGACGCAAAGTGTGCGTTCCTGATTGGACGCTGAATTCAAATCAACGTCTTCAGTGATCACGTGATTGCACCAATTGTTAAAAATCAACATCTGACAGCTTCAACCTCTGATTTAAATTGCGAGATTAAATGTGATAAAGTCCAGCTCTTGCCCTGAAAAAGAACACGGACAAGAATCAAAACAAAAGCAGAGGATTGAAAGAAAACTGCTTTGGGAACGTCTAAGCTCCTATGGACTGGGCAGAAAAGTTACTGAATGGAATGCAGGGCGACATGAACAATAAAAACAAGTCTGTGTCGAAGGGAACTTGAAGTTACCAAAAGTTAAATAATGAATTCACTTTTGTGATTCTCCTCTCGGAGCCACATTCTTCTCCCGTAACCACGTGATCTGTTTCCACCCTCGACGATTACCGATCCAAATTCACCATTCACCTCACGATTTTTTCTACACCCTTTCCATTACCTTATCTGATGAAAACTCTCTCAAAAAATAATAATAGTGATAATAATAACAATAATAATGAAGAAATATACCATCAGAGATGGGGAATTCCCCGCCATTGAATGAAAAAGTTCATACATATTCCAGATAATGAGGGAGGTGAATTGGAAACAAGACACCATTTGGTCATCATCTCGAAAAAGTTCCCCAGGGGTGAGGAACGTAGTAACCTAAAACAATTGAAATCACATAAGCAGTTTTCCATTTATGACAAAAAAAAATTTTCAAGATGGCCGCCCCAGTCGGCCATCTTGTATCCGGCCACGCCCAAAATCAAAAGGGTTCTTCCTTTTCAGGTGGTACATGTGTGACTCAAATTTCAAATCGATATGGCGAAAAAACATTTTTTTCAAGATGGCCAACCCAGTCGGCCATCTTGGATCCGGCCACGCCCGAAATCAACAGGGTTCTTCCTTTTCAGGTGGTTCATGTGTGACCCAAATTTTAAATCGATATGGCGAACAGTTTATGAGTTATCGCACTCACAGCTATAAGTGTTGACGCCGCCCCAGTCGGCCATCTTGGATCCGGCCACGCCCAAAATCAATAGGGTTCTTCCTTTTCAGGTGGTTCATGTGTGACCCAAATTTTAAATCGATATGGCGAACAGTTTATGAGTTATCGCACTCACAACTATAAATGTTGACGCCCGGAAGGACGGACGGACGGACAGCTGGATGCCCTGGGTGACAACAATATCCCCCTTCCGCCACGCGGCGGGGGATAAAAACAAAAGGTTACCCAGTCCATTTGACTGGGTACCCTAAAAACGATCCCCGACAATGCTTCATCTTCCTCCTTCACACGTGTGGTTCTCATTATTGTGTCATAACGTACGACTCTTTTTCTATTTCAACAGACTGCTCTCAATTCGACCTTTCCCTCACACCTTGCAGAAAAAAATCCAACTGTGACAGCGTTTCTTCTCTTAATTCCCCTATATTGCATCCATCATAAATGTATTTAATCGCATGTCTGACCGAAAAACTTTAATAACCCCAGTTTGCTGGAAATGTTCGCTTTCCATCAACCATTCTTTTTTTCCAACTTCAGTGCCGATTCACCCCTCTCACAGCAACCATCACATTCTTCTCCCTCCAAGCCTCCCTCTCACCTTTCTCAAAAACTCTCCCCACTCATGCTTCTCCCACCATTCACCCCCTCACACACCCTTCTCAAAGTTACCCCCCCTCAAATCCACAAAGCTGACTCCTTCCGCTGCCCTCTCACCTCCATGTCATCACTCCACCACCTCAAATACTCAACTGTCTTCTGCCCCTTCTCTTGCGCCCCCCCTCTCCCCCAGCACCACAAAGCCTGTTCTCCTCATCGAGCCCCCTTCCCGAGCAATTCTGAAACCCCCCACACTCTTTCAACAACTCTCCTTACCTCCCCCCTCCATCCTCCCCTCCCCCCTCCCCATTCCTCTCCCCAGCAGCCAGAGCCTCCTCCCCTCCCTCTTCAATAACAGTGTGGATTTCAAATTTCAGGGGCCTTGGCTCAAACGTTTCAGATCTTTGCAGACAGACTTTTCCTTGCAGATCTTTCCATACAGACAAACCAGACATAATCTGCCAAACAGAAACTTTCCTCCCTCAAGACATCTCTGACTCCCAAGTATCTCTCCCTGGTCACTCCCTCCTCCAGTATGACAAACCTGAGCCCCACGCTGGTGGATGAGTTGCTCTCTTCCTCAAACACTCTATTCCTCACTCACCATGCACTGCCCACTCTCCCCCACACGCCCAGGAATACCTCTTGCTACGGCTTCCCCTACACCGCCACCTCATGCTTATATGTGAACTGCACCATCCACCAAACAGTGATGACTCCATTTTCACCTCACTATCCAAAAACATGGAATAACTTGTTTTTCCTCTCATCTATATCCTCTCATCTACCCTCTATCCTCATCTATCCTCAATAACTATCCTCATCCAAACTCTCTCTCTCTTCCTCATATGTGGTGACTTCAATTGTCATCAGGCCAGGTGGCTGAGTGTGGGTACCTCTCTCTCCTGTCATGGCACTTTAGCAAAAGATTTCTGCAAATCATTAGGACTGACTCAATCGGTCATTTTCCCGACCCAGATCTCAACCAATGGTACTCTATCTCTTCTGGATCTGATTTTGACAAGTTTCCCAGAAAATATCTGCTGTTCTTCCTCCACTCCAATCGGTTCATCTGACTATGTGCTTGTCAAAGTGGACATCTCTCTGGCTTTTATCAGAGAACCACTTCAACGCCGTCGAGTCCGGCATTTAACTCAAGCCGACTGGCAGGGTCTTCAAGCAGCCATCAAACTTTGAGACTTGTCTAAGGTCATTCCTTGGGCCCGGGATGGCTAACTCCCAGGCCTCTTGAGGGAGTCGAGGTGTGTCCCGGCAATCATGACTGCACGGTGCTGGTTCAGGTGAAATGGGACCGAGTCGGACGGTGGCACTGGGTCCACAGAAGGCAAACAGTTGCCAAGGTGTGCACCAGGAAGCCAGGTCCACAACATACAGAGAGTCAGGCTCTCGGCAGCCAGATGGTGGCATCAGGTAATTGCAAATGCGTGACAGGGAAAGAGAGACAAAGAACATACAGCCCAACAGTATTCTCCCAGACATTGGGACACTGAGCAGAGAGGGTGCCAAGAAACTGGGCGGGGCAATGGTGCAGAATCGAATGGGTGTCCACGAATGCCCTCAAATTAATTGACACCCAAAGGAAAATTCAAGTATAACTGCAAATATTATCAAATAATAACCCCAACAAACTTTTGCTCAAACATCTGGGATAAACACATTTCTTTCATTTCAAAACCATAAAGAACAAGAAAGAGCAATCAATGAGTGAAGACCCTCACCAGGACTTCTTTATGTGGTTTTCTGGTCCACAAGTTATCAAAGTACTCACATTCCAATTGATCTGTGCTTTTGATGGATAGAAAAACAAAGAGACAAACAAACAAACAAACGGCCGAAAATGTAATACCCACTTCTCTGGAGTGGGAAATCATAAAAATGTAAAATAAGTATCCATTTAAACACTTCTCCTTTGACTCTTATTTGTCGCATATCTTGGAAATATCATAAAGCAATGGAAAGCCAACATTTCAAAAATATCATGTGACTTGCACAGACATAAATACAGCACTGGAATATTTCTCATGCGAGTTGCAAGATGCAGTTTCTCATAAAATGTCGTTGTGAATGAATGACAGAAAATCAATACAACACTTAAAATGGAACTTCCTGTGACAATCAACAGACAAAAATGAATATCTCCTGATGAATGTGAAACAAGAAGGAAAATAAACCATCCAAAACCATGCCATCAATGGGAAAAAATTGATGGGCCCCATCCCCGCCCGTCAAAGTGATGGACATCCATTGTGATTTCCATCTCCACTTCACCAACACAGGAAATGAGTGAGGATTTTTCACCAACCTTGAACCTGATAAGGTGAAGAATTTCTGCTTCCTGATGTGCTCTTCAGAGTCCAAGCATTCAGTTAGCGTTGCCACTTGTTTTTCACTGTTAAACAATCTTCACGTGCACAACAAACAAAACTGCAAATTTATTCTTGAGCTTCTTCATACTCATTCATATTCAGATTGGTGAAGCTCATTCGGAAAATAATTGAAGTCTCAGATTGTGGTGGATGATTTCAAATTCAAAAAATTTCAAGACACTTGTTAAAACAATGATCGTGAAGAACACGTAGATGTTGAGGTTGTGACAATAATCATACCACATTGTTTGTAACAGTACACAAGTGTGATGTTTTTCATCGAAACGATCTTCCAAAAACAGAACATTGATTAATGATTGAAAATGTCACGTGGCATTGATTCAACACCAAAACAGCATCAAAGAATCAACTTGAATCGATTCCCCCAATAACCACAACATACTTTTTATCAAGCATCACGGTTAAACACATTTCCCATTTCAGTTCAAAAACAAATACAATCACCAAAAGACGAAATATGAAAAAAGGATGTCCATGTTAAATTAACATGACAAATCTATTTTGATAGAGAAATAATATTATTTTCCAAAATTAAAGAGTGCAGAGGAGAAATTGAAAATGGCACATTGCATTGATTGACACCCAAAGGAACATGACAGTGGAACCTGAAATGTTTTCAAATAATAACCCCAAAAAATATTGAAAAATCATATTGGATAAACACATTTTCATCATTTCAAAAACATACAGATCCAGAAGGACCAATCAATGATTGAAGACCCTTGAAGGAAAGAACGGGGTGGAGGTGGAGGTGGAGAAGTAGGGCCGAAGATGATGATGGGGAGGAGCAGACACTGGGCGCACACCACATATGATACAAACCAGATACCGGTGATGAAGACCCGCAGATGCAGGCGACAAAGTCCCGCAGATGCAGGCGACGAGGTCCAGCAGATGTGCGTCACAAGGACCCGCAGAAGCGGGGGACGAAGGCCCGCAGATGGAGTCATCGAAGGCCCGCAGATACAGGCGACGAGGGCCGGCAGATGCAGGCGACGAAGGCCCGCAGATGCAGGCGATGAAGGCCAGCAGATGCAGGCGACGAAGGCCCACAGATGCAGGCGACGAAGGCCCGCAGATGCAGGCGACAAAGGCCCACAGATGCAGGCGATGAAGGTCAGCAGATGCAGGCGACGAAGGCCCACAGATGCAGGCGATGAAGGCCAGCAGATGCAGGCGACGAAGGCCCACAGATGCAGGCGATGAAGGCCCGCAGATGCAGGCGACGAAGGCCCGCAGCTTCAGGTGACGAGAGGCCTGCAGATTCAGGCGATGAGGACACACAAATGCGGGCGATGACAGACTGTAGTGCAGTTAAAGAGGGGCCTGCACGTGAAGGTAACGAGGAGAAATGTGCGCCCGCAGATGCAGGCGACGAGAGGCCCGCAGATGCAGGTGATGAGAGGCCCGCAGATGCAGCTGACGAGAGGCCCGCAGATGCAGCTGACGAGAGGCCCGCAGATGCAGGTGACGAGAGGCCCGCAGATGCAGGCGATGAGAGGCTAACAGGTGGAGGCGACGAAAGGCAGCAGATGCAGGCGACGAGGACATGCAGATGCGGGCGATGACAGACTGTAGTGCAGTTAAAGAAGGGCCTGCACGTGAAGGTAACGAGGAGAAATGTGGGCCTGCAGATGCAGGCAACGAGAGGCCCGCAGTTTCAGGCAACTGGAGGCCCACAGATGCAGGCGATGACAGACTGCACGTGCAGTTGAAGAAGGGTCTACCCGTGAAGGTAACGACGAGAAATGTGGGCCCGCACATGCAGGCGACGAGAGGCCCGCAGAAGCAGGTGACGAGAGGCCCGTAGTATTATTATGTTTGTAACATAATATATTTACAGTGCACAAGTTGTTTGTGACAGTACACAAGCATTATGTTATTAAATCGAAACGATCTTCAAAAAACAGAATAGTGATTCATGATTGAAAATGTCACGTGGCATTGATTCGACACTAAAACATTATCGGAAGTAGCCAGCCATTCATTAATGCCTGGTCACAAATAATTCCTCTCACTGGAAGGCACAGCGGAACTGCCAACGTCTTCACTCCTCATGAATTCGGTCTGGGTTTGAAGGGCACGGGTACTTCTGACCACGCCCCATCAAGGCGGAAAGTGACGTGGGTACCGTCAGTTGATACGAACGTCGTGTCTGAAGAGAGATTCGATGTTTGGCGATTTGCGAAATCTCGACTGGTGATTGCAAAACTTTGTGATCCATGAGGGTGGATGTGGAGAGTGCATGGGAGGCGAGGCCACAGCGAAACTCCCAGGACCCTGGGGAAACAATTCCCATGGCTGGGCGAATATGCACCCATTGCAGGATGTGGTGCTCACGTGCCCCGTTCACAGGGCCATGCTCTCCGAATGGCCAATTCTTTCCCGTGAGTTTTTCCATCGTGGCCGAGCATGAAGTTTTTGGGTGTTTGTGTTTCCCATTGGAAGTTGGGGTGAGGATGATGACCAAGGCTGCTGGTTGTGGAAAGGGAAACAGGAATAATTCTCACGGTGTTGGGTCATGGCAATGGGGAGTCACACCCCTTTGTTGGTGATCCTGCGTGTGTCCACCCACATCCAGAGAGTTCCGTCAGGATCATTCGACTTCTTTAAACCTGTGCGATGGGAGTGAGGATTGAGCAGAGGCTGTCTCACCGATCGATTTCACCCGCGGTTGCACCCTCAAGGCAGCATGCGTTTTCGATCTGCCTTCTCACCGATGGTGAGCAGGGTTCCAAGGTCATTCCTTGGGCCCGGGCTGGCTGACTCCCAGGCCTCTTGCGGGAGACGAGGTGCGTCCCGGCAATCATGAATGCACGGTCCTGGTTCAGGTGAAATGGGACCGAGTCGGACGGTGGCACTGGGTCCACAGAAGGCAAACAGTTGCCAAGGTGAGCACCAGGAAGCCAGGTCCACAACATATAGTCAGGCTCTCTTTCAGCCAGATGGTGGCGTCAGGTAATTGCAAATGAGTGACAGAGGGAAAGGGAAACAAAGAACATCGGGCCCACAAGTATTCTCCCAGACATTGGGACAATGAGCAGAGAGGGTGCCAAGAAACTGAGCGGGGCAATGGTGGGACGCACTGCAGAATCAACCGGGTGTCCAGGAATACCCTGAAATTCATTGAAACCCAAAGGAAAATTATAGTATAACCGCAAATATTATCAAATAATAACTCCAACAAACTTTTCCTCAAACATCTTTGATAAACACATTTCTTTCATTTCAAAAAAAAAAAGAACTAGAAAGAGCAATCAATGAGTGAAGATCCTCACCAGGATTTCTTCATGTGGTTATCGGGTCCACAACTTATCAAAGTACTCACATTCCAATTGATCTGTGCTTTCGATGGACAGAAAAACAAACAGAAAAACAAACAGACAAATGACCGAAAATGTAACACCCACTCCTCTGGAGAGGGAAATCATAAAAATGTAAAATAAGTATCAACATAAACACTTCTCTTTTGACTCTTATTTGTTGCATATCTTGGAAATATCATAAAGCAATGTGAAACCAACATTTCAAAAATATCATGTGACTTGAACCGACATAAATACTGGAATATTTCCCATGTGAGTTGCAAGACGCAGCTTCTCATAAAATGTCGTTGTGAATGAATGACAGAAAAACAGCACAACACATAAAATGGAACTTCCTGTGACAATCAACAGACAAAAATTAATATCTCCTGATGAATGTAAAACATGATAAATAAAAACAAGATAAACCATCCAACACCATGCCATCAAAGGGAAAAATTGACGAGCCCCATCCCAGCCTGTCAAAGTGATGGACATCCATTGTGATTTCCATCTCCACTTCACCAACACAGGAAATGAGTGAGGATTTTTTCACCAACCTTGAACCTAATAAGGTGAAGAATTTCTGCTTCCTGATGTGCTCTTCAGAGTCCAAGCATTCAGTTAGCGTTGCCACTTGTTTTTCACTGTAAAACAATCTTCACGTGCACAACAAACAAAACTGCAAATTTATTCTTGAGTTTCTTCATACTCATTCATCTTCAGATTGGTGAAGCTCATTCAGAAAATAATTGACATCTCAGATTGAGGTGGATGATTTCAAATTCAAAATATATCAAGACATTTGTTAAGATAATGATCGTGAAAAACACGTAAATGTTGAGGTTGTTGCAATAACAATGCCACATTGTTTGTAACAGTACCCAAGTGTGATGTTTTTCATCGAAACTATATTCCAAAAACAGAACATTGAGTTATGACTGAAAATGTCACGTGGCATTGATTCAACACCAAAACAGCATCAAAGAATCAACTTCAATCGATTCCCACAATAAACCCAACATAATTTTTATCAAGCATCACGGTTAAACACATATCCCATCTCAGTTCAAAAACAAATACAATCACCAAAAGACGAAATATTAAATAAGCATGTCCATGTTAAATTAAAATGACAAATCTATTTTGATAAAGAAAAAATATTATTGTCCAAAATTAAAGAGGATTGAGGAGAAATTGAAAATGGTTATTGCATTGATTGACACCCAAAGCAACATGACAGTGGAACCTGAAATGTTTTCAAATAATAACCCCAACAAATTTTGAAAAATCATATTGGATAAACACATTTTCATCATTTCAAAAACATACAGATCCAGAAGGGCCAATCAATGATTGAAGACCCTTGCAGGAAAGAACGGGGTGGGGAAGAGAAGGAGGGCCGAAGATGATGGTGTGGAGGAACAAACACTGGGCGCACAACACAAATGATACAAACCAGATACCAGTGATGAAGGCCCGCAGATGCAGGCGACGAGTGCTGGCAGATGCACGCGAAGAAGGCCCGCAGACGCAGGTGATGATGGACCCCAGATGCAGGCGACAAAGGCCCGGAGATGCAGGCGACAAAGGCCCGCAGATGCAGGCGACGAAGGCCCGCAGATGCAGGCGACGAAGGCCCGCAGATGCAGGCGACAAAGGCCGACAGATGCAGACGACGAAGGCCCGCAGATGCAGGCGATGAAGGCCCGCAGATGCAGGCGACAAAGGCCCGCAGATGCAGGCGACGAAGGCCCCAGATGCAGGCGATGAAGGCCCGCAAATGCAGGCAACGAAGGCCTGCAGATGCAGGCGATGAAGGCCCGCAGATGCAGGCGACGAAGGCCCGCAGATGCAGGCGATGAAGGCCCGCAAATGCAGGCGACGAAGGCCTGCAGATGCAGGCGATGAAGGCCCGCAGATGCAGGTGACGAAGGCCCGCAGCTTCAGGTGACAAGAGGCCTGCAGATTCAGGCAATGAGTACACGCAAATGCGGGCGATGACAGACTAGAGTGCAGTTAAAGAGGGGCCTGCACGTGAAGGTAACGAGGAGAAATGTGGGCCCGCATATGCAGGCGACGAGAGGCCCGCAGATGCAGGTGAAGAGAGGCCCGCAGATGCAGGTGACGAGAGGCCCGCAGATGCAGGTGACGAGGACATGCAGATGCGGGCGATGACAGACTGTAGTGCAGTTTAAGAAGGGCCTGCACGTGAAGGTAACGAGGAGAAATGTGGGCCTGCAGATGCAGGCAACGAGAGGCCCGCAGTTTCAGGCAACTGGAGGCCCACAGATGCAGGCGATGACAGACTGCACGTGCAGTTGAAGAAGGGCCTACACGTGAAAGTAACGACGAGAAATGTGGGCCCGCAGATGCAGGCGACGAGAAGCCCATAGTAGTATTATGTTTGTAACAATATATTTACAGGGCACAAGTCGTTTGTGACAGCAAACAAGCATTATGTTATTAAATCGAAACTATCTTCAAAAAACAGAATAGTGATTCATGATTGAAAATGTCACGTGGCATTGATTCGACACCAAAAAAGCATCGGAAGAAGCCAGTCATTAATGCCTGGTCACAAATGGTTCCTCCCACTGAAAGGCACAGCGGAACTGCCAACGTCTTGACTCCTGATTAATTCGGTCTGGGTTTGAAGGGCAGGGGTACTTCTGACCATGCCCCATCAAGGCGGAAAGCGACGTGGGTCCCGTCAGTTGATACGAACGTCGTATCCGAGTAGAGATTCGATGTTTGGGCGATTTGCGAAATCTCGACTGGTGAATGCAAAACTTTGTGATCCATGAGGGTGGGTGTGGAGTGTGCATGGGAGGAGAGGCCACGGCAAAACTCGCAGGACCCTCGGGAAACAATTCCCTTGGCTGGGCGAATATGCACCCATTGTAGGATGTGGAACTCGCGTGCCCCGTTCACAGGGCAATGCTCTCCAAATTGCCAATTCTTTCCCATGAGTTTTCCCATCGTGGCTGAGCATGATGTTTTTGGGTGTTTGGGTTTCCCATTGGAAGTTGGGTTGAGGACGTTGACCAAGGCTGGTAGTTGTGCAAAGGGAATAGGGAATAATTCTCATGATGTTGGATCATGGCAATGGGGTGTCACTTCCCTTTGTTGGTGATCCTGCGTGTGACTACCCACATCCACAGAGTTCCCTCGGAATCATTCTACTTCTTTCAACCTGTGTGATGGGCATCAGGATTGAGCAGAGGCAGTCTTACTCATCGATTTTACCCATGGTTGCACCCTCAAGGGTAGTGTGCATTCTCGATCTGCTGACCCACCGATGGTGAGCAGGTTTCCAAGGTCATTCCTTGGGCTCGGGATGGCTGACTCCCTGGCCTCTTGAGGGAGTCGAGCTTCGTCCCGGCAATCATGACCGCACGGTCCTGATTCAGGTGAAATGAGACTGAGTCGGACGGTGGCACTGGATCCACAGAAGGCAAACAGTTCCCAAGGTGAGCACCAGGAAGACAGGTCCACAACATACAGAGAGTCAGGCTCGCGGCAGCCAGATGGTGGCGTCTTGTAATTGCAAATTAGTGACAGAGGGAAAGGGAGACAAAGAACATACGGCCCATCAGGATTCTCCCAGACATTGGGACACTTAGCATAAAGATTGCCAAGAAACTGAACGGGGCAATGGTGGGACGCACTGCAGAATCGACCGGGTGTCCACGAATGCCCTCAAATGAATTAACACCCAAAGGAAAATTATCGTATAACTGCAAATATTATCAAATAAAAACTAGAACAAACTTTTGCTCCAACATCTTAGATAAACACATTTCTTTCATTTCAAAAACATAAAGAACTAGAAAGAGCAATCAATGAGTGAAGACCCTCACCAGGACTCCTTTATGTGGTTTTCTGGTCCACAAGTTATCAAAGTACTCACATTCCAATTGATCTCTGCTTTCGATGGACAGAAAAACAAAGAGCCAAACAAACAAACGGCCGAAAATGTAATACCCACTTCTCTGGAGTGGCAGAATCAAATAACCAGGATGGCACATTTCGTACGCAGACAGAACCTGCCCTATTCTATTGAAGATATTAAACAAATGAATGCTTCATGCCCTGTTTGTGCTGAACTAAAACCCAGATTCTATGGTTCGGCTTCTGGCAGACTGATCAAGGCCACTTCTCCCTTCGAGAGACTAAACATTGACTTCAAAGGGCCCCTGCCATCCGGGAGCCTGTGGTGAATGGAAGGTCGTGACGTGTGACCACGTGATGCCCGGCTCGAGCACAGAAGAGATAAAGCTGAGGTTCGGCTCGGCCGAGGGGTTTTGTCCCTGGGGCATTGCCGTTGTATGTCGCCGGCTCACTTGGTGCTCATTGAATGGTGAGAACACTGATTGATATATAATACTGATTTATTTTGCGGTGATTAGTTGCGCGTGTGTACCTTACTGCTTGTACTCCATACTGCGTTTGTATTTCCTGGTGTGCCCGCAGAAGCGGCTTCAATCAAATGGAATAAAGCCTAAACTCTGAAGGTTCTTCTCTCGTCTTCATTTCAATTTATTCCATTTGGTTCTCTCGGCTCTCTCAACCAACGATGGACAAGATCTACAAACCAGAGAGGTTCGACGCAGACCCAAACGCGACTGACGCAGAAATGAAATGGTCGCATTGGTTCTGTTCCTTCTCACACTATCTGACCATCATCGAAGAGGGAGCTGACAAATTTGCCGCTCTCGTGAATCATGTCTCGCCCAGCGTGTACAGGCTCTTCTCGGAGTGCGACACTTACGAAGCAGCGATCGACGTGCTGCAGGCGCTCTACGTGAAGCGCAAGAACGAGGTATACATACGACATCTTCTCAACACACGCAGGCAAGCTGCCGGGGAGACAATCGATCAGTTCCTGCAAGCTCTGAATCAGCTGGGAAAAGACTGCAGCTTCCGGGCCGTAAGCGCCGAGGAACACCGAAAGGAAGCGACACGGGAGGCATTCATCCAAGGACTCAGATCAGCCCACATACGGCAACGCTTACTAGAGAAAGCGCAACCCACTCTTGACAAGGTAGTCGATCAGGCTCGAGCGATGGATACGGCACAGCAGCAATCTGAGTCATTTGGGACACCGATGCTGCTAATGAACGCTGCTACGATGGGAACTCCAGGAACCCCACTGGCACAGACACAGCCAGACATAGGGGATGGAGAAACACCCGAGGAGCCGGATACACAGGCCACGTCAAACTCCTCAGCTGCTACTCCGGTTGGTAAATGCTTCTTTTGTGGGTACAAAAGGCACCCCCGTCAAAAATTCTCCGCCAGAGATGCCACATGCATGAATTGCGACAAGAAAGGGCATTATGCCGGGGTATGTAAATCTACTCTAAGGAGAAATAAACCCACTTCTGCGGCTCTCTACTCGCAAAATAAATTAACTGCAGCCTCCCCGGGGAATCTATCCAAGGCTATCATCAACGGGCCCGTACGAATTAACGGGCAGATGGCTGAGGCACTGATTGATACCCGTAGCTCTGAAAGTTTCGTCAACAGCTCGCTAGTGAAGGGCAGGAAATGGATAATCCACCCGACAGACAATACGGTATGCATGGCCGCCACCTCACTACAGTCCCGCGTACGAGGGTACTGCAAAGTCGAATTGGACGTAAAAGGGTACACGCATCGGGATGTAAGGGTACTGGTGCTTCGTGATTTGTGCGCAGACGTAATTCTGGGTCATAATGTCCTCAAGCAGCACACGAGCGTCGAAATACCCTTTGGAGGAAGCAAACCTCGTCTGATTTTAAATGCTTTGACCACCGCCGAGGTAACGTCCCCCCAGCTGTTCGCTAACTTGTCGCCGGTCTGCAAACCGATAGCGATCAAATCGCGGCGATATACCACTGCTGACATGAATTTCATCACTTCAGAAACCAAGCGATTACTGGAAGAAGGAATTATAGAACCGAGCGATTCGCCATGGCACGCACAGGTGTTAGTAACCAGCAGTCAGAACCATAAGAAACGAATGGTTGTCGATTATTCCCAAACGGTCAATCGCTTTACCCAACTCGATGCCTACCCCATGCCGTGCATAGATGAGATGGTCGAACGCGTGGTCAATTATAAGGTATTCAGTACCATCGACTTGCGAAGCGCCTATCACCAAATTCCCATCCGAGAGGAAGACAAACCTTACACTGCATTCCAGGCAGGGAGGCGCCTCTACCAATTCAGGAGGATTCCATTCGGTGTCACGAATGGAGTAGCTTGCTTCCAACGGGTTATGGACGACATCATCTCAGATGAAAACCTCAAAGACACTTTTGTTTACGTGGACAATGTCACAGTGTGCGGTAGGGATCAGGGGGAACATGATATGAATCTGGACAGATTCTTGAGCATTGCTAGAAAATATAATCTGACTCTCAACTACGAGAAATGCGTATTCTCGGCAAGGTCAATTGACCTTCTCGGCTACACGATAGCCGACGGCACAATTAAGCCTGATCCTGAACGATTGCGCCCACTTCGTGAGCTACCCCCACCTCAGGACCTGCAGACAATGCGCCGGGTGATCGGCATGTTTGCTTACAATGCGAGATGGATTTCGCAACACTCCGAGAAAATACATCCCCTAGTGCATTGCAAAAACTTTCCACCAGATGCCGCTGTTGTGACAGCTTTCCACAACCTCAAAGACGATATCAGTAATTCCGTGGTTTTATCGATCGATAGCTCGGTGCCCTTTGTGGTGGAGACCGACGCTTCAGATCACACGATAGCTGCTACGCTTAATCAGTCTGGGAGACCCGTCGCGTTCTTCTCGAGAACTCTCTCTGGAAGCGAGCAGAGACACTCAGCGATAGAGAAGGAAGCGTACGCCATCGTCGAAGCGCTGCGTAAATGGAGACATTATTTACTGGGAAACCACTTCACGCTCGTTACGGACCAATGATCCGTGGCATTCATGTTTGATGGGAAAAATAATGGGAAAATTAAGAATGAAAAAATTATGAGATGGCGGATAGACCTAGCCTGCTACAGTTACGACATTATTTACCGGCCCGGGAGGGAAAACCCTGCTGCAGACACCTTCTCGCAGGTCTACTGCTCGGCCGCTATCGGTCGGGCTTTGCAAGACCTCCATGTGTCTCTGTGCCACCCCGGGGTAACCAGGATGGCACATTTCGTACGCAGACAGAACCTGCCCTATTCTATTGAAGATATTAAACAAATGAATGCTTCATGCCCTGTTTGTGCTGAACTAAAACCCAGATTCTATGGTTCGGCTTCTGGCAGACTGATCAAGGCCACTTCTCCCTTCGAGAGACTAAACATTGACTTCAAAGGGCCCCTGCCGACCGAGACAGACAACAGATACATATTCACTGTTGTTGATGAGTATTCAAGGTTCCCTTTCGCGTTTCCGTGCTCGGATATGACCTCGGGCACTGTCGTGAAATGTCTGTCTGACCTCTTCGCTATGTTTGGGAAACCTTCGTACATACATTCAGACAGAGGGCCGTGTTTCATGTCGGCTGGGCTAAAACAGTTCCTATTAGAGCACGGCATCGCAACTAGTCGAACGACAGGTTACAACCCACAGGGTAATAGTCAGGTGGAACAGTATAACGGGGTTATTTGGAAAGCCGTAACTCTGGCGTTGAAATCAAGAGGACTGGGGCCCGAGCGGTGGGAGGTTACCCTTCTCGACGCTCTGAATTCCATACGCTCTCTGCTCTGCACGTCCACCAATGCGACTCCTCACGAACGAATGTTTACTCACCAACGACGTTGTGTTGACGGCCAATCGGTGCCCGACTGGCGAACCCATCCCGGAACAGTGTTCATGAAACGCCCGGTACGACAAAGCAAGTATGAACCCATGATGGAAGAGGTCGAACTCATCGATACTAATCCAGAATACGCTCATGTCAGGCTCCCGGATGGCAGGAAGACCACTGTGTCGGTTCGTCATTTGGCTCCCTCAGGCACTCCCCCGCCGGTACACCACCATCTGGCACACCTCCCTCTGACATTCCCTCCCCAGGTGTTCCCCCCAGGGACTCCACCCGAGAAGGGTGACGGCGGAGCTACCGCGTTCCACCCGGGGGCGATCGGGGAGTCATCTCCGGCTCGAGTCGAGGCTCACCAAAAGGATCGGAAGCCTCCCTCAAGTGAAACCGCCATCTACTCCCGGAGAGGCCGGCGAATAATACCCCTCGCCGACTCAATCTGGAAAGGGGATTATCGGCATCCTCGATGCTCATGCCCCTATATGCTCGTTACATAATATATCGATGCTCATTACCATGCTCCTACAACTCCAAATAATCCTCACTGCTTGGCATGTATGCTTCTGTAGATTAGATAGTTCGCATTGCTTGAAATGTATACTCCTGCAGCGCTGAAGTAATCCTGGTGCGTTAGCTGGGCCTCTAGTTACATTTTAAAGACGGGGAGAATGTGGTGAATGGAAGGTCGTGACGTGTGACCACGTGATGCCCGGCTCGAACACAGAAGAGATAAAGCTGAGGTTCGGCTCGGCCGCGGGGTTTTGTCCCTGGGGCATTGCCGTTGTATGTCGCCGGCTCACTTGGTGCTCATTGAATGGTGAGAACACTGATTGATATATAATACTGATTTATTTTGCGGTGATTAGTTGCGCGTGTGTACCTTACTGCTTGTACTCCATACTGCGTTTGTATTTCCTGGTGTGCCCGCAGAAGCGGCTTCAATCAAATGGAATAAAGCCTAAACTCTGAAGGTTCTTCTCTCGTCTTCATTTCAGGTAGTGTGCATTCTCGATCTGCTGACCCACCGATGGTGAGCAGGTTTCCAAGGTCATTCCTTGGGCTCGGGATGGCTGACTCCCTGGCCTCTTGAGGGAGTCGAGCTTCATCCCGGCAATCATGACCGCACGGTCCTGGTTCAGGTGAAATGAGACTGAGTCGGACGGTGGCACTGGATCCACAGAAGGCAAACAGTTGCCAAGGTGAGCACCAGGAAGACAGGTCCACAACATACAGAGTCAGGCTCGCGGCAGCCAGATGGTGGCGTCTTGTAATTGCAAATTAGTGACAGAGGGAAAGGGAGACAAAGAACATACGGCCCATCAGGACTCTCCCAGACATTGGGACACTTAGCATAAAGATTGCCAAGAAACTGAACGGGGCAATGGTGGGACGCACTGCAGAATCGACCGGGTGTCCACGAATGCCCTCAAATGAATTAACACCCAAAGGAAAATTATCGTATAACTGCAAATATTATCAAATAAAAACGAGAACAAACTTTTGCTCCAACATCTTAGATAAACACATTTCTTTCATTTCAAAAACATAAAGAACTAGAAAGAGCAATCAATGAGTGAAGACCCTCACCAGGACTCCTTTATGTGGTTTTCTGGTCCACAAGTTATCAAAGTACTCACATTCCAATTGATCTCTGCTTTCGATGGACAGAAAAACAAAGAGCCAAACAAACAAACGGCCGAAAATGTAATACCCACTTCTCTGGAGTGGGAAATCATAAAAATGTAAAATAAGTATCCATATAAACACTTCTCCTTTGACTCTTATTTGTCGCATATCTTGGAAATATCATAAAGCAATGGAAAGCCAACATTTCAAAAATATGATGTGACTTGCACCGACATAAATACAGCACTGGAATATTTCCCATGTGAGTTGCAAGATGCAGTTTCTCATAAAATGTCGTTGTGAATGAATGACAGAAAATCAATACAACACTTAAAACGGAACTTCCTGTGACAATCAACAGACAAAAATGAACATCTCCTGATGAATGTGAAACAAGAAGGAAAATAAAGCATCCAAAACCATGCCATCAATGGGAAAAAATTGACGGGCCCCATCCCCGCCCATCAAAGTGAGGAACATCCATTGTGATTTCCATCTCCACTTCACCAACACAGGAAATGAGTGAGGATTTTTCACCAACCTTGAACCTAATAAGTTGAAGAATTTCTGCTTCCTGATGTGCTCTTCAGAGTCCAAGCATTCAGTTGGCGTTGCCACTTGTTTTTCACTGTTAAACAATCTTCACGTGCACAACAAACAAAACTGCAAATTTATTCTTGAGCTTCTTCATACTCATTCATATTCAGATTGGTGAAGCTCATTCGGAAAATAATTGATGTCTCAGATTGTGGTGGATGATTTCAAATTCAAAAAATTTCAAGACACTTGTGAAAACAATGATCGTGAAGAACACGTAGATGTTGAGGTTGTGACAATAATCATACCACATTATTTGTAACAGTACACAAGTGTAATGTTTTTCATCGAAACTATCTTCCAAAAACAGAACATTGATTCATGATTGAAAATGTCACGTGGCATTGATTCAACACCAAAACAGCATCAAAGAATCAACTTCATTCGATTCCCACAATAAACCCAACATAATTTTTATCAAGCATCACGGTTAAACACATTTCCCATCTCAGTTCAAAAACAAATACAATCACCAAAAGACGAAATATGAAATAAGGATGTCCATGTTAAATTAAAATGCCAAATCTATTTTGATAAAGAAATAATATTATTTTCCAAAATTAAAGAGTGCAGAGGAGAAATTGAAAATGGCATATTGCATTGATTGACACCCAAAGGAACATGACAGTGGAACCTGAAATGTTTTCAAATAATAACCCCAACAAATATTGAAAAATCATATTGGATAAACACATGTTTCATCATTTCAAAAACATACAGATCCAGAAGGAGCAATCAATGATTGAAGACCCTTGAAGGAAAGAACGGGGTGGAGGTGGAGAAGTAGGGCCGAAGATGATGGTGGGGAGGAGCAGACACTGGGCGCACACGACATATGATACAAACCAGATACCGGTGATGAAGGCCCGCAGATGCAGGCGACGAAGTCCCGCAAATGCAAGCGATGAAGTCCCGCAGATACCGGCGACGAAGACCCGCAGATGCAGGCGACGAGGGCCAGCAGATGCGGGCGACGAGGTCCAGCAGATGTGCGTCACAAGGGCCCGCAGATGCGGGCGACGATGGCCCGCAGAAGCGGGGGACGAAGGCCCGCAGATGGAGTCGTCGAAGGCCCGCAGATACAGGCGACGAGGGCCGGCAGATGCAGGCGACGAAGGCCCGCAGATGGATGCGATGAAGGCCTGCAGATGTAGGCGAAGAAGGCCTGCAGATGCGGGTGACGAGGGCTCGCAGATGCAGGCGACGAAGGCTCGCAGTAGTATTATGTTTGTAACATAATATTGTGACGTCCACGGGACTTGAACAGTCCCGCCAATGTAGAATGAGCCGGAACGATGGAGGCGGTTTATTTTTTATAAAGCCCAAAGATGGCGGTTTTAATCGCTCGACCGCAAACGGGACGAGGAAGGTGGCACGAGTCGCTTTTCACTGAGTTAATTATGTTTATTTCTCTAACCAGAAATAATAAGACTCGGCAAGAGGAGGGATCCGGGGCGATTCGACGGGATGGTGGTGTGGGTTCGGGCGTGGGGAAAACACAAACAATTCCAATGGATAGACAAATCTCAAACCCTCAAAGGCGCCAGGTACACACACACACACACACACACACACACACACACACACACACACACACACACACACACACACACACACACACACACACACACACACACACACACACACACACACACACACACACATACACACACACACAACGTCGCTGGTCCTGTTGTCAGGCTGGCCCGTGGTGTAGACGCAACAGTCCCTGGATTGGCGTCAGACGAGCTGGCGTTGCGCTCGTCTGGTGCAGGAGACACTGTGGTGCTGTCGACCTCCTGGTGTCGGCCCAAGTCCGCTCACAGCCGCCAGGGAGCCAGTTGTGGCGCCAAGTTGCGAGCAGGAGAGGGAGGAAGGTCCGCCCGCCGTTCGACCCCGTACTCTGAGCCAGCAGAACCCCAGAGCCAACCGAGGTGAGGCACGAGGCACAGCAAGGCCACGAGACATGATCAATCCAGGAACGAACCAGCGCAACAATCGGGCACGCTCCGAGCACAACAGCCTCCACCAAAAACAAGGTTTTTCTTAATCGATCTTCTTCTTTCTCCCCTTTTCCCCGAACAGAACCTTTTTATCCTCGAGTCCTCGTCACTTCCAATCGAGCCGTTTTATTGGCAATCCGCCGTCGCCTTCCGCCAATCGTGATCACGGGGAGGAGCCATCCGCAGCACTGTCCTGTGATGTCACGGCAAGCCTCCAGGGAATACTAACAGGGGTTTACGCAGACACACTTACCCTAACCCGTCTCCCTATCTAATTACGTGACAATTATCATTTCCCCCTTAAAGAAATGGACATTTACTGGACAACTTATCACCACTGAATTGCTACTTATTACATCGAGATCCTGGTACACTCGAACAGCATGGCAAAACTAATTAAACATCCTAATTACCCTTTGAATGCATACCCCCCCTCAGACGTAACACTGCCCCCTCCTCTGGAACCGCAGCTCCTGCAAGGTATATCACAGGCGCTACCGTACCAGCCTTAACATTTACTGACTCACACCTGTTTAACCGAACGAAATAAAGTAGGAGGGGCAATGGGCAGCGAGCCGCAGCTAACTTACCTAGCCGCAGCTAACTTAACGCAGCTATCCTGCTCAATGTACTACCCCCTTATGGCCTTATCCTCACCTAAACAATCATTCATTTTTTTATTTTTTTTTATTTTATCACATGAGAGCACTGAGCGAAGTTGCACTCCATCCTCTGGATCATCGCTCTTGCACAACACTCTTCCAGTGATCTGGGGAGGGGAAACAAAAGGTTCCACAAAAACACAACACTTATACTTTACATTCCTACGCTAAGCCTTAACGACACTATTCACGGAATATTTACACTTGACCGCGTCCCCCAGTGGATGCTGATAGACCCAGCATTACCTGGGGAGCCAATTTTCAAATTTGCTTGACCCCAAAATTATGCAGACATCATGCTCTTGCTGCACATGTCAAGTTGTGCGGGATCGAGTGGGACTCACACATCTTCACAACACTCACACCATGGTCATCATCACATTTCTAGGTCATGGTCCCCATTTTAATGATCCAGGCTGAATCCCGTCATGGCCGTGGGGTGGGTTACCACAAGATGATGGGGGCATCTCAGGTGCAACCATGCCCACAGGTAAGCTTTAGTCCAACCCGGACGTTTCTCCGCCCCGCTCCCTTTGATTCCCACCCCCCTGGTAGCCATCAGCTCTCATCCCGTACAACACACTGGAAGGGGTCTCACTGGCTCCTCTGGCCTTCCTGGGTCGCCAAGGTCTTACCCGCCTTGGCCGCCCAACCAGACCCTCTTCCAGTTGCCTCCAGACACTGTCACCGTAAGCCACCAGGGGTGAATCTCCTTGAAGGGGGGTCGCAATTCCCGCTCACCGTGAGCCTCAGCAATCCCTGCGGACAAGCACATCATCCCCACCCACAAAACCCACATGACTCCCCCGACCCCATCGGCCTTACATGTGACACCTGCATTTCTAACATTTCACCGACCATGACCTTCCCTGTTACCACACCATGTCCAATAAAAATCAATGTGTGCACCATACATTTCACTTCTTAACTTGAAACAACTCACACAGCACTTCTCCTCACCCGATCCACGCACCAGCCATTGGACAGCCACTCGTGCCCGCTTTGTTACCAATTACCCACTGTCCCTATTGTCACTCTAAAACCCAGCAGAACTTACAAACCCATGCCAATTTTCCCACAATTCATTTTTTTTCACCAAAGGAGGCACTTTGCCATAATCTCACCAGTCGAGCATG
Organism: Eptatretus burgeri; assembly: GCF_056783735.1. Classification (NCBI taxonomy): domain Eukaryota; kingdom Metazoa; phylum Chordata; class Myxini; order Myxiniformes; family Myxinidae; genus Eptatretus; species Eptatretus burgeri. The sequence goes on from NC_140978.1 coordinate 7,685,997, forward strand.
GCCCGAAATGCTCAGCCCAATCTAGTCTCCCCGACCCCCGACAGTGATTTCCGGACTCGACCTATGTAAGGGCACCTCGGATAGACCTGGCGGTTCAGCAGGAGGATTCATCCTCTCCGGGCTTCAAAGTCTATTGGAGGGTCTCTCCATCGCCGGGTACCGGCAATATCGTTGCATTTGTCCTCTTCGCCCGCACCAGAAACAACTCCCCATAAAAGGCCCCCGTGGGTATCGATGTAATGTTTCTTCCGGTTCCGGACCCCCTCGGCCATAATCGAATTGCTCTATTGGCTGGGCTGGACCCTGCCGCTTTGGCGCACCAACTGCCGAATTACCCTTTATGAAACTTGACAGTTTCTGGCAAATTTCCTGAAACATTTGGGTAATGCCAATTTCTCCCACTCCCCCTCCCTGATCCCGAATCTCCGCCTGTTGGATCGTCACCGATGGCCTCTCGGGCACCCGACCCGGCCGACTCCACGAGGCCAGCCTGGCTGCGCACTCAGCCACTCGGTGAACGGTGGGTGGATCCTGTAACTCCACTAGCGCTCGGACCTCAGGGTCAGGAAGAGCAGCTAAAAATTTCTCTAGTGCCAGTCTGTCCCACGCCTCCACTGTAAGGTCCCGATACGCGATCCTGACTGATTGGTAAATGTCCTGTGCCAGTTCCTGCACTGTCTCACCCGGCTTTAATCTGCGGTGCTGGAGCTGGGCCCGCACCAGATCACAGTTTGCTGCGAACCCAAACCGACGGCTCAACGCCTCACAAATGTGGGAGCTGGTCAACATCCCCTCTGCGATCACGTTTAACACATCTGCGGCTGGTCCCCGCAACGTTACCACCAAATTCTCTGTATGTTCCCGCTCATTTCACCCGTTTAGTCGGGAAATGCACTCAAATTGCGTCAGAAAAGCTTCAACGCTCCCTGACCCGTCAAAATTTACCAGGGGGATCACTTTCCCGGTGGCCCGCTTCCCAGTTTCTCCCTTGTCCGAATCCAGCCCAGGGATCAAACACCCTTGTGGCTGTATATCCAATTTCGGAGCCCACTGTGGCCAAAGATGTTTTGTGGTGAGGGTCTCATGGGTCAATTTTGCCTCCTGTTCCAAACGTTGAATGGACCGATTCACCTCTTCCCGCATGATCTTCTGGGCCCGCACAACCTCCTCCAAGGCTCCGTCGCGAGTTTGTAGCTGCTCCTCAACCAATGCGGACACTCCACTTACAAAAGACGGCTCGACCAGGCCTTAATCCAAGACTTCATCTTGGCTCATAATTTTATCTTGTTCGTCCTAACGAGCCTCCAATCCTTTTACCTCCTCCGCCAAATTCATCCCTTGCTTCCTCAGCTTTCCCCACTCTTCTACTTGCAGCTGCATACGAGCATCCACACAGGCACGATGACGTTCCAGGCTTTCATCCACTTTATCAACCCGAATGTTCGTTGCATCAATTTTATCTACCAATTTCTTCCGTATATTTTCCCCCTCCAATGTAATTTCTTCCTTTGTTTCCTCCAATCTATCCTCGAATTTACTTTGTATTTCTCCCAATTGAACGTCCACACACTCCTGCATCTCAGTTTTCATTTTCTCCATCTTTTCCCCCAATTCATCCCTCATTAAATCAATCCGTGCACCCAACTGTTCCCCCATTACCCCCAATTGATCTGTCATTTCTGCCCTCTGTGCCGTCATTTCTGCCCTCTGTGTCACGAATTGATTTGCTATTTCTGCCCCCTGTGCCGTCATTTTTGCCATTTCTGCTCCATGTGCCGTCATTTTTGCCCCCTGTGCTGTAATTGCACTCATTAAACGTTCCAACATTGTCCAGATCGACATCGCGCCGGTTTCCGGTGCTGCCGGCTCCATTACGGGCAATGAAGGACGGTCCACGCTCGGAATGGGGGAGGTTTCGATCCTACCCCGTCTCTCCCTTCTTCCCCTGACTCGCTGCCAGACACGTGGCCTTCCTCCTCAAAGATCTGCACATCCGCCATGGTGCAGAAGTCCCGTTTGCCACCAATTAAATTTAATTTGAAAACTCGCGCCAAAAATTTCCCGCGCTCGCGCGCTTTTCTGTAGTTGTTTTATATTCCAATTCGTGGCGAGATTTCAGTCCTGGTATATTTTCCCGATACCAAATATAATTTAGAGGGGTTCGAACATCCAACACCCTGACACCAATGTGACGTCCACGGGCACTTGAACCGTCCCGCCAATGTAGAATGAGCCGAAACGATGGAGGCGGTTTATTTAAAAAAAAAACCCAAAGATGGCGGTTTTAATCGCTCTACCGCAAACGGGACGAGGAAGGTGGCACGAGTCGCTTTTCACTGAGTTAATTATGTTTACTTCTCTAACCAGAAATAATAAGACTCGGCAAGAGGAGGGATCCGGGGCGATTCGACGGGATGGTGGTGTGGGTTCGGGCGTGGAGAAAACACAAACAATTCCAATGGATATACAAATCTCAAACCCTCTAAGGCGCCAGGTACACACACACACACGCGCGCACACACACAGACACACACACACACACACACACACACACACACACACACACACACACACACACACACACACAAAACGTAGCTGGTCCTGGTGGTCAGGCTGGCCCGTGGTGTCGACGCAACAGTCCCTGGATTGGCGTCAGACGAGCTGGCGTTGCGCTCGTCTGGTGCAGGAGACACCGTGGTGCTGTCGACCTCCTGGTGTCGGCCCAAGTCCACTCACAGCCGCCAGGGAGCCAGTTCTGGCGCCAAGTTGCAAGCAGGAGAGGGAGGCAGGTCCGCCTGCCATTCGTCCCCGTACTCCGAGCCAGCAGAACCCCAGAGCCAACCGAGGTGAAGCACGAGGCACAGCAAGGCCAGGAGACACGATCAATCCAGGAACGAACCAGCGCAACAATCGGGCACGCTCCGAGCACAACAGCCTCCACCAAAAACAAGGTTTTTCTTAATCGATCTTCTTCTTTCTCCCCTTTTCCCCGAACAGAACCTTTTTATCCTCGAGTCCTCGTCACTTCCAATCGAGCCGTTTTATTGGCCCTCCGCCGTCGCCTTCCGCCAATCGTGATCACGGGGCGGAGCCATCCGCATCACTGTCCTGTGATGTCACGGCAAGCCTCCAGGGAATACGAACAGGAGTTTACGCAGACACACTTACCCTAACCCGTCTCTCTATCTAATTACGTGACAATTATCATTTCCCCCTTAAAGAAATGGACATTTACTAGACAACTTATCACCACTGAATTGCTACTTATTACATCGAGATCCTGGTACACTCGAACAGCATGGCATACCTAATTAAACATCCTAATTACCCTTTGAATGCATACCCCCCCCCCCCCTCAGACGTAACAATATGTTTCAGTACACAAGTTGTTTATGACAGTAGACAAGTATTATGTTATTAAATCTAAACCATCTTCCAAAAACAGAATATCGAGTCATGATTGAAAGTGTCATGTGGCATTGATTCGACACCAAAACAGCATCGGCAGTAGCCAGTCATGAATGCCTGGTCACAAATGATTCCGCTCACTGGAAGGTACAGCGGAACTGCCAACGTCTTCATTCCTGATGAATTCGGTCTGTATTTGAAGGGCAGGGGTACTTCTGACCACGCCCCATCAAGGCGGAAAGCGACATGGGTACCGTCAGTTGATACGAACGTCGTATCCGAGTAGAGATTCGATGTTGGGGAAATTTGCGAAATCTCGAGTGGTGATTGCAAAACCTTTTGATTCATGAGGCTGGGTGTGGAGCGTACACAGGAGGCAAGGCCACGGCGAAACTCCCAGGACCCTGGGGAAACAATTCCCTTGGCTGGGCGTATATGCACCCATTGCAGGATGTGGAGCTCATGTGCCCCGTTCACAGGGACATGCTCACCAAATGGCCAATTCTTTCCCGTGAGTTTTTCTATCGTGGCCGAGAATGAAGTTTTTGGGTGTTTGTGTTTCCCATTGGAAGTTGGGGTGAGGACGATGACCAAGGCTGGTGGTTGTGGAAAGGGAATCGGGAGTAATTCTCAAGGTGTTGGATCATGGCAATGGGGCGTCACTCCCCTTTGTTGGTGATCCTGCATGTGACTACCCACATCCACAGAGTTCCCTCGGAATCATTCTACTTCTTTCAACCTGTGTGATGGGCATCAGGATTGAGCAGAGGCGGTCTCACTCATCGATTTTACCCACGGTTGCACCCTCAAGTGTAGTGTGCGTTCTCGATCTGCTGACCCACCGATGGTGAGCAGGTTTCCAAGGTCATTCCTTGGGCCCGGGATGGCTGACTCCCAGGCCTCTTGAGGGAGTCGAGGTTCGTCCCGGCAATCATGACCGCACGGTCCTGGTTCAGGTGAAATGGTACCGAGTCGGACGGTGGCACTGGGTCCACAGAAGGCAAACAGTTGCCAAGGTGAGCACCAGGAAGCCAGGTCTACAACATGTAGAGAGTCAGGCTCTCGGCAGCCAGATGGTGGCGTATTGTAATTGCAAATGAGTGACAGAGGGAAAGGGAGACAAAGAACATCCGGCCCATCAGGATTCTCCCAGACATTGGGACACTTGGCATAAAGGGTACCAAGAAACTGAGCGGGGCAATGGTGGGACGCACTGCAGAATCGACCGGGTGTCCACGAATGCCCTCAAATGAATTAACACCCAAAGGAAAATTGGAGTATAACCGCAAATATTATCAAATAATAACCCCAACAAACTTTTGCTCAAACATCTTGGATGAACACATTTCTTTCGTTTCAAAAACATAAAGAACGAGCAAGAGCAATCAATGAGTGAAGACCGTCACCAGGACTTCTTTATGTGGTTTTCCGGTCTACAAGTTATCAAAGTACTCACATTCCAATTGATCTGTGCTTTCGATGGACAGAAAAACAAACAGATAAACAAACAGACAAACAAACAAAGAGACAAACAAGCAGACAAACGGCCAAAAATGTAACACCCACTCCTCTGGAGAGGAAAATCATAAAAATGTAAAATAAGTATCCACATAAACACTTCTCTTTTGAATCTGATTTGTTGCATATCTTGGAAATATCATAAAGCAATGTGAAGCCAACATTTCAAAAATATCATGTGACTTGCACCGACATAAATACTGGAATATTTCTCATGTGATTTGCGAGATGCAGTTTCTCATAAAATGTCGTTGTGAATGAATGACAGAAAATCAATACAACACTTAAAATGGAACTTCCTGTGACAATCAACAGACAAAAATGAAGATCTCCTGATGAATGTGAAACAAGAAGGAAAATAAACCATCCAAAACCATGGCATCAATGGGAAAAATTGACGGGCCCCATCCCCGCCCGTCAAAGTGATGGACATCCATTGTGATTTCCATCTCCACTTCACCAACACAGGAAATGAGTGAGGATTTTTCACCAACCTTGAACCTGATAAGGTGAAGAATTTCTGCTTCCTGATGTGCTCTTCAGAGTCCAAGCATTCAGTTAGCGTTGCCACTTGTTTTTCACTGTTAAACAATCTTCACGTGCACAACAAACAAAACTGCAAATTTATTCTTGAGCTTCTTCATACTCATTCATATTCAGATTGGTGAAGCTCATTCGGAAAATAATTGATGTCTCAGATTGTGGTGGATGATTTCAAACTCAAAAAATTTCAAGACACTTGTGAAAACAATGATCGTGAAGAACACGAAAATGTTGAGGTTGTTACATTAATTATACCACATTGTTTGGAACAGTACACAAGTTTGATGTTTTTCATCGAAACTATCTTCCAAAAACAGAACATTGATTGATGATTGAAAATATCACGTGGCATTGATTCAACACCAAAACAGCATCAAAGAATCAACTTCAATAGATTCCCACAATAAGCACAACAAAATTTTTATCAAGCATCACGGTTTAACACATTTCCCATCTCAGTTCAAAAACAAATACAATCACCAAAAGACTAAATATGAAATAAGGATGTCCATGTTAAATTTAAATGACAAATCTATTTTGAGAAAGAAATAATATGATTTTCCAAAATTAAAGAGTATTGAGGAGAAATTGAAAATGGCACATTGCATTGATTGACATCCAAAGGAACATGACAGTGGAACCTGAAATGTTTTCAAACAATAACCCCAACAAATTTTGAAAAATCATATTGGAGAAACACATTTTCATCATTTCAAAAACATACAGATCCAGAAGGGCCAATCAATGATTGAAGACCCTTGCAGGAAAGAAAGGGGTGGGGTGGAGAAGTAGGGCCAAAGATGATAGTGGGGAGGAGCAGACACTGGGCACACACCACATATGATAGAAACAGGATACCGGTGATGAAGGCCCGCAGATGCAGGTGACAAAGGGCCAGAAATGGAACCAACGAGGGCCCACAGATGCAGACGACGAAGTCCCGCAGATGGAGCACACGAGGACCCGTATATGCAGACGACGAAGGCCCGCAGATGCGGGCGATGAGGGCTTGCAGAAGCAGGCCATGAGGGCCCGCAGATGCAGGTGAAAAGGGCCCACAGATGCAGGCGACGAGGGACAGCAGAGGCAGGCGATCAAGGCCCGCAGATGCAAGTGACGAGGGCCCGCAGATGCAGGCGACGAAGGCCCGCAGATGCAGCCGACGAGGGCCAGCAGATGGGGGCGACGAGGGATCGCAGATGCAGGCGACGAAGACCCACAGATGCAGGCGACGAAGGCCCACAGATACAGGCGACGATGGCCCGCAGATGCAGGCGACGAAGGCCGGCAGAATCCCCAGATGCAGGCGACGAGGGCGCGCAATAGTTTGATGTTTGTTACATAATATGTTTACAGTACACAAGTTGTTTGTGACAGTACACAAGTATTATGTTATTAAATCGAAACTATCTTCCAAACACAGACTATTGAGTCATGATTGAAAATGTCACGTGGCATTGATTCGACACCAAAACAACATCGGAAGTAGCCAGTCATTAATGCCTGGTCATAAATGATACCTCTCACTGGAAGGCACAGCAGAACTGCCAACGTCTTGACTATGATGAATTCTGTCTGTATTGAAGGGCAGGAGTACTTCTGACCACACGCCATCAAGGCGGAAAGCGACGTGGGTACCGTCAGTTGATACGAACGTCTTATCTGAGTGGAGTGCGATTCGATGTTTGGCGATTTGCGAAATCCCGACTGGTGATTGCAAAACTTTGTGATCCATAAGGGTGGGTGTGGAGTGTGCATGGGAGACGAGGCCACGGCGAAACTCACAGGACCCTGGGGAAACATTTTCCCTTGGCTGGGCGAATACGCACCCATTGTAGGATGTGGAACTCGCGTGCCCCGTTCACAGGGCCATGCTCTCCAAATTGCCAATTCTTTCCCATGAGTTTTCCCATCGTGGCTGTGCATGATGTTTTTGGGTGTTTGGGTTTCCCATTGGAAGTTGGGGTGAGGACGATGACCAAGGCTGGTGGTTGTGGAAATGGAATAGGGAATAATTCTCATGATGTTGGATCATGGCAATGGGGCGTCACTCCCCTTTGTTGGTGATCCTGGGTCTGATTACCCACATCCACAGAGTTCCATCGGAATCATTCTACTTCTTTCAACCTGTGTGATGGGCGTCACGATTGAGCAGAGGCGGTCTCAATGATCGATTTTACCCACGGTTGCACCCTCAAGGGTAGTGTGCGTTCTCGATCTGCTGACCCACCGATGGTGAGCAGGTTTCCAAGGTCATTCCTTGGGCCCGGGATGGCTAACTCCCAGGCCTCTTGAGGGAGTCGAGGTGCGTCCTGGCAATCATGACAGCATGGTCCTGGTTCAGGTGAAATAGGACCGAGTCGGACGGTAGCACTGGGTCCACAGAAACAAACAGTTGCCAATGTGAGCACCAGGAAGCCAGGTCCACAACATGTAGAGAGTCAGGCTCTCGGCAGCCAGATGGTGGCGTCTTGTAATTGAAAATGAGTGACAGAGGGAAAGGGAGACAAAGAACATACGGCCCATCAGGATTCTCCCAGACATTGGGACACTTAGCATGAAGGGTGCCAAGAAACTGAGCGGGGCAATGGTGGGACGCACTGCAGAATCGACCGGGTGTCCACGAATGCCCTCAAATTAATTAACACCCAAAGGAAAATTAGAGTATAAAAGTATGATCAAATAATAATCCCAACAAACTTTTGATCAAACATCTTGGATACACATTTCTTTAATTTCAAAAATATTGAGAACTAGAAAGAGCAATTAATGTGTGAAGACCCTCACCAGGACTTCTTTATGTGGTTTTCTGGTCCACAAGTTATCAAAGTACTCACATTCCAATTGATCTGTGCTTTCGATGGACAGAAAAACAAACAGATAAACACACAGACAAACAAACAAAGAGACAAACAAGCAGACAAACGATCGAAAATGTAACACCCACTCCTCTGGAGAGGGAAATCAAAAAAATGCAAAATAAGTATCCACATAAACACTTCTCTTTTGACTCTTATTTGTTGCATATCTTGGAAATATAATAAAACAATGTGAAGCCACCATTTCAAAAATATCATGTGACTTGCACAGACATAAATACTGGAATATTTCTCATGTGATTTGCAAGATGCAGTTTCTCATAAAATGTCGTTGTGAATGAATGACAGAAAATCAATCCAACACTTAAAATGGAACTTCCTGTGACAATCAACAGACAAAAATGAATATCTCCTGATGAATGTGAAACAAGAAGGAAAATAAACCATCCAACACCATGCCATCAATGGGAAAAATTGACGGGCCCCATCCCCGCCCGTCAAAGTGATGGACATCCATTGTGATTTCCATCTCCACTTCACCAACACAGGAAATGAGTGAGGATTTTTCACCAACCTTGAACCTAATAAGGTGAAGAATTTCTGCTTCCTGATGTGCTCTTCAGAGTCCAAGCATTCAGTTGGCGTTGCCACTTGTTTTTCACTGTGAAACAATCTTCACGTGCACAGCAAACAAAACTGCAAATTTATTCTTGAGCTTCTTCATAATCATTCATATTCAGATTGGTGAAGCTCAGTTCCGAGAATAATAGATGGCTTACATTGCGGTGGATGATTTCAAATTCAAAAACAAATCAAGACACTTGTCAAAACAATGAGCGTGAAGAACACGTAAATGTTGAGGTTTTTTACTCTTTTCGTGCCACATTGTTTATAACCGTACACAAGTATTATGTTATAAAATCGAAACTATCTTCCATAAACAGAATATTGAGTCATGATTGAAAATGTTACGTGGCATTGATTCAACACCAAAGCAGCATCAAATAATCAACTTCAATCGACTCCCACAATAACCCCAACATACTATTTATCAAGCATAATGGTTAAACACGTTCATAAACACAAGCATAATCATCCCATCGAAGTTCAAAAACAAATACAATCACCAAAAGACTAAATATGAAATAAGGATGTCCATTTTAAATTAAAATGACAAATCAATTTTGAAAAAGAAATAACATTATTTTCCAAATTTTAAGAGGACTGAGGAGAAATTGAAAATGGCACATTGCATTGATTGACACCCAAAGGAACATGACAGTGGAACCTCAAATATTTCCAAATAATAACCCCAACAAATTGAGCAAAAGCAGGTTGGATAAACACATTTTCATGATTTAAAAAAAAAATACAGAACTCAAAGGATCAGTCAATGATTGAAGATCCTTGCAGGAAAGAACAGGGTGGGGGTGGAGAAGTCGGGCCTAAGATGATGGTGGGGAGGAGATGACACAGGGCGCACACCACATATGACACAAACCAATCGTTGTGGTCAGCCCCGAGCTGTGATCCCTGAAAAACTATGGTTAATGGGGAGGTTGGTGAAAGGTAATTTGGGAGGTAGAGTGATGCTGATTCACCAGTGAGTTTGCATCAGTGATGTCGACAGAAAGACAGAAAGAAGGACAGGAAGGGCCTTGCATCATCCGGTATGCAAGATGGGTGTGATCCACCCAGCCGAAGTTTTCACCTTGTGGTTCATCTTGCAGGACGGATCGGAAGTAGCCAGTCATTAATTCCTGGTCCTCTCACAAATGATTCCTCTCACTGGAAGGCACAGTGGAACTGCCAACGTCTTGACCCCAAATGAAATAGGTCTGCATTTGAAGGCCTGGGGTACTTCTGATCAAGCCCCCTCAAGGCGGAAAGCGACGTGGGTATCGTCAGTGGATACGGACGTCGTAGCCGAGTAAAGATGCGACGTTTGGGTGATTTGCAAAATCTCGACCTGATTGTAAAACTTTGGGATCCATTAGGGTGGGGATGGAGAGTGCACGGGAGGCGAGGCCATGGCGGAACTCCCCGCACCCTCGGGAAACAATTCCCTTGGCCGGCGAATACGCACCCGTTGCGGGCTGTGGAGCTCACGCGCTCCATACACAGGGCCATGCTCACCGAATAGCCGATTCGGTCACATGAGTTTTTCTATCGTGGACGAGCATAAGAGGGTCGCAGATGCAGGCGACGAGAGGCCTGCAGATGCAGGCGACGAGAGGTCCGCAGATGCAGGCGACGAGAGGTCCGCAGATGCAGGCGACGAGAGGCCCGCAGATGCAGGCGACGAGAGACCAGCAGATGCAGGCGACAAGAGGCCCGAAGATGCAGGTGACGAGAGGCCCGCATATTCAAGCAACGAGAGGCCCGCCGATTCAGGCGACGAGAGGCCCGCAGATGCAGGCGACGAGAGACCAGCAGATGCAGGCGACGAGAGGCCCGCAGATGCAGGCGAAGAGAGGCCCGCAGATTCAGGCGACGAGAGGCCCGCAGATTCAGGTGACGAGAGGCCCACAGATTCAGGCGACGAGAGGCCCGCAGATTCAGGCGACGAGAGGCCCACAGATTCAGGCGACGAGAGGCCCGCAGATTCAGGCGACGAGAGGCCCGCAGATGCAGGCGACGAGATGCCCACAGATGTAGGCGACGAGAGGGCAGCAGATGTTGGTGACGAGGGCCCGAAGATGCAGGCGACGAGGCCCGCAGATGCAGGCGATGAGAGGCCCGCAGAGGCAGGCGACGAGAGGCCTGCAGATTCAGGAGTCGGGAGGCCCGCAGATGCAGGCCACGAGATGCCCGCAGATGCAGCTGACGAGAGGCCAGCAGATGCACGCGATGAGAGGCCCGCAGATGCAGGCGATGAGAGGCCCGCAGATGCAGGCGACGAGAGGCCCGCAGATGCAGGCGATGAGAGGCCCGCAGATGCAGGCGACGAGAGGCCCGCAGATGCAGGCGACGAGAGGCCCGCAGATGCAGGCAACGAAAGGCATTGAAAGAAGGGCCTGCACGTGAAGGTATCGAGGAGAAATGTGGGCCCGCAGATGCAGGATTATGTTGAGAGCCACACTTTGGTTCCGAGAATGGAGGAAGACAGAGGTGGAGTTGAACTTGGATGGCGTAAACAGAGTTTGGATAGTAAGGCACGATGCCAGACTCTGTGAAAAGCACTAGAGATATCCAGAGAGACTGCCCTGATCTCATGTCTGACATTAAGGGCCTCCATCCATAGTCCGGTGAGTTCAGGCAGCAGGTCCAAGGTGGAGTGACCTGGTCTGAAATCAAATTGTTGATCTGAGATGAAGTTGTTGGAGAAAAGGAAGGATTACATGTCAACTGCAATGATTGATTGACCTTGCTGATGATTGTAAGTGAGTAAGGTTTGAAGTTGAAGGGATCAGTTTGTACACGTATGCTGTAGATATAGTGCAGTAATGTTGCAGATTTCCAAGCACATAGATGACACATTGCAAATTTCAGGGTGAAAAGGGCAGAGAGAGGATGTGCAAGAGCAGCAGAGCAGGTTTTTAAGACATGTGAGCTGACGGCGTCCAGTGCAGTGGCGGAGTCAGAGTCGGGGGTTGAAAGAACCTTCTCCACCTTCTCAGGTGCAAAAGACAGCATCCATGAGCAGTTGCTTTTGATGGGGAAGGATGGGTTCCGAGAATGTGGGGTTAGGGACACGATTTGGAAGTAAACACAGAATTGAGGCATTCAGCCTTCTCATGAGCGGAGTCGGCTGTGGTGCCATTTGATTTCTATGTCTCGATCTGATGGATGATGTGCTGAAGCATTTGATATGCTTTCAACACTGTATTACCAATTATTCAGTATTCGTAGCAGTTTGTTAATTATTAAGTAATCTTGGTAATGATAGCACACTTGAATATTCAATTACATTGCAGTTTGGGTCACATGACGCAATTTTTTTTGCTCATTGATCAAGATAATTATGAATATGCAACATTTTTCTTTTGTCTTTTTGCATGCATGTTATTGTCACCTCTTTCTGTTCAATATAAATCTCTCACACAATCCACATCATCAAATATATAAAGCTTGCATTGATTATGTCTGCACTTAAGGATTCACTCGAGTCATTGCTTGCAGTGTGCAAGCATGCCCAACTGGTAAACATATAAATACATCATGGAATTGCAATTTGTTTATTAACAGAGCGTAGAGATAAGACCTGAGCTGAAAGGATGGCTCAAGGTATGCACACTTGCCTCTGGGCTGTCTTACCTGGGTTTGAATCTTGGCCCAGCAATAAACTGTCATCCAGGTGTTTAAGAGGTGGGGTGATTAATCAATTTGTGTGCCATCCCTCTGATGGACATTAAACTGTGTGTTCGATCTATCGACATGACAGTTGGTGGACTTTGAAGATGGCCACGGTGTCCTACGCCTGGAGTGGGTAAGTTATCGGCACCACCGTGGCCAAATTACAAAGCCAAAACTCTTGCTGGGAAGACAATGGCGTGCACCCAGTACAACCTTTCGTCAGGAAGCTGCTTGGGCGGCACCGACGCTCTGTACTGTGACAGTATGAAAATTATCACAAAGATGAACAAACCAAGTCAGCGTTGTTAATAACAGAATCTGTACCGGAAGTCTTTGAACAAAGGATGCAGTGTTAATCATCAATTAAGGAAAAAAATCCACCTTCAGCATTGCGAATTAAACAAAACGTTTACGAATATATTTCAAAGAGGTGCAAAATAACCTTAATTTTAACTATCAGTGACTCGATGACATAATTAATTGAGTTTGAAAGTCCACACAAAAGGATGTAGTATTTACATAAAGATAGGGGAGAGGAGGGGTGGGAGAGGAGGGGTGGGAGAGCGGAGAGGGGAGGGGAGAGGGGGAGGGAGGGGGGAGAGAGGAGGAGAGAGGTGGAGTGAGGGGGTAATGGGAAGAGAGGTTTGTGCCCAAGGGGTTGATGAATCATAATAAACGTGAATAATGGTGATGCCAAATTTTGTTTCACCATCAGGATATTTTGCCCTCCATTTGGACAAATTGAACCTCCACCACCTGTTGTTGCACCACCATTTTGAGGTGGGCGGTGCAAGTGCCCCAAATCTTCTGTTCTTTCACCTTTCATAAACGTCGTTGCATTAGTTAATACAATTTTACACACGAGTATTTACTGTCATTGAAATGATAAATGATGGACATTTGGAAATATTACTCACGTCAAACCGAAACAAATCTCATGAAATAACTCCAAACTAATAAAATAAAGGACTTGCTGTTTGCTCGACGATATTAATGTCGTCTTGCCATCTCAAAAGGGTAAAAAAAATATGATTTCCACAGAGCCGCAGAAAACACGACACCATTGTGGAGAAACGAAACAGAAATGATGCTCTTTTCTCCCCTCTCAATAAAAGAGAGCAATGCCGTTTGTCTCCATTAGCAACAAAGCAAACAAGCATCAACAAATGATGTCACAAAGGTCATACCAACCATCAGAGATCGGGGAGGGGGTTGAAGGGGTCGGTTCCGCCACTTTTCAGGCCAAAAAAAAACCGAAGGAAAAGTTTGGGGGAAACAAAGAGCATAAACCGCCAATCTTACTGCAAATTGAAGCAAAGCGAACCAGTTAAAAGAATGTTTTGTTTCGAACGAAAGAATCGCATAAACCTCTCATTGAACCCCCCCCTCGTCTCGTGAGATTTGAACCAGAATCAGTTCACATCACAACCGTTTTTCACGTAACGCGAGATTTGATGGACAAGTTGTGATGCAAAGTGTGCGTTCCTGATTGGACGCTGAATTCAAATCAACGTCTTCAGTGATCACGTGATTGCACCAATTTTTAAAAATCAACATCTGACAGCTTCAACCTCAAAAGGGTAAAAATCCGATTTCCACAGAGCAGCAGAAAACGATTTAAATTGCGAGATTAAATGTGATAAAGTCCAGCTCTTGCCCTGAAAAAGAACACGGACAAGAATCAAAACAAAAGCAGAGGATTGAAAGAAAACTGCTTTGGGAACGTCTAAGCTCCTATGGACTGGGCAGAAAAGTTACTGAATGGAATGCAGGGCGACATGAACAATAAAAACAAGTCTGTGTCGAAGGGAACTTGAAGTTACCAAAAGTTAAATAATGAATTCACTTTTGTGATTCTCCTCTCGGAGCCACATTCTTCTCCCGTAACCACGTGATCTGTTTCCACCCTCGACGATTACCGATCCAAATTCACCATTCACCTCACGATTTTTTCTACACCCTTTCCATTACCTTATCTGATGAAAACTCTCTCAAAAAATAATAATAGTGATAATAATAACAATAATAATGAAGAAATATACCATCAGAGATGGGGAATCCCCTGCCATTGAATGAAAAAGTTCATACATATTCCAGATAATGAGGGAGGTGAATTGGAAACAAGACACCATTTGGTCATCATCTCGAAAAAGTTCCCCAGGGGTGAGGAACGTAGTAACCTAAAACAATTGAAATCACATAAGCAGTTTTCCATTTATGACAAAAAAAAATTTTCAAGATGGCCGCCCCAGTCGGCCATCTTGTATCCGGCCACGCCCAAAATCAAAAGGGTTCTTCCTTTTCAGGTGGTACATGTGTGACTCAAATTTCAAATCGATATGGCGAAAAAACATTTTTTTCAAGATGGCCACCCCAGTCGGCCATCTTGGATCCGGCCACGCCCGAAATCAACAGGGTTCTTCCTTTTCAGGTGGTTCATGTGTGACCCAAATTTTAAATCGATATGGCGAACAGTTTATGAGTTATCGCACTCACAGCTATAAATGTTGACGCCGCCCCAGTCGGCCATCTTGGATCCGGCCATGCCCAAAATCAATAGGGTTCTTCCTTTTCAGGTGGTTCATGTGTGACCCAAATTTTAAATCGATATGGCGAACAGTTTATGAGTTATCGCACTCACAACTATAAATGTTGACGCCCGGAAGGACGGACGGACGGACAGCTGGATGCCCTGGGTGACAACAATATCCCCCTTCCGCCACGCGGCGGGGGATAAAAACAAAAGGTTACCCAGTCCATTTGACTGGGTACCCTAAAAACGATCCCCGACAATGCTTCATCTTCCTCCTTCACACGTGTGGTTCTCATTATTGTGTCATAACGTACGACTCTTTTTCTATTTCAACAGACTGCTCTCAATTCGACCTTTCCCTCACACCTTGCAGAAAAAAATCCAACTGTGACAGCGTTTCTTCTCTTAATTCCCCTATATTGCATCCATCATAAATGTATTTCATCGCATGTCTGACCGAAAAACTTTAATAACCCCAGTTTGCTGGAAATGTTCGCTTTCCATCAACCATTCTTTTTTTCCAACTTCAGTGCCGATTCACCCCTCTCACAGCAACCATCACATTCTTCTCCCTCCAAGCCTCCCTCTCCCCTTTCTCAAAAACTCTCCCCACTCATGCTTCTCCCACCATTCACCCCCCTCACACACCCTTCTCAAAGTTACCCCCCCCCCCCCCGCTCAAATCCACAAAGCTGACTCCTTCCGCTGCCCTCTCACCTCCATCTCATCACTTCACCACCTCAAATACTCAACTGTCTTCTGCCCCTTCTCTTGCGCCCCCTCTCCCCCAGCACCACAAAGCCTGTTCTCCTCATCGAGCCCCCTTCCCGAGCAATTCTGAAACCCCCCACACTCTTTCAACAACTCTCCTTACCTCCCCCTCCATCCTCCCCTCCCCCTCCCCATTCCTCTCCCCAGCAGCCAGAGCCTCCTGCCCTCCCTCTTCAATAACAGTGTGGATTTCAAATTTCAGGGGCCTTGGCTCAAACCTTACAGATCTTTCCATACAGGTTGCTTCCAGATCTTTGCAGACAGACCTTTCCTTGCAGATCTTTCCATACAGACAAACCAGACATAATCTGCCAAACAGAAACTTTCCTCCCTCAAGACATCTCTGACTCCCAAGTATCTCTCCCTGGTTACTCCCTCCTCCAGTATGACAAACCTGAGCCCCACGCTGGTGGATGAGTTGCTCTCTTCCTCAAACACTCTATTCCTCACTCACCATGCACTGCCCACTCTCCCCACACGCCCAGGAATACCTCTTGCTACGGCTTCCCCTACACCGCCACCTCATGCTTATATGTGAACTGTACCATCCACCAAACAGTGAGGACTCCATTTTCACCTCACTATCCAAAAACATGGACTAACTTGTTTTTCCTCTCATCTCTATATCTCTATATCTCTCTATATATATATGTATATATCTCTGTGGGTGTGTCTGTCTCTGTCTCTGTCGTCTGTCTGTCTGTCTGTGTGTCTCTCTCTCTCTCTCTCTCTCTCTCTCTCTCTCTCTCTCTCTCTCTCTCTCTCTCTCTCTCTCTCTCTCTCTCTCTCTCTCTCTCTCTCTCTCTCTCTCTCTCTCTCTCTCTCTCTCTCTCTCTCTCTCTCTCTCTCTCTCTCTCTCTCTCTCTCTCTCTCTCTCTCTCTCTCTCAAACGTGGTGACTTCAATTGTCATCAGGCCAGGTGGCTGAGTGTGGGTACCTCTCTCTCCTGTCATGGCACTTTAGCAAAAGATTTCTGCAAATCATTAGGACTGACTCAATCGGTCATTTTCCCGACCCAGATCTCAACCAATGGTACTCTATCTCTTCTGGATCTGATTTTGACAAGTTTCCCAGAAAATATCTGCTGTTCTTCCTCCACTCCAATCGGTTCATCTGACTATGTGCTTGTCAAAGTGGACATCTCTCTGGCTTTTATCAGAGAACCACTTCAACGCCGTCGAGTCCGGCATTTAACTCAAGCCGACTGGCAGGGTCTTCAAGCAGCCATCAAACTTTGAGACTTGTCTAAGGTCATTCCTTGGGCCCGGGATGGCTAACTCCCAGGCCTCTTGAGGGAGTCGAGGTGTGTCCCGGCAATCATGACTGCACGGTGCTGGTTCAGGTGAAATGGGACCGAGTCGGACGGTGGCACTGGGTCCACAGAAGGCAAACAGTTGCCAAGGTGTGCACCAGGAAGCCAGGTCCACAACATACAGAGAGTCAGGCTCTCGGCAGCCAGATGGTGGCATCAGGTAATTGCAAATGAGTGACACAGGGAAAGGGAGACAAAGAACATACAGCCCAACAGTATTCTCCCAGACATTGGGACACTGAGCAGAGAGCGTGCCAAGAAACTGGGCGGGGCAATGGTGCAGAATCGAATGGGTGTCCACGAATGCCCTCAAATTAATTGACACCCAAAGGAAAATTCAAGTATAACTGCAAATATTATCAAATAATAACCCCAACAAACTTTTGCTCAAACATCTGGGATAAACACATTTCTTTCATTTCAAAACCATAAAGAACAAGAAAGAGCAATCAATGAGTGAAGACCCTCACCAGGACTTCTTTATGTGGTTTTCTGGTCCACAAGTTATCAAAGTACTCACATTCCAATTGATCTGTGCTTTTGATGGATAGAAAAACAAAGAGACAAACAAACAAACAAACGGCCGAAAATGTAATACCCACTTCTCTGGAGTGGGAAATCATAAAAATGTAAAATAAGTATCCATTTAAACACTTCTCCTTTGACTCTTATTTGTCGCATATCTTGGAAATATCATAAAGCAATGTGAAACCAACATTTCAAAAATATCATGTGACTTGCACCGACATAAGTACTGGAATATTTCTCATGTGAGTTGCATGATGCAGTTTCTCATAAAATGTCGTTGTGAATGAATGACAGAAAATCAATACAACACTTAAAATGGAACTTCCTGTGACAATCAACAGACAAAAATGAATATCTCCTGATGAATGTGAAACAAGAAGGAAAATAAACCATCCAAAACCATGCCATCAATGGGAAAAAATTGATGGGCCCCATCCCCGCCCGTCAAAGTGATGGACATCCATTGTGATTTCCATCTCCACTTCACCAACACAGGAAATGAGTGAGGATTTTTCACCAACCTTGAACCTGATAAGGTGAAGAATTTCTGCTTCCTGATGTGCTCTTCAGAGTCCAAGCATTCAGTTCGCGTTGCCACTTGTTTTTCACTGTTAAACAATCTTCACGTGCACAACAAACAAAACTGCAAATTTATTCTTGAGCTTCTTCATACTCATTCATATTCAGATTGGTGAAGCTCATTCGGAAAATAATTGAAGTCTCAGATTGTGGTGGATGATTTCAAATTCAAAAAATTTCAAGACACTTGTTAAAACAATGATCGTGAAGAACACGTAAATGTTGAGGTTGTGACAATAATCATACCACATTGTTTGTAACAGTACACAAGTGTGATGTTTTTCATCGAAACTATCTTCCAAAAACAGAACATTGATTAATGATTGAAAATGTCACGTGGCATTGATTCAACACCAAAACAGCATCAAAGAATCAACTTCAATCGATTCCCCCAATAACCACAACATAATTTTTATCAAGCATCACGGTTCAACACATTTCCCATTTCAGTTCAAAAACAAATACAATCACCAAAATACGAAATATGAAATAAGGATGTCCATGTTAAATTAACATGACAAATCTATTTTGATAGAGAAATAATATTATTTTCCAAAATTAAAGAGTGCAGAGGAGAAATTGAAAATGGCACATTGCATTGATTGACACCCAAAGGAACATGACAGTGGAACCTGAAATGTTTTCAAATAATAACCCCAAAAAATATTGAAAAATCATATTGGATAAACACATTTTCATCATTTCAAAAACATACAGATCCAGAAGGACCAATCAATGATTGAAGACCCTTGAAGGAAAGAACGGGGTGGAGGTGGAGAAGTAGGGCCGAAGATGATGGTGGGGAGGAGCAGACACTGGGCGCACACCACATATGATACAAACCAGATACCGGTGATGAAGACCCGCAGATGCAGGCGACAAAGTCCCGCAGATGAAGGCGACGAGGTCCAGCAGATGTGCGTCACAAGGACCCGCAGAAGCGGGGGACGAAGGCCCGCAGATGGAGTCATCGAAGGCCCGCAGATACAGGCGACGAGGGCTGGCAGATGCAGGCGACGAAGGCCCGCAGATGCAGGCGATGAAGGCCAGCAGATGCAGGCGACGAGGGCCGGCAGATGCAGGCGACGAAGGCCCACACATGCAGGCGATGAAGGTCAGCAGATGCAGGCGACAAAGGCCCACAGATGCAGGCGATGAAGGTCAGCAGATGCAGGCGACGAAGGCCCACAGATGCAGGCGATGAAGGCCAGCAGATGCAGGCGACGAAGGCCCACAGACGCAGGCGATGAAGGCCCGCAGATGCAGGCGACGAAGGCCCGCAGCTTCAGGTGACGAGAGGCCTGCAGATTCAGGCGATGAGGACACACAAATGCGGGCGATGACAGACTGTAGTGCAGTTAAAGAGGGGCCTGCACGTGAAGGTAACGAGGAGAAATGTGCGCCCGCAGATGCAGCTGACGAGAGGCCCGCAGATGCAGGTGACGAGAGGCCCGCAGATGCAGCCGACGACACGCCCGCAGATGCAGGCGATGAGAGGCTAACAGGTGGAGGCGACGAAAGGCAGCAGATGCAGGCGACGAGGACATGCAGATGCGGGCGATGACAGACTGTAGTGCAGTTAAAGAAGGGCCTGCACGTGAAGGTAACGAGGAGAAATGTGGGCCTGCAGATGCAGGCAACGAGAGGCCCGCAGTTTCAGGCAACTGGAGGCCCACAGATGCAGGCGATGACAGACTGCACGTGCAGTTGAAGAAGGGTCTACCCGTGAAGGTAACGACGAGAAATGTGGGTCCGCACATGCAGGCGACGAGAGGTCCGCAGAAGCAGGTGACGAGAGGCCCGTAGTAGTATTATGTTTGTGACATAATATATTTACAGTGCACAAGTTGTTTGTGACAGTACACAAGCATTATGTTATTAAATCGAAACGATCTTCAAAAAACAGAATAGTGATTCATGATTGAAAATGTCACGTGGCATTGATTTGACACTAAAACATTATCGGAAGTAGCCATTCATTAATGCCTGGTCACAAATAATTCCTCTCACTGGAAGGCACAGCGGAACTGCCAACGTCTTCACTCCTCATGAATTCGGTCTGGGTTTGAAGGGCACGGGTACTTCTGACCACGCCCCATCAAGGCGGAAAGTGACGTGGGTACCGTCAGTTGATACGAACGTCGTGTCTGAGGAGAGATTCGATGTTTGGCGATTTGCGAAATCTCGACTGGTGATTGCAAAACTTTGTGATCCATGAGGGTGGATGTGGAGAGTGCACGGGAGGCGAGGCCACAGCGAAACTCCCAGGACCCTGGGGAAACAATTCCCATGGCTGGGCGAATATGCACCCATTGCAGGATGTGGTGCTCACGTGCCCCGTTCACAGGGCCATGCTCTCCGAATGGCCAATTCTTTCCCGTGAGTTTTTCCATCGTGGCCGAGCATGAAGTTTTTGGGTGTTTGTGTTTCCCATTGGAAGTTGGGGTGAGGATGATGACCAAGGCTGCTGGTTGTGGAAAGGCAAACAGGAATAATTCTCATGGTGTTGGGTCATGGCAATGGGGAGTCACACCCCTTTGTTGGTGATCCTGCGTGTGTCTACCCACATCCAGAGAGTTCCGTCAGGATCATTCGACTTCTTTAAACCTGTGCGATGGGAGTGAGGATTGAGCAGAGGCTGTCTCACCGATCGATTTCACCCGCGGTTGCACCCTCAAGGCAGCATGCGTTTTCGATCTGCCTTCTCACCGATGGTGAGCAGGGTTCCAAGGTCATTCCTTGGGCCCGGGCTGGCTGACTCCCAGGCCTCTTGCGGGAGTCGAGGTGCGTCCCGGCAATCATGAATGCACGGTCCTGGTTCAGGTGAAATGGGACCGAGTCGGACGGTGGCACTGGGTCCACAGAAGGCAAACAGTTGCCAAGGTGAGCACCAGGAAGCCAGGTCCACAACATATAGTCAGGCTCTCTTTCAGCCAGATGGTGGCGTCAGGTAATTGCAAATGAGTGACAGAGGGAAAGGGAGACAAAGAACATCTGGCCCACAAGTATTCTCCCAGACATTGGGACAATGAGCAGAGAGGGTGCCAAGAAACTGAGCGGGGCAATGGTGGGACGCACTGCAGAATCGACCGGGTGTCCAGGAATGCCCTGAAATTCATTGAAACCCAAAGGAAAATTATAGTATAACCGCAAATATTATCAAATAATAACTCCAACAAACTTTTCCTCAAACATCTTTGATAAACACATTTCTTTCATTTCAAAAACATAAAGAACTAGAAAGAGCAATCAATGAGTGAAGATCCTCACCAGGATTTCTTCATGTGGTTATCTGGTCCACAACTTATCAAAGTACTCACATTCCAATTGATCTGTGCTTTCGATGGACAGAAAAACAAACAGATAAACAAACAGACAAATGACCGAAAATGTAACACCCACTCCTCTGGAGAGGGAAATCATAAAAATGTAAAATAAGTATCAACATAAACACTTCTCTTTTGACTCTTATTTGTTGCATATCTTGGAAATATCATAAAGCAATGTGAAACCAACATTTCAAAAATATCATGCGACTTGCACCGACATAAATACTGGAATATTACCCATGTGAGTTGCAAGACGCAGCTTCTCATAAAATGTCGTTGTGAATGAATGACAGAAAAACAGCACAACACATAAAATGGAACTTCCTGTGACAATCAACAGACAAAAATTAATATCTCCTGATGAATGTAAAACATGATAAATAAAAACAAGATAAACCATCCAACACCATGCCATCAAAGGGAAAAATTGACGAGCCCCATCCCAGCCTGTCAAAGTGATGGACATCCATTGTGATTTCCATCTCCACTTCACCAACACAGGAAATGAGTGAGGATTTTTCACCAACCTTGAACCTAATAAGGTGAAGAATTTCTGCTTCCTGATGTGCTCTTCAGAGTCCAAGCATTCAGTTAGCGTTGCCACTTGTTTTTCACTGTTAAACAATCTTCACGTGCACAGCAAACAAAACTGCAAATTTATTCTTGAGCTTCTTCATACTCATTCATCTTCAGATTGGTGAAGCTCATTCAGAAAATAATTGACATCTCAGATTGTGGTGGATATTTTCAAATTCAAAATATATCAAGACATTTGTTAAAATAATGATCGTGAAAAACACGTAAATGTTGAGGTTGTTGCAATAACAATGCCACATTGTTTGTAACAGTACACAAGTGTGATGTTTTTCGTCAAAACTATATTCCAAAAACAGAACATTGAGTTATGACTGAAAATGTCACGTGGCATTGATTCAACACCAAAACAGCATCAAAGAATCAACTTCAATCGATTCCCACAATAAACCCAACATAATTTTCAGCATCACATAAGCATCACGGTTAAACACATATCCCATCTCAGTTCAAAAACAAATACAATCACCAAAAGACGAAATATTAAATAAGCATGTCCATGTTAAATTAAAATGACAAATCTATTTTGATAAAGAAAAAATATTATTGTCCAAAATTAAAGAGGATTGAGGAGAAATTGAAAATGGTCATTGCATTGATTGACACCCAAAGCAACATGACAGTGGAACCTGAAATGTTTTCAAATAATAACCCCAACAAATTTTGAAAAATCATATTGGATAAATACATTTTCATCATTTCAAAAACATACAGATCCAGAAGGGCCAATCAATGATTGAAGACCCTTGCAGGAAAGAACGGGGTGGGGAAGAGAAGGAGGGCCGAAGATGATGGTGTGGAGGAACAAACACTGGGCGCACACCACAAATGATACAAACCAGATACCGGTGATGAAGGCCCGCAGATGCAGGCGACGAGAGCTGGCAGATGCACGCGAAGAAGGCCCGCAGACGCAGGTGATGATGGACCCCAGATGCAGGCGACAAAGGCCCGGAGATGCAGGCGACAAAGGCCCGCAGATGCAGGCGACGAAGGCCCGCAGATGCAGGCGACGAAGGCCCGCAGATGCAGGCGACGAAGGCCCGCAGATGCAGGCGACGAAGGCCCGCAGATGCAGGCGACGAAGGCCCGCAGATGCAGGCGACAAAGGCCCTCAGATGCAGACGACGAAGGCCCGCAGATGCAGGCGATGAAGGCCCGCAGATGCAGGCGACGAAGGCCCGCAGATGCAGGCGACGAAGGCCCGCAGATGCAGGCGACGAAGGCCCGCAGATGCAGGCGATGAAGGCCAGCAGATGCAGGCGACGAAGGCCCGCAGATGCAGGCGACGAAGGCCCGCAGATGCAGGCGATGAAGGCCCGCAGATGCAGGCGACGAAGGCCCGCAGATGCAGGCGATGAAGGCCCGCAAATGCAGGCAACGAAGGCCTGCAGATGCAGGCGATGAAGGCCCGCAGATGCAGGCGATGAAGGCCCGCAGATGCAGGCGACGAAGGCCCGCAGATGCAGGCGATGAAGGCCCGCAAATGCAGGCAACGAAGGCCTGCAGATGCAGGCGATGAAGGCCCGCAGATGCAGGCGATGAAGGCCCGCAAATGCAGGCAACGAAGGCCTGCAGATGCAGGCGACAAAGGCCCGCAGATGCAGGCGATGAAGGCCCGCAGATGCAGGCGACGAAGGCCCGCAGATGCAGGCGACGAAGGCCCGCAGATGCAGGCGACGAAGGCCCGCAGATGCAGGCGACGAAGGCCCGCAGATGCAGGCGATGAAGGCCCGCAGATGCAGGCGACGAAGGCCCGCAGATGCAGGCGATGAAGGCCCGCAAATGCAGGCAACGAAGGCCTGCAGATGCAGGCGATGAAGGCCCGCAGATGCAGGCGACGAAGGCCCGCAGATGCAGGCGATGAAGGCCCGCAAATGCAGGCGACGAAGGCCTGCAGATGCAGGCGATGAAGGCCCGCAGATGCAGGTGACGAAGGCCCGCAGCTTCAGGTGACAAGAGGCCTGCAGATTCAGGCAATGAGTACACGCAAATGCGGGCGATGACAGACTAGAGTGCAGTTAAAGAGGGGCCTGCACGTGAAGGTAACGAGGAGAAATGTGGGCCCGCATATGCAGGCGACGAGAGGCCCGCAGATGCAGGTGAAGAGAGGCCCGCAGATGCAGGTGACGAGAGGCCCGCAGATGCAGGTGACGAGAGGCCAACAGATGGAGGCGACGAAAGGCCAGCAGATGCAGGCGACGAGGACATGCAGATGCGGGCGATGACAGACTGTAGTGCAGTTTAAGAAGGGCCTGCACGTGAAGGTAACGAGGAGAAATGTGGGCCTGCAGATGCAGGCAACGAGAGGCCCGCAGTTTCAGGCAACTGGAGGCCCACAGATGCAGGCGATGACATACTGCACATGCAGTTGAAGAAGGGCCTACACGTGAAGGTAACGACGAGAAATGTGGGCCCGCAGATGCAGGCGACGAGAGGCCCGTAGTAGTATTATGTTTGTAACAATATATTTACAGGGCACAAGTTGTTTGTGACAGCACACAAGCATTATGTTATTAAATCGAAACTATCTTCAAAAAACAGAATAGTGATTCATGATTGAAAATGTCACGTGGCATTGATTCGACACCAAAAAAGCATCGGAAGTAGCCAGTCATTAATGCTTGGTCACAAATGGTTCCTCCCACTGAAAGGCACAGCGGAACTGCCAACGTCTTGACTCCTGATTAATTCGGTCTGGGTTTGAAGGGCAGGGGTACTTCTGACCATGCCCCATCAAGGCGGAAAGCGACGTGGGTACCGTCAGTTGATACGAACGTCGTATCCGAGTAGAGATTCGATGTTTGGGCGATTTGCGAAATCTCGACTGGTGAATGCAAAACTTTGTGATCCATGAGGGTGGGTGTGGAGTGTGCATGGGAGGAGAGGCCACGGCAAAACTCGCAGGACCCTCGGAAAACAATTCCCTTGGCTGGGCGAATACGCACCCATTGTAGGATGTGGAACTCGCGTGCCCCGTTCACAGGGCAATGCTCTCCAAATTGCCAATTCTTTCCCATGAGTTTTTCTTTCGTGGCCGAGCATGACGTTTTTTTGTGTTTGTGTTTCCCCATTGGAAGTTGGGTTGAGGACGTTGACCAAGGCTGGTGGTTGTGCAAAGGGAATAGGGAATAATTCTCATGATGTTGGATCATGGCAATGGGGTGTCACTTCCCTTTGTTGGTGATCCTGCGTGTGACTACCCACATCCACAGAGTTCCCTCGGAATCATTCTACTTCTTTCAACCTGTGTGATGGGCATCAGGATTGAGCAGAGGCAGTCTTACTCATCGATTTTACCCATGGTTGCACCCTCAAGGGTAGTGTGCATTCTCGATCTGCTGACCCACCGATGGTGAGCAGGTTTCCAAGGTCATTCCTTGGGCTCTTGAGGGAGTCGAGCTTCGTCCCGGCAATCATGACCGCACGGTCCTGGTTCAGGTGAAATGAGACTGAGTCGGACGGTGGCACTGGATCCACAGAAGGCAAACAGTTGCCAAGGTGAGCACCAGGAAGACAGGTCCACAACATACAGAGAGTCAGGCTCGCGGCAGCCAGATGGTGGCGTCTTGTAATTGCAAATTAGTGACAGAGGGAAAGGGAGACAAAGAACATACGACCCATCAGGATTCTCCCAGACATTGGGACACTTAGCATAAAGATTGCCAAGAAACTGAACGGGGCAATGGTGGGACGCACTGCAGAATCGACCGGTTGTCCACGAATGCCCTCAAATGAATTAACACCCAAAGGAAAATTATCGTATAACTGCAAATATTATCAAATAAAAACTAGAACAAACTTTTGCTCCAACATCTTAGATAAACACATTTCTTTCATTTCAAAAACATAAAGAACTAGAAAGAGCAATCAATGAGTGAAGACCCTCACCAGGACTCCTTTATGTGGTTTTCTGGTCCACAAGTTATCAAAGTACTCACATTCCAATTGATCTCTGCTTTCGATGGACAGAAAAACAAAGAGACAAACAAACAAACGGCCGAAAATATAATACCCACTTCTCTGGAGTGGGAAATCATAAAAATGTAAAATAAGTATCCATATAAACACTTCTCCTTTGACTCTTATTTGTCGCATATCTTGGAAATATCATAAAGCAATGGAAAGCCAACATTTCAAAAATATCATGTGACTTGCACCGACGTAAATACAGCACTGGAATATTTCTCATGTGAGTTGCAAGATGCAGTTTCTCATAAAATGTCGTTGTGAATGAATGACAGAAAATCAATACAACACTTAAAATGGAACTTCCTGTGACAATCAACAGACAAAAATGAATATCTCCTGATGAATGTGAAACAAGAAGGAAAATAAAGCATCCAAAACCATGCCATCAATTGGAAAAAATTGACGGGCCCCATCCCCGCCCATCAAAGTGATGGACATCCATTGTGATTTCCATCTCCACTTCACCAACACAGGAAATGAGTGAGGATTTTTCACCAACCTTGAACCTAATAAGTTGAAGAATTTCTGCTTCCTGATGTGCTCTTCAGAGTCCAAGCATTCAGTTGGCGTTGCCACTTGTTTTTCACTGTTAAACAATCTTCACGTGCACAACAAACAAAACTGCAAATTTATTCTTGAGCTTCTTCATACTCATTCATATTCAGATTGGTGAAGCTCATTCGGAAAATGATTGAAGTCTCAGATTCAGGTGGATGATTTCAAACTCAAAAAATTTCAAGACACTTGTTAAAACAATGATCGTGAAGAACACGTAGATGTTGAGGTTGTGACAATAATCATACCACATTATTTGTAACAGTACACAAGTGTAATGTTTTTCATCGAAACTATCTTCCAAAAACAGAACATTGATTCATGATTGAAAATGTCACGTGGCATTGATTCAACACCAAAACAGCATCAAAGAATCAACTTCAATCGATTCCCACAATAACCCCAACATACTTTTTATCAAGCATCATGGTTAAACACATTACCCATCTCAGTTCAAAAACAAATACAATCACCAAAAGACGAAATATGAAATAAGGATGTCCATGTTAAATTAAAATGCCAAATCTATTTTGATAAAGAAATAATATTATTTTCCAAAATTAATGAGGATTGAGGAGAAATTGAAAATGGCATATTGCATTGATTGACACCCAAAGGAACATGACAGTGGAACCTGAAATGTTTTCAAATGATAACCCCCACAAATATTGAAAAATCATATTGGATAAACACATGTTTCATCATATCAAAAACATACAGATCCAGAAGGAGCAATCAATGATTGAAGACCCTTGAAGGAAAGAACGGGGTGGAGGTGGAGAAGTAGGGCCGAAGATGATGGTGCGGAGGAGCAGACACTGGGCGCACACCACATATGATACAAACCAGATACCGGTGATGAAGGCCCGCAGATGCAGGCGACGAAGTGCCGCAAATGCAAGCGATGAAGTCCCGCAGATACCGGCGACGAAGACCCGCAGATGCACGCGACGAGGGCCAGCAGATGCGGGCGACGAGGTCCAGCAGATGTGCGTCACAAGGGCCTGCAGATGCGGGAGATGATGGCCCGCAGAAGCGGGGGACAAAGGCCCGCAGATGGAGTCGTCAAAGGCCCGCAGATACAGGCGACGAGGGCCGGCAGATGCAGGCGACGAAGGCCCGCAGATGGATGCGATGAAGGCCTGCAGATGCAGACGAGGAAGGTCCGCAGATGCGGGTGACGAGGGCTCGCAGATGCAGGCGACGAAGGCTCGCAGTAGTATTATGTTTGTAACATAATATTGTGACGTCCACGGGACTTGAACAGTCCCGCCAACGTAGAATGAGCCGGAACGATGGAGGCGGTTTATTTTTTATAAAGCCCAAAGATGGCGGTTTTAATCGCTCGACCGCAAACGGGACGAGGAAGGTGGCACGAGTCGCTTTTCACTGAGTTAATTATGTTTATTTCTCTAACCAGAAATAATAAGACTCGGCAAGAGGAGGGATCCGGGGCGATTCGACGGGATGGTGGTGTGGGTTCGGGCGTGGGGAAAACACAAACAATTCCAATGGATAGACAAATCTCAAACCCTCAAAGGCGCCAGGTACACACACACACACACACACACACACACACACACACACACACACACACACACACACACACACACACACACACACACACACACACACACACACACACACACACAACGTAGCTGGTCCTGGTGGTCAGGCTGGCCCGTGGTGTAGACGCAACAGTCCCTGGATTGGCGTTGGACGAGGTGGCGTTGCGCTCGTCTGGTGCAGGAGACACCGTGGTGCTGTCGACCTCCTGGTGTCGGCCCAAGTCCGCTCACAGCCGCCAGGGAGCCAGTTCTGGCGCCAAGTTGCGAGCAGGAGAGGGAGGAAGGTCCGCCCGCCGTTCGACCCCGTACTCTGAGCCAGCAGAACCCCAGAGCCAACCGAGGTGAGGCACGAGGCACAGCAAGGCCACGAGACACGATCAATCCAGGAACGAACCAGCGCAACAATCGGGCACGCTCCGAGCACAACAGCCTCCACCAAAAACAAGGTTTTTCTTTATCGATCTTCTTCTTCCTCGCCTTTCCCCGAACAGAACCTTTTTATCCTCGAGTCCTCGTCACTTCCAATCGAGCCGTTTTATTGGCCCTCCGCCGTCGCCTTCCGCCAATCGTGATCACGGGGAGGAGCCACCCGCAGCACTGTCCTGTGACGTCACGGCAAGCCTCCAGGGAATACTAACAGGGGTTTACGCAGACACACTTACCCTAACCCGTCTCCCTATCTAATTACGTGACAATTATCATTTCCCCCTTAAAGAAATGGACATTTACTAGACAACTTATCACCACTGAATTGCTACTTATTACATCGAGATCCTGCTACACTCTAACAGCATGGCAAAACTAATTAAACATCCTAATTACCCTTTGAATGCATACCCCCCCTCAGACGGAACACTGCCCCCTCCTCTGGAACCGCAGCTCCTGCAAGGTATATCACAGGCGCTGCCGTACCAGCCTTAACATTTACGGACTCACACCTATTTAACCGAACGAAATAAAGTAGGAGGGGCAATGGGCAGCGAGCCGCAGCTAACTTACCTAGCCGCAGCTAACTTACCTAGCCGCAGCTAACTTAACGCAGCTATCCTGCTTAATGTACTACCCCCTTATGGCCTTATCCTCGCCTAAACAATCATTCATTTTTGTTATTTTTTTTAATTTTATCACATGAGAGCACTGAGCGAAGTTGCACTCCATCCTCTGGATCATCGCTCTTGCACAACACTCTTCCAGTGATCTGGGGAGGGGAAACAAAAGGTTCCACAAAAACACAACACTTATACTTTACATTCCTACTCTAAGCCTTAACGACACTATTCACGGAATATTTACACTTGACCGCGTCCCCAAGTGGATGCTGATAGACCCAGCGTTACCTGGGGAGCCAATTTTCAAATTTGCTTGACCCCAAAATTATGCAGACATCATGCTCTTGCTGCACATGTCAAGTTGTGCGGGATCGAGTGGGACTCACACATCTTCACAACACTCACACCATGGTCATCATCACATTTCTAGGTCATGGTCCCCATTTTAATGATCCAGGCTGAATCCCGTCATGGCCGTGGGGTGGGTTACCACAAGATGATGGGGGCATCTCAGGTGCAACCATGCCCACAGGTAAGCTTTAGTCCAACCCGGACGTTTCTCCGCCCCGCTCCCTTTGATTCCCACCCCCCTGGTAGCCATCAGCTCTCATCCCCTACAACACACTGGAAGGGGTCTCACTGGCTCCTCTGGCCTTCCTGGGTCGCCAAGGTCTTACCCGCCTTGGTCGCCCAACCAGACCCTCTCCCAGTTGCCTCCAGACACTGTCACCGTAAGCCACCAGGGGTGAATCTCCTTGAAGGGGGGTCGCAATTCCCGCTCACCGTGAGCCTCAGCAATCCCTGCGGACAAGCACATCATCCCCACCCACAAAACCTACATGACTCCCCCCACCCCATCGGCCTTACATGTGACACCTGCATTTCTAACACTTCACACCGACCATGACCTTCCCTGTTACCACACCATGTCCAAGAAAAAAATCAATGTGTGCACCATACATTTCACTTCTTAACTTGAAACAACTCACACAGCACTTCTCCTCACCCGATCCACGCACCAGCCATTGGACAGCCACTCGTGCCCGCTTTGTTACCAATTACCCACTGTCCCTATTGTCACTCTAAAACCCAGCAGAACTTACAAACCCATGCCAATTTTCCCACAATTCATTTTTTTTCACCAAAGGAGGCACTTTGCAAAAATCTCACCAGTCGAGCATGGCCCGAAATGCTCAGCCCAATCTAGTCTCCCCGACCCCCGACAGTGATTTCCGGACTCGACCTATGTAAGGGCACCTCGGATAGACCTGGTGGTTCAGCAGGAGGATTCATCCTCTCCGGGCTTGAAAGTCTATTGGAGGGTCTCTCCATCGCCGGGTACCGGCAATATCGTTGCATTTGTCCTCTTCGCCCGCACCGGAAACAACTCCCCATAAAAGGCCCCCGTGGGTATCGGTGTAATGTTTCTTCCGGTTCCGGACCCCCTCGGCCATAATCGAATTGCTCTATTGGCTGGGCTGGACCCTGCCGCTTTGGCGCACCAACTGCCAAATTACCCTTTATGAAACTTGACAGTTTCTGGCAAATTTCCTGAAACATTTGGGTAATGCCCATTTCTCCCACTCCCCCTCCCTGATCCCGAATCTCCGCCTGTTGGATGGTCACCGATGGCCTCTCGGGCACCCGACCCGGCCAACTCCACTAGGCCAGCCTGGCTGCGCACTCAGCCGCTCGGTGAACGGTGGGTGGATCCTGTAACTCCACTAGCGCTCGGACCTCAGGGTCAGGAAGAGCAGCTAAAAATTTCTCTAGTGCCAGTCTGTCCCACGCCTCCACTGTAAGGTCCCCATACGCGATCCTGACTGATTGGTAAATGTCCTGTGCCAGTTCCTGCACTGTCTCACCCGGCTTTAATCTGCGGTGCTGGAGCTGGGCCCGCACCAGATCACAGTTTGCTGCGAACCCAAACCGACGGCTCAACGCCTCACAAATGTGGGAGCTGGTCAACATCCCCTCCGCGATCACGTTTAACACATCTGCGGCTGGTCCCCGCAACGTTACCACCAAATTCTCTGTATGTTCCCGCTCATTTCACCGGTTTAGTCGGGAAATGCACTCAAATTGCGTCAGAAAAGCTTCAACGCTCCCTGACCCGTCAAAATTTACCAGGGGATCACTTTCCCGGTGGCCCGCTTCCCAGTTTCTCCCTTGTCCGAATCCAGCCCAGGGATCAAACACCCTTGTGGCTGTATATCCAATTTCGGAGCCCACTGTGGCCAAAGATGTTTTGTGGTGAGGGTCTCATGGGTCAATTTTGCCTCCTGTTCCAAACGTTGAATGCACCGATTCACCTCTTCCCGCAGGATCTTCTGGGCCCGCACAACCTCCTCCAAGGCTCCGTCGCGAGTTTGTAGCTGCTCCTCAACCAATGCGGACACTCCACTTACAAAAGACGGCTCTACCAGGCCTTTATCCAAGACTTCATCTTGGCTCATAATTTTATCTTGTTCGTCCAAACGAGCCTCCAATCCTTTTACCTCCTCCGCCAAATTCATCCCTTGCTTCCTCAGCTTTCCCCACTCTTCTACTTGCAGCTGCATACGAGCATCCACACAGGCACGATGACGTTCCAGGCTTTCATCCACTTTATCAACCCGAATGTTCGTTGCATCAATTTTATCTACCAATTTCTTCCGTATATTTTCCCCCTCCAATGTAATTTCTTCCTTTGTTTCCTCCAATCTATCCTCGAATTTACTTTGTATTTCTCCAAATTGAACGTCCACACACTCCTGCATCTCAGTTTTCATTTTCTCCATCTTTTCCCCCAATTCATCCCTCATTAAATCAATCCGTGCACCCAACTGTTCCCCCATTACCCCCAATTGATCTGTCATGTCTGCCCTCTGTGTCACGAATTGATTTGCTATTTCTGCCCCCTGTGCCGTCATTTTTGCCATTTCTGCCCCATGTGCCGTCATTTTTGCCCCCTGTGCTGTAATTGCACTCATTAAACGTTCCAACATTGTCCAGATCGACATCGCGCCGGTTTCCGGTGTTGCCGGCTCCATTACGGGCAATGAAGGACGGTCCACGCTTGGAATGGGGGAGGTTTCGATCCTACCCCCGTCTCTCCCTAATTCCCCTGACTCGCTGCCAGACACGTGGCCTTCCTCCTCAAAGATCTGCACATCCGCCATGGTGCAGAAGTCCCGTTTGCCGCCAATTAAATTTAATTTGAAAACTCCCGCCAAAATTTTCCCGCGCTCGCGCGCTTTTCTGTAGTTGTTTTGTATTCCAATTCGTGGCGAGATTTCAGTCCTGGTATATTTTCCCGATACCAAATATAATTTAGAGGGGTTCGAACATCCAACACCCTGACACCAATGTGACGTCCACGGGCACTTGAACCGTCCCGCCAATGTAGAATGAGCCGAAACGATGGAGGTGGTTTATTTTTTAAAAAAACCCCCAAGATGGCGGTTTTAATCGCTCTACCGCAAACGTGACGAGGAAGGTGGCACGAGTCGCTTTTCACTGAGTTAATTATGTTTATTTCTCTAACCAGAAATAATAAGACTCGGCAAGAGGAGGGATCCGGGACGATTCGACGGGATGGTGGTGTGGGTTCGGGCGTGGTGAAAACACAAACAATTCCAATGGATATACAAATCTCAAACCCTCTAAGGCGCCAGGTACACACACACACACGCGCACACACACACACACACACACACACACACACACACACACACACACACACACACACACACACACACACACACACACACACACACACACACACACACACACAACGTAGCTGGTCCTGGTGGTCAGGCTGGCCCATGGTGTCGACGCAACAGTCCCTGGATTGGCGTCGGACAAGCTGGCGTTGCGCTCGTCTGGTGCAGGAGACACCGTGGTGCTGTCGACCTCCTGGTGTCGGCCCAAGTCCACTCACAGCCGCCAGGGAGCCAGTTCTGGCGCCAAGTTGCGAGCAGGAGAGGGAGGCAGGTCCGCCCGCCATTCGTCCCCGTACTCCGAGCCAGCAGAACCCCAGAGCCAACCGAGGTGAGGCACGAGGCACAGCAAGGCCAGGAGACACGATCAATCCAGGAACGAACCAGCGCAACAATCGATCACGCTCCGAGCACAACAGCCTCCACCAAAAACAAGGTTTTTCTTTATCGATCTTCTTCTTCCTCCCCTTTTCCCGGAACAGAACCTTTTTATCCTCGAGTCCTCGTCACTTCCAATCGAGCCGTTTTATTGGCCCTCCGCCGTCGCCTTCTGCCAATCGTGATCACGGGGCGGAGCCATCCGCATCACTGTCCTGTGATGTCACGGCAAGCCTCCAGGGAATATGAACAGGGGTTTACGCAGACACACTTACCCTAACCCGTCTCCCTATCTAATTACGTGACAATTATCATTTCCCCCTTAAAGAAATGGACATTTACTAGACAACTTATCACCACTGAATTGCTACTTATTACATCGAGATCCTGGTACACTCGAACAGCATGGCATGCCTAATTAAACATCCTAATTACCCTTTGAATGCATACCCCCCCCCCCCCCTCAGACGTAACAATATGTTGCAGTACACAAGTTGTTTATGACAGTAGACAAGCATTATGTTCTTAAATCGAAACTATCTTCAAAAAACAGAATAGTGATTCATGATTGAAAATGTCACGTGGCATTGATTCGACACTAAAACATTATCGGAAGTAGCCAGCCATTCATTAATGCC
The DNA here is from genome assembly GCF_056783735.1 of Eptatretus burgeri. NCBI lineage: Eukaryota > Metazoa > Chordata > Myxini > Myxiniformes > Myxinidae > Eptatretus > Eptatretus burgeri. The sequence continues at coordinate 7,720,088 of NC_140978.1, forward strand.
TGGTCACAAATAATTCCTCTCACTGGAAGGCACAGCGGAACTGCCAACGTCTTCACTCCTGATGAATTCGGTCTGGGTTTGAAGGGCACGGGTACTTCTGACCACGCCCCATCAAGGCGGAAAGCGACGTGGGTACCGTCAGTTGATACGAACGTCGTGTCTGAGGAGAGATTCGATGTTTGGCGATTTGCGAAATCTCGACTGGTGATTGCAAAACTTTGTGATCCATTAGGGTGGATGTGGAGAGTGCACGGGAGGCGAGGCCACAGCGAAACTCCCAGGACCCTGAGGAAACAATTCCCATGGCTGGGCGAATATGCACCCATTGCAGGATGTGGTGCTCATGTGCCCCGTTCACAGGGCCATGCTCTCCGAATGGCCAATTCTTTCCCGTGAGTTTTTCCATCGTGGCCGAGCATGAAGTTTTTGGGTGTTTGTGTTTCCCATTGGAAGTTGGGGTGAGGATGATGACCAAGGCTGCTGGTTGTGGAAAGGGAAACAGGAATAATTCTCATGGTGTTGGGTCATGGCAATGGGGAGTCACACCCCTTTGTTGGTGATCCTGCGTGTGTCTACCCACATCCAGAGAGTTCCGTCAGGATCATTCGACTTCTTTCAACCTGTGCGATGGGAGTGAGGATTGAGCAGAGGCGGTCTCACCGATCAATTTCACCCACGGTTGCACCCTCAAGGGCAGCATGCGTTCTCGATCTGCCTTCCCACCGATGGTGAGCAGGGTTCCAAGGTCATTCCTTGGGCTTGGGCTGGCTGACTCCCAGGCCTCTTGCGGGAGTCGAGGTCCGTCCCGGCAATCATGAATGCACGGTCCTGGTTCAGATGAAATGGGACCGAGTCGGACGGTGGCACTGGGTCCACAGAAGGCAAACAGTTGCCAAGGTGAGCACCAGGAAGCCAGGTCCACAACATATAGTCAGGCTCTCTTTCAGCCAGATGGTGGCGTCAGGTAATTGCAAATGAGTGACAGAGGGAAAGGGAGACAAAGAACATCTGGCCCACAAGTATTCTCCCAGACATTGGGACAATGAGCAGAGAGGGTGCCAAGAAACTGAGCGGGGCAATGGTGGGACGCACTGCAGAATCGACCGGGTGTCCAGGAATGCCCTGAAATTCATTGAAACCAAAAGGAAAATTATAGTATAACCGCAAATATTATCAAATAATAACTCCAGCAAACTTTTCCTCAATCATCTTTGATAAACACATTTCTTTCATTTCAAAAACATAAAGAACTAGAAAGAGCAATCAATGAGTGAAGACGCTCACCAGGATTTCTTCATGTGGTTATCTGGTCCACATCTTATCAAAGTACTCACATTCCAATTGATCTGTGCTTTCGATGGACAGAAAAACAAACAGATAAACAAACAGACAAACAAACAAAGAGACAAACAAGCACACAAACGGCCAAAAATGTAACACCCACTCCTCTGGAGAGGGAAATCATAAAAATGTAAAATAAGTATCAACATATACACTTCTCTTTTGACTCTTATTTGTTGCATATCTTGGAAATATCATAAAGCAATGTGAAACCAACATTTCAAAAATATCATGTGACTTGAACCGACATAAATACTGGAATATTTCCCATGTGAGTTGCAAGACGCAGCTTCTCATAAAATGTCGTTGTGAATGAATGAGAGAAAAACAGCACAACACATAAAATGGAACTTCCTGTGACAATCAACAGACAAAAATTAATATCTCCTGATGAATGTAAAACATGATAAATAAAAACAAGATAAACCATCCAACACCATGCCATCAAAGGGAAAAATTGACGAGCCCCATCCCAGCCTGTCAAAGTGATGGACATCCATTGTGATTTCCATCTCCACTTCACCAACACAGGAAATGAGTGAGGATTTTTTCACCAACCTTGAACCTAATAAGGTGAAGAATTTCTGCTTCCTGATGTGCTCTTCAGAGTCCAAGCATTCAGTTAGCGTTGCCACTTGTTTTTCACTGTTAAACAATCTTCACGTGCACAACAAACAAAACTGCAAATTTATTCTTGAGCTTCTTCATACTCATTCATCTTCAGATTGGTGAAGCTCATTCGGAAAATAATTGACATCTCAGATTGTGGTGGATGATTTCAAATTCAAAATATATCAAGACATTTGTTAAAATAATGATCGTGAAAAACACGTAAATGTTGAGGTTGTTGCAATAACAATGCCACATTGTTTGTAACAGTACCCAAGTGTGATGTTTTTCATCGAAACTATATTCCAAAAACAGAACATTGAGTTATGACAGAAAATGTCACGTGGCATTGATTCAACACCAAAACAGCATCAAAGAATCAACTTCAATCGATTCCCACAATAAACCCAACATAATTTTTATCAAGCATCACGGTTAAACACATTTCCCTTCTCAGTTCAAAAACAAATACAATCACCAAAAGACGAAATATTAAATAAGCATGTCCATGTTAAATTAAAATGACAAATCTATTTTGATAAAGAAAAAAATATTATTGTCCAAAATTAAAGAGGATTGAGGAGAAATTGAAAATGGTTATTGCATTGATTGACACCCAAAGAAACATGACAGTGGAACCTGAAATGTTTTCAAATAATAACCCCAACAAATTTTGAAAAATCATATTGGATAAATACATTTTCATCATTTCAAAAACATACAGATCCAGAAGGACCAATCAATGATTGAAGACCCTTGCAGGAAAGAAAGGGGTGGGGTGGAGAAGTAGGGCCAAAGAAGATAGTGGGGAGGAGCAGACACTGGGCACACACCACATATGATAGAAACAGGATACCGGTGATGAAGGCCCGCAGACGCAGGTGACAAAGGGCCAGAAATGGAACCAACGAGGGCCCATAGATGCAGACAACGAAGTCCCGCAGATGGAGCGCACGAGGACCCGTATATGCAGACGACGAAGGCCCGCAGATGCGGGCGATGAGGGCTTGCAGAAGCAGGCGATGAGGGCCCGCAGATGCAGGTGAAAAGGGCCCACAGATGCAGGCGACGAGGGCCCGCAGAGGCAGGCGATCAAGGCCCGCAGATGCAAGTGACGAGGGCCCGCAGATGCAGGCGACGAAGGCCCGCAGATGGGGGTGACGAGGGATCGCAGATGCAGGCGACGAAGACCCACAGATGCAGGCGACGAAGGCCCACAGATACAGGCGACAGGCCCGCAGTTTCAGGCAACTGAGGCCCACAGATGCAGGCGATGACAGACTGCAGGCAGTTGAAGACCCACAGATGCAGGCGACGAAGGCCCGCAGATGCAGATGCAGGCGACGATGGCCCGCAGATGCAGGCGACGAAGGCCGGCAGAATCCCCAGATGCAGGCGACGAGGGCCCGCAATAGTTTGATGTTTGTTACATAATATGTTTACAGTACACAAGTTGTTTGTGACAGTACACAAGTATTATGTTATTAAATCGAAACTATCTTCCAAACACAGACTATTGAGTCATGATTGAAAATGTCACGTGGCATTGATTCGACACCAAAACAACATCGGAAGTAGCCAGTCATTAATGCCTGGTCATAAATGATACCTCTCACTGGAAGGCACAGCAGAACTGCCAACGTCTTGACTATGATGAACTCTGTCTGTATTGAAGGGCAGGAGTACTTCTGACCACACGCCATCAAGGCGGAAAGCGACGTGGGTACCGTCAGTTGATACGAACGTCTTATCTGAGTGGAGTGCGATTCGATGTTTGGCGATTTGCGAAATCCCGACTGGTGATTGCAAAACTTTGTGATCCATAAGGGTGGGTGTGGAGTGTGCATGGGAGGCGAGGCCACGGCGAAACTCCCAGGACCCTGGGGAAACATTTTCCCTTGGCTGGGCGAATACGCACCCATTGTAGGATGTGGAACTCGCGTGCCCCGTTCACAGGGCCATGCTCTCCAAATTGCCAATTCTTTCCCATGAGTTTTCCCATCGTGGCTGAGCATGATGTTTTTGGGTGTTTGGGTTTCCCATTGGAAGTTGGGGTGAGGACGATGACCAAGGCTGGTGGTTGTGGAAATGGAATAGGAATAATTCTCATGATGTTGGATCATGGCAATGGGGCGTCACTCCCTTTGTTGGTGATCCTGGGTCTGATTACCCACATCCACAGAGTTCCATCGGAATCATTCTACTTCTTTCAACCTGTGTGATGGGCGTCACGATTGAGCAGAGGCGGTCTCACTCATCGATTTTACCCACGGTTGCACCCTCAAGTGTAGTGTGCGTTCTCGATCTGCTGACCCACCGATGGTGAGCAGGTTTCCAAGGTCATTCCTTGGGCCCGGGATGGCTGACTCCCAGGCCTCTTGAGGGAGTCGAGGTGCGTCCTGGCAATCATGACAGCACGGTCCTGGTTCAGGTGAAATAGGACCGAGTCGGACGGTAGCACTGGGTCCACAGAAACAAACAGTTGCCAAGGTGAGCACCAGGAAGCCAGGTCCACAACATGTTGAGAGTCAGGCTCTCGGCAGCCAGATGGTGGCGTCTTGTAATTGCAAATGAGTGACAGAGGGAAAGGGAGACAAAGAACATACGGCCCATCAGGATTCTCCCAGACATTGGGACACTTAGCATGAAGGGTGCCAAGAAACTGAGCGGGGCAATGGTGGGACGCACTGCAGAATCGACCGGGTGTCCACGAATGCCCTCAAATTAATTAACACCCAAAGGAAAATTAGAGTATAAAAGTATGATCAAATAATAATCCCAACAAACTTTTGATCAAACATCTTGGATACACATTTCTTTAATTTCAAAAATATTGAGAACTAGAAAGAGCAATTAATGTGTGAAGACCCTCACCAGGACTTCTTTATGTGGTTTTCTGGTCCACAAGTTATCAAAGTACTCACATTCCAATTGATCTGTGCTTTCGATGGACAGAAAAACAAACAGATAAACACACAGACAAACAAACAAAGAGACAAACAAGCAGACAAACGATCGAAAATGTAACACCCACTCCTCTGGAGAGGGAAATCAAAAAAATGCAAAATAAGTATCCACATAAACGCTTCTCTTTTGACTCTTATTTGTTGCATATCTTGGAAATATCATAAAACAATGTGAAGCCAACATTTCAAAAATATCATGTGACTTGCACAGACATAAATACTGGAATATTTCTCATGTGATTTGCAAGATGCAGTTTCTCATAAAATGTCGTTGTGAATGAATGACAGAAAATCAATACAACACTTAAAATGGAACTTCCTGTGACAATCAACAGACAAAAATGAATATCTCCTGATGAATGTGAAACAAGAAGGAAAATAAACCATCCAAAACCATGCCATCAATGGGAAAAATTGACGGGCCCCATCCCCGCCCGTCAAAGTGATGGACATCCATTGTGATTTCCATCTCCACTTCACCAACACAGGAAATGAGTGAGGATTTTTCACCAACCTTGAACCGAATAAGGTGAAGAATTTCTGCTTCCTGATGTGCTCTTCAGAGTCCAAGCAATCAGTTGGCGTTGCCACTTGTTTTTCACTGTGAAACAATCTTCACGTGCACAACAAACAAAACTGCAAATTTATTCTTGAGCTTCTTCATAATCATTCATATTCAGATTGGTGAAGCTCATTTCCGAGAATAATAGATGGCTTACATTGCGGTGGATGATTTCAAATTCAAAAACAAATCAAGACACTTGTCAAAACAATGATCGTGAAGAACACGTAAATGTTGAGGTTTTTTACTCTTTTCGTTCCACATTGTTTATAACCGTACACAAGTATTATGTTATAAAATCGAAACTATCTTCCATAAACAGAATATTGAGTCATGATTGAAAATGTTACGTGGCATTGATTCAACACCAAAGCAGCATCAAATAATCAACTTCAATCGACTCCCACAATAACCCCAACATACTATTTATCAAGCATAATGGTTAAACACGTTCATAAACACAAGCATAATCATCCCATCGAAGTTCAAAAACAAATACAATCACCAAAAGACTAAATATGAAATAAGGATGTCCATTTTAAATTAAAATGACAAATCTATTTTGAAAAAGAAATAACATTATTTTCCAAATTTTACCAGGATTGAGGAGAAATTGAAAATGGCACATTGCATTGAGTGACACCCAAAGGAACATGACAGTGGAACCTGAAATATTTCCAAATAATAACCCCAACAAATTTTGCAAAAGCAGGTTGGATAAACACATTTTCATGATTTAAAAAAAAATACAGAACTCAAAATATCAGTCAATGATTGAAGATCCTTGCAGGAAAGAACAGGGTGGGGGTGGAGAAGTCGGGCCAAAGATGATGGTGGGGAGGAGATGACACAGGGCGCACACCACATATGACACAAACCAATCGTTGTGGTCAGCCCCGAGCTGTGATCCCTGAAAAACTATGGTTAATGGGGAG